>NC_040897.2:6148294-6463294 GCF_900634795.4 Betta splendens | reverse complement strand
ACAATCGCAGGTTCTGTAAGACTGCACAATATATATTAAATGTGGAGCCAGTAAACATCATCGTAAAATATAACGATATATACATATATAAATAAACTCAGTGAGTAGGGCATCAGCCAGGGACACGCGAGGTCCTCGGTTTAGAAAATCAATAAAGTCTGACTTATCTTATTTTATCTTATACCACATCTGGAGTAAAAAGGTGTAGGCTGGACTGAGCACTAGATGGCGCTGTAGAACAGTACGTAATTTATAACATAAAACCCACTGTAATCTAATTTGTGCTATTTATGAACACCACAAAGACAGTGGTTATTGTATAAATTGGTAATATAAAGTGTGTGCATACATGGTATTTTAAAGAAAAAATAATAAAAAATAAATGTGCTAAATTACAAGTCACAAGGCACAAGAGAGGGGTATAGAAATAGTGAAATGACTTTATTTTACTTTAATATACTGCATTTTACAACCTTGACCGCTTCTAGCTCTAAATGGACCTCATATTTTTGTTATGAAGCATCATTTTTTGATTGTCAAAGGCTAATTTACGTACAAAACAGTTTATCATCCATATATATGAAAAACAATTACATAATATTATTTAAAATGCCATTATTACCTAGTGTAGCTAATGTGCCTCAGCGGCTTAATAGCTAAACCAGGGATTGTGTGTGCAGCCTGGTGGTAGAGCTCATTGGATGGCTCCATAATCCAGATGTGAATGCATCAGTCCTATTTTGATTTGACACTGGTTATTAGGTAAACGCTCACCCCACTACTTACCTGTCCATCACCACGAGTCCCTTGTTGTATTGAGGATAATGACTCACTGCGTCACATATGAACCTTAGTGTGATTTTAAAATTGGCACAGCGAAATCAAGGCCCGTGTAAATAAACCGTCTTTATTGGGCTTTGCGCGTCCTGGCGGCTGCGGAGCTTCGGTGGTGGCTGAAGTTATTTAGCACGCACGTGTTGCTCAGCGCTGCGAGCTTAGAGTTCAGCGCGTCTTTGCGTCTCTCCCAGCGGTGATCGTCCGGACTCGCACCCTCGTCCTCCTCCTGTTCCGTCTCGCTCTCGTCGTCGCTGCGCTCGTCCTTTTGCAGCTGAGGGCGAGAGCGGACGCAGGGTTTAACGCTTTAAAACAGCATGGGTGTAGATTTCAAATTAAAAGCCCCCCCCCAATTCTCACCTCGCCCTTCAGAAACTTATAGACCATACGTAAGATCAGCGCCGCCCAGAACACGTGGAGCGCCTGCAGCACCATGAGCAGCGCGTTGAAAAGGTAGTAGCCGAAGAACGGCTGGAAGAAGTCCATGGAGAGCACCAGGGTGGTGTGGATGACTCTGTGAGCAAGCAGGGCATTCATGAGCGCGCCTGCGCTGCGTTACGAGTCACACGGGTCCGAGGAGGGACTTACTTGCTGGGAAAAATCACCAGTCGCGTCACAAGGAAAACGGCAGCGAACGCAACAAACAGCGCATCGCAGGTTTTCTTCCAGCCGGTGCCGTAGTTAAACATCTTGGCCGACTGCAAAAAGACAATATCTATTGTATTATATTCATTATTCATTGTTATATATTCACGTGGGGACCCGTGCTTGGGAGTCGGGGCGCGCGTGTGCGTTACTTCTAGCAGGACGTCGGCGGAGTCGTGCAGCAGCATGACCACGGTGCCGATGCGGACGTAGTTGGCGCAGTAGGAGAAGCCCAGCAGCGAGGTGGTGGCCAGGTGGTGCAGCACCTGCTCCTTGAAGTCCTGGCAAAGCAAACGCGCCGCTCGTCAGCGTCGGCCTCAAACGGGCGCGAGACGAGGCCGCGAGCGAGCTCCTCACCTTCCTCCTGACGTCCGCGGAGATGCGCAGCAGCAGGGAGCCGTAGAAGCCCAGCTCCAGCATGTAGTACCAGTAATGGGCGCGGTGCATGGGCTGGAATTATCATTATCACGGCACACATCGAATTAGCTGGAGCTGCTTTCTGTCACTCTGGCAGCAGCTTCAAACAAAGGATGAACGAATCGAGCTAAATGTAGACGAGATCGTTTTTCTACATTGTGCTTGGATTGTGTTCCTGCTCATTGTTTAGTTCGTTTTGATCCAGAGAAATGCTGCAAACCCGCTCACCTGCACTGGATACTGCTTCCAACACTCTCTAAGGTCCCAGAACCAGGGCTTCTGTAGAGAAAAGTAGAAACCAGGGTATGAAGAAGTACTTGTGTGTACTTGTACTATGTTTAGTAGCCACAAAAGTGGTACAGTACTTACATCAATCAGGCTTCTCAGTCCGGCTAAAAAGGCAGTGAGGTAGAAAACGAATCTCCAACTGTGAATGAGAACGCGTGCGATGAGAAGATTACAGTGAAAGAAGAAACTCCCAGAAAAGGAGGAGCTGGAGCTGAGTTTGCACTGGACGGTGAATGAAGCGTCCCCGAGGGGCCGCGGGGGGGAACTTACGCGGCCTCGGCGAACTTCTTGGAGCGACAGGGCCGGTCTTGGTTCCTGCGGAGCCGGAACCAGGTCTCGATCTGCTTCTGGGTCCGGCCGCACAGCGGCACCAGGCCGGCGATGTCGCCCTGAGGGGGGAAAAAACGCAGCGGAACCATCACGATCCACTGACGGCTCGAACGTCAGATGCTGCTGTGACCTCTGACCCAGCGCTGTGACCTCTGACCCAGCGCTGTGACCTCTGACCTGTGTCGGCTGCGTGCTCCTCTGGGTGTAGAACCACTCCAGCTGTGAGGAGGGGGCCGCTGTCCTGTGCAGTCTGTTCCTCACCCCTAAACATGCGCCCACGGAAGGAGCGACAAACCTGGAGGAAACAGACCCACACATGATGCGCACGCTTCACAATGAGTTTACATTCATTGGTCCTCTTGGTTCACGGAAAGCTGATATTGAGACACGTAAGCGATTCATTGTGTGCGGCAACAACAGTGTTTCTGTTTTTACTTTTGCACCGGTTTCATCCTCAGGTGGAGAAAACGCAACACAAACACATTGTGCGGGCAGCGACAACCACAGACCTGCTACTTCTGCCACTCTCTCCCCAAAGGCGCCCTCTTTCTGACAATAACAACGTCTGCGCTCCCAAACACCTGCTCACCGTCCCACGGCTCGTATCCTCTTACGAACACGCGGCCGTTTTCAGTGGAACAATACTGACTTTCTCCAAAAAGAGGATGGAGGTGTTATTATGAGCGTAGTCAAGAAAAGACAACAGACAATGCCCCAAACACTTCATATTACAGCCACACAACAAAGGCCTGTGTGTGTGTGTTTGTGTGTGTGTGTGTGTGTGTGTGTGTGTGCGTGTGTGTGCGTGTATGTGTGCGCAGGTGTGTGTGTGTGTGTGTGTGTGTGTGTGTGTGTGTGTGTGTGTGTGTGTGTGTGCGCGCGCGATGCACCTCTCGAACGCGTAGCGCAGCGCCACGAAGCCCAGCGCCAGCGGCAGCGCCACGACCAGGTCCAGGGGTCGCGGCCGCTCAGAGTCCGCCAGCCGCTCCATGTCCCCCCAGGTCACACCTGGAGGGAGCAGGTAATCCCGCCTCCACACGTCACGCAGCAGCTCCATTCTGCGGGACCACGGTGAATGTGAACATGTCATCCATGAAACCCAGTCTGGGACTAAATCACTCTGAAGTCACATCAAAACACAAATCCTATCATCTATTAAAAGTTTGTCTGCGTCAACATTAGACGCTCTAACTTATAACAACCTTTAAATATTAAGAATAACGAACAAATATTCACCTATAAGCACAAACAGACTAAATAAACAGGATTTTTACAATTATTTTCTACAATCTCCCCACATGGAACATCAGCTTGTAAACTCACCTCAAACCAACCGGTTCCTGCTGGTGCGTCTCCGTGTCTGTATCCTGACGACGGGAGGACGAGCCGCTCGTTAACTGCGGTTGGAGACCGTCAAGACAAACGCAAATAAAGAAAAGCGGAGAGAGCTTTCAAAATAAAAGCCGCCCGGTGGTCCGGAAATCCAAGCAACTTAAAACAGTACATACTCACAGTATGTACGCATGGCGCACTTATAAAAGATTCACCAGCCACGTTAGTAGAGTATCTGTTTCTATCAGAAAACATTTTATGTCATGTCATGTTAAAACCTTTTAATTATGCAAAAACCATAGCTGTAACGACCCTTTATTTTGAAGACGTCCGATACTTCCTGTCTTTCTCGAATCTCTTGATGAAACAATGGCTGATTAACTGAACAGAAGGAACTTTTTACCCTGCACAGAACGAAGCATGACAGAAATTACCCGGTGTGTTATGAGTCATTATATGTTTACTGGAGCTGGTTTATGCCACAGTCGTAGTGTAACTCACTAACCTGTTGTAGAATACACACATGACATGACGCACCCTTAAAACACACACCGACGCCCCCGATTGCACTAACGGTCACACAGAAACACGCGCACAGTCAAATCTCCCTCACACCGTCCTCCTCCATCTGTCAACACGTCCAGCTGATAGAACTAAACGTGTTCACTGACAACGGCTGTGACGAGTCGAGCACCTGCGAATTCATCTGCAAATAACGTGTTTGTGCTGTGTTGTGTTTGTGTGTAATTGGATCGGTGGCGGCAGATGGCGTCGTGCAAGAGTTTGCAAAAGACAAAGATGATTTGCATGTGAGCAGGCGTTCACCCATGTGTGTTTATCTGAAGAACAGATCATTAGTTTATGTATGTTTAAGTATTTGCATTAGGTGAACCTGCCGGTCCGTCCAGATCAGAAGTGAAGTGTGTTAATAATAGAGATGTAGACTTATTGTTATTTAGGTTTCACACTTTACACTCAAAGTAAATCTTGTGAACTTTAATAATTATTAGTTCTCTTGAATTACAACAGGAATATGACTTTTGTACACATTAAAATATCCACCATCAGGTTTTTTTTAGTGTGCCTGCTTTTTTTGAAGATTTGTGTGCACATGTATGTGTTGAGGCATTTGTTCGTGTGTGGTTGTACATTATGTGTGTGTGGTTGCACCAAAGACAAAGTGATGAGCTCTGACAACTCCTGCTTTTTTTCTGGGAAGCACATTGTCAGAACCCGCTGAAGCACAAACGTGACCTGGAAATCGCTGGACTAATGAGGTGCTGGTGCATCTCCAACCGTGTGAGTCTGATCAGCTGCACAGTGTAGAGGCCTGTTTGGGTCCAGTCAGCAACACTTACCACGTCACCTGTTTGTCTGGTCTTAGAATGTATTAAAACATAAAAAGTAGAGCTAAGATCGGTGGTAGTGTCACTAGATAATGGCAAAAGTGTTTGAAACAAATTTATTAATGAAAAAATACAGGCATTTCGCTGGAAAGCAGAAATATCGGCCTCTGATGGAGTTGCAGTTCCCAAAGCCTCCAGCAGAGGTTGCTGCTGATCAGTCATCCCGGCATGCATGAAGAGCAGCATCTGAGGTGTGACTTTAAATCACTTCAAGTGTCACAAAACCTTGTTTAGTGCTTTTAATTTTCTTATTGTGGTTATTGATGTGGCTGTTTTGAAAAAAAAAACACCACAGATAATGAAGCTGGTGCTTCGCAGTGTTGATGAGATTGTATTTCATCAGCGGAGGCAATCTACCCCGTAAATTAACTTGGCTTGTCTCTTTACGGGCCTCCGATAGATTATTTGATTGATCAAGTTGCTTTAACTCTTCTCACTATTGACCTGAGAGACAGCGTGAGGTCAGATATTGCTGGGTTTGAAGTGGCTTGTAGTGTGTGTTTTGCAGATGTGTGGAGCAATTAGACTGCAATGGAAACCAGGACAAGACAAAAGCTTTTACTTCAATAAAAAAATGCCACTTTAAAGAAACATTAGGAAAATAGCTCTATTCAGGAAAGTAGAACATGGAACAATGTTGAAATTGAACTAAAGTTGTTTTTCAAAAGGGCTTTTTAGTATATTAAGGGCAAAATGTTATATTATAAAACAAGTGGCAAAAGGAGCAGAAATATAATTCTAATAAAATCAATATCAGCTCTTCTCATATTCCTACAGGCACTGTTGAAGAGATTTGGCTGCACTGGACGGGGCGCGGAGGCAAAAAGGATTAGGGGGAGGAAATTGGTGTACACGCTTTTAATAATCATAACTTAATATGACACATAACTCGGTCAGCACTGTGAGCCTCCACGCTGAGCCTCATAAGCCTCTTAAAGGGATGGGAGAGCAAAACCCCAAATACAATGGTTATGTATTATTAACATTAGGGTTTAAGGTGGAATGGAGACTGAGAACACAATGAATTTAGAAGAAATAGACTGATACAAATAGCAGCAAGGGCTGAAATAAAGATACAGCGTACCCTCTAAAGGGGCTTTGGTTAAGCATTTTACCTGAGGATCATTTGGAAAACAACCACGCAAGGTTTTGAGCTTCTGAGAAACTAGGTTGACATCTTCTAGACGCGAAGCGGCTAAAACGTCCATAAAGGTCACGTTACAGCAAATCAACGCGGCGTTTACGGCCTCGTTTCCGGATCCGCTACACTGGCGATGCTGAAATCCTTTTTTATGTCCGCTTTAAACTTTTCCCATTTCCCTGTCATTCAATCGGAAGCTTTTTGCAGCCGCTCCGCTCTCTGGTTGTAATTCAACTCTGGGGTTCGTAAAATCATTAGAGCCTCACAATCTGACGTGATGAACAGGAGCCATAATGTGATTCTGGGAGGCGGATTGTCATCCTCCGCCGGTGTTTGTCACTAAAAAGGCTCCAGTCACATCTCTGTGTTGTGTGTTAGACTGGGGCTTGCTTAGACAGTGTGCAGCTTGCGTTATGTCGCTGAATTCCTCCCCTAAGACGACAAATATCTACAACGGGAGGTCAGTACCTCCTCGTCGCCGCGCTGTCACACCAGCGCGTAATCGAACTGCCCCCTCTCCAGGCCGGACTTGGACTGGTGGTCTGTCCACGACGAGCTGGGCATGCTGCTGTAGGGGTCCAGCAGGATGCGGACGCAGCGGACCACCAGGAAGAGCAGCAGCAGCACCAGGAGGCCCACGAAGCACACGGCGCCCTGCTCCGGCGGCGCCGCCACGGGGTGCAGCGCCGGCGGGCCGCGGGCGAAGCCGGGCGGCGCCGGCGTGGACGGGTCGTAGTCGGCCACCCAGTAGTTGGCGTCGCCCATCGTGGAAGCGGGGGGGGAGCGTTCGGAAGGTCGGACTGGTTCGATTTCTAAGTGCCGAGGACGATCACATGGCGTCGTCGCGGCAGATTGAGCTGAGCGGCGGCGTTTCCCACAGGCCGGAGGGCGAAGGAGGGGGCACAGCGGCAGAAATCACACAGTAAATCAGCAGCAAATTAATAAGATCTCTGGTGAACCGCGGAGCAGGACGGGGTTTAATTAGCCTGAAGCAGCTGGTGTTCCCCTGTTGGTTTTCCTCATGCACCCTCAGGAGATGCTGAGAATAAGTCCATTAGTCCCGATCATTCACACCGCCTTCGGTTTATTTATCAGTGTTAACGCTGGAGTCCAGTAGCGACGCTTCTATTGTTACATGTTCATCTTCATCCTGACGTCCCGGAAACCTCCTAAGAGAAAGACACAAAAGCAAAGATTAGCGTGAGAGTGAGCGTCCCACAGGCGGAGGTGCTGAACGAAGGGAAAAGTCCTATTGATCCGGAGGTGGACTCGGGCCCTGGACATGTCAGCGGTATGGATTTCTGCTGTTTCATGGCCCCAGTGAGGTGTTTTCAGGGTTTCCAGCGCCCGTGCCAGCGTTACGGCTTCTCAAACTGTCATTACAACCCCCGTCCAGCCTTCAGACACGAGCAACACTCATCCTGCGAGTTGGACAGAAATAAATCAAATCAATGAATGATAACAGCATAGAGGGACGTGGACCGAACCCCTCAGGGAGCTGTTGCACACAAACACTTGTGCGTTTCCTGCCGTAGCTGCGCTCCCCAGTCAGCACATTCTATTTCCTCCCCACTCCCAGAGACAAGTTGATAGCTCCCTGCGCCGCGGATGATGGGGCTAAAGGGCCGAGTGAAGCTTTAATATGGGACTGGATGACACAGCAAGGAGCTGCTTGCTCCAGTGTCAATTATTGGATGGCCTGTATTTAGACCAGGCTGAGCATGAGCAGAACCAGAAGGAGAGAAGGTTAAAGCACCCAGACACTCAGCGCTTCATCTAATGAGGGTCACTCATTGGTTACTTAGCTTAGATCGGACCTCTCCAGGGTCACCCAAGGTCAGAGCCACGAGCCGCGGAGCTGAGGGCAACGGTGGAAACGCGGCCGCGCTGAGAGTCGGAGTAAATATACAGCGAGAGAGGGAGCAGTTCTATGGGTCATCAATTCTCGCGGAGCAGATCGATCGCGTCGTGGTGGTCGACCAGGTCTGCTTCACATGGGCAGAAGGAAAAACGATGCTTCATGCACCAGAATGGAAAAAAACTAAACTAAAATAACAGAATCACAATCCTTAATTTGAAAAAATAACTAAAACTGTACGAAAGCCCTGAGTTCTGGTAACAGAGCACACACAGTCGCAGCTGTAATTCCTGCAGGACGTCCTCTTTATACCTGCTTTAAAATTAGACTTCTCTAAATAAAATGGGAGAAACTCCGTAGGAGCAGTTAAAAATCTAAAGGACAGCTGAAAGTTGCAGGACAGCCTGTAGTCATGATAAACTAACTACGCACCCGCAGCCTCCAGGCTCCCACGCACACAAGTCCACCTCCAGCAAACAAAGTGATTATGACGGCGTCGCTGTGGATCAGGAGCAGATTAGACACTGTACCTTCCAGCCGGTGTCACAGGTGAGGGCACGCAATCAGCCGCACGGCGGGAGGATGATGAGGAGGAGGAGGAGGAGGACGATGATCCTGCAGCAGCTGCCTCGCTCCGGGTCCGTCGCGTCCCGCAGCCTCGCTCCAGCTTCGTCAGGGGCTTAAAAGTCTTCTCAGTTTGAGAGGCCCGCCCCACGCACCCCCACCCCCTCCTCCTCCTCCTCCTCCCCGTCCCTGCATGGATGGCACAAACCTTTTCATTTGGATGAGCAAAGCACCAGGAGCCGCGTGTGGCTTTTGCATTATGTAAGAGAAGTGTGTGGGGCGCCGACAGTAAGGGGCCCTAGGCGTCAATAGACAAATCCCGCCCTTCAGTAATGGTCCTGAAGGAGTTCCGACTCAAATCACAGGGAACTGAACCACCCACAGGTTGGTGATCGCTGAAGGGACCCAGCCTATGCTTGCAGCACAGATCAATACAGATGTTATGCTGCGGGACCTGCGACTGGCAACCTCTTGGTATAATGCAAGCGTAATTATAAAAATGTCAAACCTATTTCTTTGATAGAATTCATAGGATTGTATTGATGTAGAGGAACTAATGTCAAAGTATCAAACTACTGTTCATTTCCCTTCATTCATTTTCTTTGATGTTGTTGAAATTTAAACCGTGTCGTCCTTATTATCACACAAAATACTTTAAAACCCAAACAACAAAAATAAATGAGTGTTATGTAATGAGCTGACATGGCTGCTGTGCTTCTGGAGAGTCATTGTTCTATGTAGGTTAGAGCACAGCCTAATGCAAAACCCCACCAACAGCATGACGTAATAACCAGAGTCATAATTAAAGGAAAGCACAGCAAAGTCTCCAAGGGCCGTGGCGGTGATGCACCCAGGTGCCATGAGAATGCCCATGGCTCAGGGAGCAAACAGCAGCTGGGTCCATGGTTGTTTCACAAAGTTAATTTTCTTTACATGTGCAGCATAACAATGTGCAGATGAAAACAATGTTTACGCTGAGCCATTCACACTGAGTTGACTTTGGAGGAGGTTAGTAGAAGCGGGTCCCTGGTCATTCATCACAGCAGACGGCTGTGGGATGAGCTCCCTATAGATATTGGCGATACGTGTGCGAAGCTACAGGCGTGCGTTATTTAAAGCCTGATCTGTCATCCCACACTAACAAATCCATCGCTTTATGAGCCCGCGTCAATAGCCACATCCACAGACGTCTATTAGAGCTTCAAAGGACTCAGCGTTCCTCTTTTGAGCGCATAGACAGGTGCTGACTCGGCCGAGGCAAACCAAGACAGAGCTCTTGATTCTGCAGATGTTGGCCTCTGGATAAAAGGTTCAGTTAGTTTGTCTGGAGTGTTCAGTAGAGAGCTGTGGAGTAAATCTGGGAATTTTCAACCATTGTGACGGATGGACAAAAAAAGTGCTTCCAGGAAAATTTTATTATCATTATATTTATTGTCTGGAGACCAAAACATTTTACCAGAGAAGTAAAACTGGTATTATTGCAGAAGAAGAATCTGATCTTATTTAACACCCGGTCCTCTGTTGTTCAGAATTTACATTCAATGTGTTGTGAAAGTGTCCTAATTGCTACGTTTCCTTTGCTGAAGCAAAACTCATAATTGGTCGTGGAATGATTCTGTCTTCATCATACAACCCTATAGGAGCTCATACGTCATCAGCACACACCAAGGACGCATGAGCACGACGATGAGAGCGCTGTGACCAGCAGTAACTGGTAACGAGCCACTGATGTCACGTGTGCTGAGGAGCTCAGCTCTTCTTTGGAAGCACGGACGCTGTTTTATTACCCTACACAAGGTCATGGTTCACTCACATCATGCTCAACCTTCATGTGTCCTGTGAGTAAATACGCGAACTGTCGCATGGCATAAATATCAAAAAACAGTCAGCACACATATTCAGGAACCTCACTTGTTCCAACTTGGCACCAGGAGTCACATACACAAATGTAAACATAAGTGTTTAGCAAGACGAACAACTGAAAAAAATGAAATATGAGAAGACAAATGATGCTCAAACAATAAAACCGCTATGACATTTGGTCCCAGCAAGAAGCAGTACCGGACATTTGATTTACAGTATTTACAAGTTTTGATTTAGATACAGTGATAGTTCAAGAGCAGACAGGAAGTGAAGGAATGAGAACACAACTCGCTCCAACCCGAGAACACACACTACAGTTGGAAACGCATTCATGTGCAGCTGATGGTTTCTCAGGTTTTCATGCAGAATCCTAAGCTACAGTACAAATGACAGAGACAGTCCCCGACCACATTAGCATATTAGCAGAACTTCATCTCAGTCATTACTGCAACAAGGTTCCAGGACAACGGCCAATTCAATTTTCTGGGCACATTATTTGATGAGGAATTAGACCTTTTGTTGCTGTGCTATGAAGTAAAAGAGCATGAGGTGGTTCCAACTATTGCACACTTGATATAAATGCTCTGTTCTCATTTAGCCCCTGGAAGCTTAAGTACTGAGTCAGTGGCCTACACACACATACAGTATACTAATGAAGACAGCGTACTGGTGTAACAGCAGCGTTTCCTCATTTGTTTGTGTAATTATAGGTGAGTCAGTGCGTGCAGCTCTTCCAGGCACATCCTCCTCCTGTTTTCAGGTTCTGTTCACCTGTTGTCGTCTTCCTCCTTCCTCCTTCTCCTCCTCCTAGAGCACCTGCTCGGTGCTGGAGGCAGAGATGTCCAGCAGTCTCCAGGCTGCGTTGGGGTTCAGCTCCTCTTGGTCACGACACAGCGCCCAAACATACATCATCCTCATCACCTTCTCCTGTTGTGAAAGGAGAAGAAGACAGGGTGAGTCCGGAGAGGCTGGAGGAGAAACTCAAAACCTCGCTTGGTTTTATGAAGTAAAAACAGACAGTGCATCAAACCTCTTTAAGCAACAAGACAAATAGAAATGTGACTGATCTATTTACAGACATTTGTTTACTTCCCTGAATTTACCAATTACTGTCTACATTTATTAGATTTGCTAATCTGGTGCAGTGATTAAGAGCTGACAGACCGGATCTCCCTCCACAACGTCTCCTTTGGGGCTGCGGATCACCATGACGACCTGAGCCTGGAAGGTGATGATCAGCACTGGGCCCTGGTCCATCATTTTCCCCATTGCCAGCTACAACACAAGGAGAGATGAGAAAAACAAGGCACTTACCAAGAGTTATTGTCACTTTCTGCGGCGGCCCGATCTATTACGCAGCATGCGCAGCACACGTTTTCTGTATGTAAATTAAATAAATGTGCTTTAAGAGGAAAAAATAATTGCACATAGCAAATATTGCTGCGTTATCGGATGCCTGAATTTAATGCTGCTGTACAAGTGATAAAGCACTTACATCTATATTATCAATGTCCAAGATTTTGGACTGGAAGAGCAGCCCAAGTGCCCTAGCCTGTTGGATGGGATTCGCCAGCTGACTGTATGTCTGTGAAATGAAAAATTAGGCTTCATACATTCTGAATAATATAAATATAAAATATATTTTAAAAAAACTGTAACTTACAGCTTCGTAACACCAATCTTTTAAAACATCCAGTTCTCCACGGATCATAGCCTGCAGAAACAAGGCATTAGAAATTATTGCTTTAGAACATTTTACATGTACTGTATTTTATAAAAGACTGGCTGCATACTATAGGAAAAGAGGGAGTTTACCTCTAGTATATTAGGGATGATATCTTTCTCACATTGTTTGAGAAAAGAGTCTTTGTCAAAGGTGGGGTCTGCCTTCAGGATCTCTGTCAGCACCTCGGACATCTCAGTCTTTGAGAAAAGACCACCTGCAAAACAAACAACTCTAGGACTCAGCTGCAGGAACAGCATTTTTCATAAATGTTAAAAATACAAACAGAGCACAAAGCTTGTCTTCCACCATCTGCCGCTCACTGAAGGGACAGTATGGCACAATTGTTGAACTGAATGCATTACCTAGAAGATCAGTGACTCGGTCAGTCACGGCCCTGGATGCTCTGATGAGGGCGTTATCGCTTTCATCATACTTCATCTTCATCTCAAAGAATCCTTTAGGAAACAAAAAGAAAACATGTAGCTGCCATTTTACAGGTACCACAGTCGGGTTTAACATGCCCCAGGTATATTTTATTGAACTAGACAGAAGAGAAATTAATCTGGCGCCACCTGCTGCTTATAAAAAAAAATACAGTGATCTGTTGAATGACAAAAACCCAGCCAAAAATGTCCCTACTGTTAAAAACAGTGTTGTTGTCCTTGAAGTCCCTCCACTGCTGGTACCACTTTGAGTCCTTGTGGAGAACCACACCCATGGCGTCCCTGCATCACACAGAAGACGCCGACGTCAGGGATTCACACAGTAGCTGACAAGTTATCACAAAGTAAGAGAGGAAACACATGGTCTGCTTTATTACTGCAGGATGTGGAAGCGCCTTTCAGTCACTCACTCATTGGCCACAAACACTCTGCTTCCCTCATCTTTAGAGGAGAAATTGCTTCTCTTCCTCAACTGGGATGGAGCTCTGTACGGGCCATTATCGCCAATATCTATCTCCCTCTTCATGGTTTCTACACCCTGCAGGTATGATGCGAACGATTAGTGCCTGTCAGTGTTTCTGCTTCAGTGCAGCAGGATTTCACCTCTGACCTGCGAGATGGCTTTGAACGCGTTGGTCCGGCCCAGTTTCTCTCCCCCTTTGGAGACCGACTCTGCAGAGTGCATGGCTGTTTTGGCTGCCTCCTCCACACCTTCCTTGAGCTTCTTCCCAATGTCAGTACGACTCACCTCCTCAAGACCCTTTAGATACAATGTCAAAAAAGTGCAAAGCTTGTTTTAACATTAATAGGCAAAGCATTTTTACACCTGGTTATGTGTTGGTATTTTAAATATTTAGAAAAACACTATTCATTAAAAATAACCTAGAACCACGATAAAAAGGGAATGTGTGCCACTTCACTAAAAACAGTATGTAGTCAGTTCGGGTAAAAATATTTCTACCCTCTGGAATAAAATTATTATATGTAACTGCTAAACCAGAAGAATTGCTGATACCGTACCTCCTTCACAGCCTCTGACAGGGAACCTATGGTCTTCTTAAACACATCTGAAGTCTTTGATGTGCTTTCTTCTATGGATTTCTAATAGGAATAGAATTTATATCAAGTAACAGTATGTACCTTCTGTATGTACCACTTATAATACTTGGAATAAAAATGCATGCACCAAGGCAACAAACCAAATAAGGTTCTCACATATTTCCTGCGAGCCTGTTGGAGGGCGTCCGACTCCTCGAGCCTCTTGGCTTCTTCTCTGAACCTCTTTATGTTGTCTTTCATCTCTTGATTCTTACTGAATTCCTGACGCAGGTTATCCACAAACTCCCCCAGAAAACCTTTACGTCCCGAAGCATATCGCACCTGATGGGGAACACAGACACACAGGCCGGATATAATCTTCGCTAGCTTTCCAATAAGTCATCTATAGTCTACTGTCCATTTGCCACCCACAGCTGATAACGTGCTCCAGGAGTGTTCAGGGGAGAACAACAATCAGGGCAGTAATACTGGAGGACTAGTGTTGAGGAGCGCTGATGTGTGTAAGAAGGTCAATCTGTCAGTGTCTACCTGTGCAGTTGCTGCTGGGCTCCTGTGTAACAGAACGGAATCTCCTCTTGATGCAGCACAGACCCAAGACCGGGTAGTAAAGGCCAAAGCCCGTCTGCCGAGCAGCTGCAGTCAGGAAAACGACAAGGGAAAAGCAAGTCATGTTGACAGGTGGACATATGGGTCTTTTATTCGTTTATTCAAATCCGTCGGGCTTTAACACTGACAGCCGCGTCGCTTTATTACCTCGTTGCAACCGTATACTTATTCACGTCTGATGCAACGAGGCCTTTAATAACGTTAATCTGGCGTCCGATCTGCTCAACGACACCGTAATTACAAACACACCAGAGTCCGCGAACAGGCTTTAAATGCCGCCGCTCACTTCGTCAAATGTTCCGCAAACACGCCGTAATGACAGACATGAATGACCGTCTTACCTCGTAGCACCGACACACGGAGGCTGCCATCTTGATCTTGAAATGCGCGGAGGCGCACGTGCACCCTTGCCGCAGCAGTTGACCAATGGGAGAGGACGTGGTAAGAAAGGGGCGGGATCAGCTCGTGAACTTCTTTAAAGGAGAAACACGCCCCAAATAATAACGTCGATCTTTGTTTATAATAATTGTCGTGATCCACGGACACTGCCTTTTATAATTATGATATAATATTTAGGACACTTGCACTTTGTTTGCACTATGCACTTTTCTGAATAGAATGTATATTACAATAAAAGTTTTTGTGGACATAACGAAAGTCTAATACAAAAAAGTTTTTTTACATGAGTATTGAAAAACATCTTCGTGATATTTTTCTAAAATGTATTTAAAATTACAGTCTTAGGTTAAATTTCTTCTCCCAGATAATGTTTTGTTTTATTATATATAGAGTCCAGCCCATAATTATTCATAACCGTGGCAGATTGTGACTTAAAATTACTTTTATTCAAGCAGCGAATGCTCATCTTTGTCAAGATGAGCATTTGCAAAGGCCAAACGGGCTTTTGTGTGCTTTATTTTAAAAAGTGGTGTTCTATGGGACTCAGTGGCCTGAGGTCTGTTGCACTGTCTGCCTTGAGTTGCTGCCACCAGCAGAGCCTAGGTTTGTGAGAATGGTGGTACTTCAATCCTTGGATATATTTGGAGTGGTATAGATCGGATTTTTTCCATAGATTGGCGGTGTGCAAAGGTATGAATAATTTTGAGCGTGCCATTTTTTGTTTATATGTAAATAAAAGATCACTAATAATTTCCCCACAATGATGCCACTTTTACATTGTCTTATCATCTTTCGAGAGAAGCATTGAGTTTTAAGAGTGAATGTTTGCCACAACTTCACATGTAAATCCCTCCTAAATATGAACGTGACCCCGTTTTTCTCTATTCATTCAGACGGGAAGGACCTGTAGCGTCTGTCTCCATGCGGGTCACCGCTGAATGGTGGAGGTCTGCTGGCATGCCAGTAAAGCGCGCCCCCCTGTGGAAGGCACGTGCAGCGCAGGGACTCCTCCCCTCCCTCTGCAGAGCTGGGAGCTCTCCCTGTCTGCGGCCAGCTCGCCTTGACAGCCAGCACTGGCGCAGAGTGGCGGAATAAACGTTTACCTACATTTTCTGGCATATAGCGATTATTCAAAGTCGCACTTTTTACGCACCCTTTTCCGGAGACAAGCGTTGGAGCGGCCTCGTCTAGAATGGGGAACCGAGACGATGAATACGATTTCTTGTTCAAAGGTAAAAAAAAAAAGATGCCTACGTTCCCCTTTACATAGGCTCACGTCGACAACGCTGTTTCTTCTAAATGCCTGTAAATGTCTTCATCGGTGTCACATGTGCGTCCTGGCTCAGGAAACAGGCTGATGTGTTTCTCAGTGACTATCCGGATGGGAAACGGTGCGATTACAACATAATGCTGTCATTGTAACGTTTTTACGCCTGCAGCTACGGTATATTTATAAGTGGAGGATGCAACACCCTATCCGTGCCCAGCTTTTCTCAGATTCTGTAATCAAACTTTCATCCGCTCGAATTGAAAGAAAAAAAACCCGGGTCGTGTTTTCTCATCTTTCCGTCTCGTGAGGCTGATTAAAGGCCTATTAGCCTCCACCTCTGCTGATCAAGGAGCCTCGTCTTATTTGCTCTTATTCAAAGTCAGAATGCAGCAATCGGCTCTATACGTCAGTGTTTTTTTTAGCAGAATCAATGGGCCTGAAAGGCTGTGACTGAGGCTGGAGCGGTACCAGACTCAGGTTGATCTTTAGTGCTCAGTTGGATCCAGAATGCCTCCCTTTGATGGCGATATCAGCTCCTGTGGCACATTAACATCCTGGGCCTGTATAAGCCAAAAGGCCATTTAGATGTAACAAAGTATCCTCTGTGGGATGAATAGGGCATCTGCCGGAGGCGAGGGATCGCTCTCTCTCTCTCTCTCTCTCTCTCTCTCTCTCTCTTGCCTGAGCAATCGTCAGCGCACCCCGGCCGAAGCAGGAAGGGCAAAGCGGAGCCTGAAAATGTCGATTCAGGTTTTGATGGAGCCTGTTATCAGCTTCCTGCAGCCCGGACCGGCACGATGTCGCCAGGGACAAAGTTCGGCCGCGTTTCCGTCTCGTGGAGTGAAAGAGAAAACAAAAGGACTCCACCTCTGCTGCTGCTGCGCCGGGGACCCTGCCTTTAAGTCACTTTACCTCCAGCCACTCGGGCTGTTACTGATCGCCGTGGATGCTGAGATAATCAGACCCACAGCTGGTGCTTTATGGCCAACGTAAAGCGGCTCACAGCTCAGCTTCTTAACACTGGGATCAACTTTTTTTTTGTAGTCACCTCTCAAACCTCTGGGCCTTTGAAGGCGGACTATCAAAACCAGCCTGCTGTGAGGACGAGTAAAACACTTTAGTCAATCTGTTGGCTGCAAAAGTCTGCATTTCCTCAACATTGAGCATTTTACGCTGCATGATTTCTTTTTCAACACCGTCACTCCTGCCCCATTGTGTAGCTTCTTTGTGCTTGAGCAGGGACCCATCACTGACCAACACACCTCTTTATTTGCTGGATAATCCCTCAGGAACTTCTGGTGTGCATTATATGAACAGTGGTACGGACGTAAACACATGGGTTTGGTTTTGCTGCTCTTCTTTTCTATGTTGTCTGAAAGTTCTGTGCAGTGACAACATACAGCCTGGAACACTTCAACCCACAGAGGAGCTGCTAGTTATTTCATTATCAGCCAACAACCAAAGAGGGTCAAATGTATAGTGCATTGACCCAAACTTCCTGCTCACTACAAGTGAATACTATTTTAGTTCAGTTTTGATACAGTGATGCTTTCTATTGAGTTGTAACACTATGCTATATAAATCTAGCCTATTATTAGTATTTTGTTACATCCCTGCTTAACACTATGTTTTTACACTGTCTCATAAATCATTTCACACCTGAAGCCTTTGGATTCTGCTGAATAAGACATCAAGGAGAGCCACTTTTGCTCGATCACCATTTCTCACATCTGTTACTATACGCCAGCCCCCCCCCGCTCGTTCCAACCTTCTCCCTCCCTCACTTCACAGTTGTGTTAATCGGGGACTCGGGCGTTGGAAAGAGCAACCTGCTCTCTCGGTTCACACGGAACGAGTTCAACCTCGAGAGCAAGAGCACCATCGGGGTGGAGTTCGCCACGCGCAGCATCCAGGTGGACGGCAAGACGATAAAGGCTCAGATCTGGGACACGGCGGGACAGGAGCGCTACAGGGCCATCACCTCAGCGTGAGTCTGCAGCCGAGCACACGTAACCACCCCCAACTCGGGCTCTGCTCTGTAGATATTGGTTCAAGTGGAAATGCTGATTCGTGGGAAATGTTATCGGATTCATCTGATGAACTTCAAATGTGAAATGGATTTCAGAACTTTTCTAAAGCAGGCATGAAATTACGAAATTATAGATCTATTAGTTCTGGAACTTTTGATTACGTCACGTGATTCTTATCATCAAGTAGAGTTAATTCTTTTTATTTAAGATCTATAATTGAACAACTGGCTCCATCTGCTGATCAGGATCACGTGGTACGACCTGAACCTGGGCAGCTGCTAAGTAAACGGATGCTGTGACGCTCGGCGAGCTGAAGTAAAACATGAGCCCAGATGAGCATACATTCAAACACTAAGCCGACCCATCTGTCGCCTTTGGCCTTGCTGCAGATACTACAGAGGGGCAGTGGGGGCTCTGTTGGTGTATGACATCGCCAAACACCTGACCTATGAGAACGTGGAGCGCTGGCTGAAGGAGCTGAGGGACCACGCCGACAACAACATCGTCATCATGCTGGTCGGCAACAAGAGCGACCTGCGCCACCTCCGGGCCGTGCCCACGGACGAGGCCCGGGCCTTCGCAGGTGCGGTACCAGTACCTGGACCCACGGAGCGACAGGGACCAGAGCAAGGGGAGACCTGTTATGGGAGGTGTATGTGTTTTAACTTTTAACCTTCCTCATCCCACAGAGAAGAACAATCTGTCATTCATAGAAACGTCAGCCTTGGATTCAACAAACGTTGAAGAAGCCTTTAAAAATATCCTCACAGGTAAGCTCATTATTAGAGGCAGGATGTCAGAGTGTGAGTAATAAGTAATGAGCACCAACCTTGGACTAATAATGGACTGTATCACTGTAGAATGAGTATGTCTTTTGATGTGTGCCATAGTTAGACGGTCGGTCCTCCTGTGCCTCAGGTCCATCCAGAATAACCAGCGCGAGCGTGTGTTTCCTCCCGAACAGAAATCTACCGCATCGTCTCGCAGAAACAGATCGCAGAGCGCTGTGCCCACGACGAGTCCCCGGGAAACAACGTGGTGGACATCAGCGTGCCACCGACCACCGACGGCCAGAGGGGCGGCAAACTGCAGTGCTGTCAGAACCTGTAACCTATGGCAACCATCCCTCCTCACCTGGGCCGATTATTAATTGAAATCCACAGTGTTGGTATGCTTCCATCCGCCCGGGGTGCAATACCGTATTGTCTGAAACTGCACTTCTTCAGACCAGTGGAGTCAGTGCTGTTTTTCCCCAAGCGATCGTTCCCAGAAAGTCTGAATTGATTTCAAGTTGTAATCGGACCCGTTCTGCTACTTTCTAGTGCTAAAACAGGACTGGTGGTACCGCATGAATAGCTACCACAGTTTTCCATGATCGTGTAGCAGAATAGCCTTGTCTGAGACCTTGTAAAGTAGATATACATACGGTATGTATCCGCACCAGTCGAAGGCCTGGGTTTGAATCCTGCCTGTTTCAGCCGGACCAGCAGTCCTGATTTTCTGGGCTATACTCTCCCCTCTCTTCAGTCATCATCTCAAAAGTGGTCGTAACGCTGCTGATGCTTATTTCATTTTGTGTAAAATATATTCTTCTGTTTTGATTTTGACAGCTTGTCTGCTCACATACATTATATTAATGCCATGAAATTAAATTTTACAATGTTAGGCTTCTGTGTGATTTGTTTGACTAATACTAATACAATGTGACCTTCTCAATGTTCAGTATGCCAGGGTGAAGCCAGGAGATACATTTTATATATTACATATGATTATCTGCAAAGTTGTGCTATATCTTAATTGTTTGAAAATACCTTATAATATGGTCGTAAATGCTAACATTTGAAAAGAAATCCTGATGTCACTTGTCTCAGTATCTAGACATTGTGTTTTATAAGGTATCCACTTTAATACGGCTTTAGTTAAGGGTGAGACCAAGCACAGCTTTTAAGAGCTTTACAAGTATATTGTAACTTTGGAAATCAAAACCCTACTTCAGTAGATATCTCACTCCATTAATTTACAGATTATCATCAAATATCTTAAAGATTAAGTGCAGGTCAAATGAAACTACATCCATCAGAAAAGTCCAGGAGTCTCGAGTTTTATTGCACAATAACCCAACTTTCCAGGGGCTGCAGCAGGAAGACTACAATAACACAACATACTTTGTTTAGCATGTGCTGCATACACTGATTGATACCTCAATACAATGTTCTCTTTATGCACCAGCCTGCTCCCATACATTTATTTTCTAGTGGACAGGCTGGGACCTCACGATTAGGAACACTGCTTCTATTTATAAATGCATTTCTTGTGATGTAGATTATTACCACTGGTCACCAGCTCCGATAATGAATGGTGCATTTACAAGTGGAGCAGCGCTGTTTGCTAATGCACTCGTATGAGTATCCAATTGTAATGTAAACATTTTGCCATGTCTCCAATACGTTTTCCTCCTACACCATCGCATTAGTATTATCCCATATGCTGAAATCCTCGCTGATCCCAAGACAAGAGTACTATAAGTTTGTGTGATGCCTCCGGCGCTCTCTGCGCAGGAAAAGGGGTTGGACGTCGCCATTTAGACAGCGACTGTAAAGCTTTACCTGGAAACTTTAAAAGGGTTTCAAATTACAGACAAGCATGTTGTATGAGCGACTGTCAAAGAGGAACACTCACTGTGTGAATAATGCTTTAAATTGGCCTCTGCTGGGCTACTGGATGCCCATTGTTCAAAAACAGCTAAATACATTGTGAGGGGGCATGGGGGGAATTATAGGTAGTGTGAATATGCTTGGTATTATACTGTAGTAGCATGCTGACTCAGTTATATCCTGCTACATTAGCTTGTGTCTTACTATTTGATGAGTCTGCAACACAGACGTACACTCAGGCTGGTTAGTCCACTGTCCATGTGTTTAGTTCACATCCCAGCACTGGAGGTAAACTCTGTATCTCAATGTCAACAATGACTCCAAAATGCATTCCTTCCAAAACCACTTTTGTGGTTGATCAATACTGTAGCAGTTTACATCAAGTGCTTCAAAAACAAAAAAGAAAAAGAAAAACCGGAGGCTAAAGTAGCTTTCTCCTCCCAGAATGGTCCGTACGAAGTGCAAAAAAGGTCATTAAATGATTAACGTCGCTTTTAGAGAGTGCTTTAATGGGCTTCGCTTTGAATACTCCTCTCGCCGCCGCTCAGCACTCATACGATGGTCTCATCAGTCATTTTCTTGGTCGACTTGGTCGGCACCGAGCGCTGGGTGGTGTGCGCTCCCTTCATGTCGGGCATGAGCAGGCGCACTTTCTGATTGGTCCTTCTCCACTCCGAGTACAACTGACAGTGGTACCGAAAAGACACCTGGGGGGCGTTAAGAAATAGGTTTAACATTTTTTAAAAATTAGTCCTTTGAAAAACATCAGTTTTGTCCAGATAAGGCTAAGGATAATAGCTACCTAGTGCTTAATGTAATTATATAGCTACAATGTAAATGTATCTTTAGCACATAACAAGCAAAACACTTAGAGAATATCAGGTTGGAACATTCTGACTTTGATCCAGTGCTGTTTAAGGTAATAATGGAAACATCAATGACCTCATTTCTATTATAGTCAAGACACGGGGGTCTTTCTCTCTATGTAAGTCAATACACATCTGTCAGCCCCTTTATGGAAAGAATAAAATTAGGACTGTAACAAACAATTATTTTGATTATCAAGTAATCTTTTTTTTTTTTCTTCAATTATTTTTTTGATATTTTCATTTTGACTCTTTCCAATTTTTGAATAACAAAACTTAACTATTAGATACTATAAATATCCAAAATATAAATAAGCAAAGCAAGCATCGAGTTTTGTTTAGTGGTAAAGATCTGCAGCAGCTCCATTCAACTGGTATGTGTTAGGACTGTGGGAGAAAAGCAGAGAAAACCCACGTAGACACGAGAGAACATGTAAACTCCACAGAGACTCCTTCTGGCCCTGAGGCAACAGTAACAACCACTAGAAACACGTCCTCATAAGTTAATGCTGCTGTTATTTGCTGCTTTTACATTTAGTACTTGAAAGCTGAGCTGTTCTATGGTGGCACCGTTCACCACTATTTAGCAATGATGGTGATTACACAACCAATGCCAGTGTTCTGAAGTAACTAACTTTTTAAACAGTAGCAACTAATGAAGCTTCTTCACGTGATGGATGCGCAGCATTTGTTAGTGCTGCTACTTCCCTGACACTGTGTTTTCTCCGCATCGCTGTAGTATTTCCAAGTCACAAGTTGAACTTTGCTTAACTTGTGTAAACTAATTGTAGTAAACTAATGCTCAGATGAAGAAACCTTTGTCCTGCTGCTAGTTGATCGTTTTTCTCCGCCATTTTAGCAGCGGATGCGTTATTTTTCCTACACCATAAAATGAGAGGCCCGACTAATCGATAACTGCAAATCCCTATTGATCATTTCCACCTAATAATAAATCGATAATATCAATTCGCTGTTGCAGCCCTATACAGAATTGCTCATAAGTTACAAAGGATAAGTTACCAGCGTCCAGAGGATGTAGATGGTGAAGAGGGCAATGGTGAGGGCTATGAGGCCAACAGCCTCCAGTCTGCTCTTCAGTTGCAAGTGGTCCTGGGCTCCCCTCAAGCACAGCCAGCCAGAGATGGCTGCCAGAGGTGTGATGAGAAGGAAGCAGGCCATGTCACACAGGAGTGTGCGCTTCTCACTACGAGGGCCCGGGTCCTTCAGCCACTGAGGAGGAGCAAACTGACGCGTTTCAGTTTGGAACAGAACAGTGCCAGTGCCATGCATACATAATGAAGCAATAGTCTCCTATTGTTTTCTACCCGTCTTTAACACAACGTCACGTCAAAAAACAACCCTCTAACCTGTGTGAGTGGCTGTGGCCGTCGCTCAATAGTGAACTCCGTGTGACAGAGTTCACAGTAGCTGGTGTTGGAGGACGACAGCCACTTCTCCAAGCAGCTCTTGTGCACTTTACCAAGCGTGCCAGTGCAGTCGCAGGGCGAAAGCAACGTCTCCCCTCCAGCCCCCTCATGACAGATCCGACACATGCCCACATCACTGTAGGGAAAAACAGCAAACGCAGTGAAGACAACGGCGTGATGACTAACCACAGAACAATGTAATTACAGTGTTTTCATTAGGGTCCCCTGTGTGCTTCTCCCGCCCTTACCTCTGCAAGCTCACCGCTTTGACAACGGTGGAGAGTGGGCGGCCATCTTTCGCTGTAACCTTGGCAATGTACTGGGCCTGTGCCGTAGATTCAGACTCCTCCGAATCCTTGGAGGCATCTGATTCAGCGTTCCCAGAGTAATCACAAAGGGAGCCAGGTAGGTGGCAGCACCCCGATGAAGACATCGCCTCGCCGAGGATGACAGTAATGAGGACGGTGGTGGAGGCGAATTCGAAGGAAGATCTGATTCAAAACCTGCTCGTCTCCTGTCCTCCTCTCTCCACCTACAGAACAAATGTGTTATGAGAAATAAAGAAAAGATAAACAGGGGGCGCATGGGCGACTGGTAATTACAGCATGTCATGTAGTTACATGTCACTCTTAAAGCCTCTAATACAATTCATTTCAAGTCTCTGTGATGCTATATAGAGGAAGGGTGACATCCAAATTAGTAAAATCACAGGTCTCACAAAAGCTAATGATTGGATGCTGGACCAAAACAAAACAATGTGGAAAACTATTAGATGCAGGGCATAAAAACTAAATTCAAATATTAGTACAAGAGTAGATCTGTGAGAATGACTTTCTGTTTTGATCTTTGCAAAACATTGTTAAAATCAACATGTACCTTTTTTCCAAAAGCACTGATGTGTTATGTAATGGGTCAAAGTTAAAGAAAAATAAACACATCTTGCTCCTTTAAGCTTCGGTTAGTGTTGTCAAAAACAAAATCTAATCTTCTGGAATCACTATGCAACCTTCCCTTCACACTTCCATCCACCGACTCATTTAACAAACTATTTGAGAGTAAACATTACATTAACATATGCATTGAAAGCAACGTAACGTTCTCACAGACCCAGAGGACAGAGCACAATAAACAACACTACTCATAAATTTAGTGAAATCTTTCCAACTCCAGCTTATCACCACTATGACTAAATGACACAAGCAGAACTAGTGATTGACTGTTTGCATCAGGAATTGTGGTCGATGTGAAGCGTGTAATGATCGCTGGTGTCGTTAATGTGCATCCGCGGTAAACACCGCGTTAATCCCAACGAGATAAAACCGCGTCAAGCAGCCTCCCCGAACGGCGAATAAGCAACCCGCCGATCATCGCTGAATCTGTCTAAGATTTAATAAACGGACGTTTTTGTGAACATACTCACCCGACGGCCTCTTTTTTTCCTCGCTCGGTCTTGGCCTTTCCCCTGCGTTTACCAGACACAGGCTAGCTAAGCTAACTGGGCAGCTCTAGCTGCAAACTCTGACATTGGCATCCGAACAAACGCTCGCGATACGGTGGCTTCCGACCGACAGCCGCGCGCGCTGCATCGTGTCCATGGCGGCTGGTGTATCTCCCCCGAATGATTTGGTTTGAAAGGGCGATAAGAGACGGACTACCAGCATTACTGGATCCAGCTAACGGGCTAGCAACGGGCAAGCCTACCTCAGCAGCCCTCAGCTGTGCGCGGGGTCACGTGACACGATGCTGCCTTCACGATCATTAGTTATTCTAATGTAAACTCGTTACACACGTCGATCACTTCTCAAAATAGCAACTCGCCTGCGTGGTTGTGGGAGTAGCCAGCTCATGTTTAATACGGCGACTCTTGTAAATACTCATGGGGAAAATAATGCATTGATTCAATCACAACTTACTCCACTGCATAAATGTAGGCAAAATGTCGATGTACTCCCATAGTTAGGGGGGTTTAGTGTTTAGTAACTGCGGCCAAATAGTATCATTTTATTAACATAGAATTGGTTTTCACAAGGAGCCGAACAATTCAGCGAAAACTGCAACGTGAAGAGTTTAAACTCACTAGGTGGCAGTATTTCGTTAATCCTCTCAATCACTTCGTACTTTGGTGATGTCAATAGATGCGAGTGCATGAGAAGATTCTGGACAGAACAGAAAATGTTTTAAAGTGATTATTACGCTAGCATGGGCTATTTTGTGATCGAACTATTTGTGATTGAATACTTGATATTTTATTGTCTTATTACCTTATCTGCGATACGCCATTTAAGTTAAATGCTAAAATGATAAAATATTTTGAATATGGAGGTTTTATATCTGTGAAACTTGAGCCTATGTGCTGAAGGTCCAATTAAGCCAATGGGAAAGTTATGAACAGGTCATAGTGTACGTCCTTTAACAGTAGCTTTACATTAATTAAATCTTTCCTTTAAGGAAAACATAGCCTCTTGATTTGAAAAGAGAGAAGCACGGAAAACTAAAACATGTATTCAGGTTGGATTTTTTTAAACTTCTTTTTACCTTTGACTGCCGCCTGCACCCTTTGCTCTCACCTTCTAGTGTTTTTATGCATCGTTTTCATCATTAAAGATCCTTCACTTCATGTTTTACCAACCAGCAGAATCGATTACCTAAAATATTCATGTTTTTTAGCATCAGTCAAGTAAATGACTGGAGGGCATCACAGCGTCTAATTCAAAGTTTACATGACCTTTCCACTCATTGCGGTGCTCAGATCTATGCTCTACTTGGGTCAGGCTGTCTTCAAATCTGTCGTTTTGGACCAAAGTGTATGTTGATGTACCATATTATTACAAAATGAAGATGCAATATGCAGAAACATTAAAGGCCCAGACAGTTTGAAATTTTTAAAAATGGAGCTTAAATAATCCCCTTGAATTATTAACCACTGGTTAAACAGTACTGTATCTATTTTTATCATATTACCCCCCATGCCCTGATCCTATGGCTTCCTACTGATTCCCTTTGGACCCAAATACTGATAAAGAAGGGGTTCACTTGTGCTGACTGTGATCTCTGCAGACTACACACACACACACACACACACACACACTAGCTATTTCTATTAGTGTTTGGTCTAAGTCCAGCTGAACTCTCTGGATGTGTGGGATATCATGAGACCTGCTTCAGTGGACTTTAACTTGGGCCAACATACAAATACTCACTCAGTTGGTTGGGGGGAGGGGGTTCCACATCACATTGTTTTTGAAAACAGATTAATGACTAAATAGTTTGAATTACAGAGTAGACAGTAAGTTTGTATCTGAACTTTTACTAAAAAGTGTTTCTATGATTATAAGAAAGAAATGGTTTACAAGATGAATTCCAGGCATTCAGTTTTTTTGTCTGTAATCCAAGGAAGAGCTCCCATTTTACATTTTGTGAAGTTACTTTAGTTAATTTAATTGTATAAATGTGATTTGCATTGCGAGTAAATTAAACTCACGTGGTTTGACAGCCACTAGACACCTGATAGTTATAGTGGCAGGGGTCAGGGTGGAAAAACATTGGTGCCAGCCATGATGGACAAGTGTCAGAACACAGTTCATCAGAGCTTGCTGGACTTTGAGCTGTGCAGCTATTTTGGCTGCTGTCCAATGGAACCACCAGGTGGTCTTAATGTTGTGGCTGATACAGCGTGTGTGAGCCAGACTGACAGATTGTACAACTTATTCACAGCGTTTTGCTTTCAATAACAGTTTAATTTCTTTGCTGCAGTTCGTCTCGTGATCCTTTAAACAGTCAGGAGATCTCGTGAGCCTCATGTCAAAGCACTAATTAAGTTTGTTTTTCAGATGCACTTTTGTCTCAGTGAGGGCATAAGCCTAATCTCTCAGACCACAAATGTTTCCTACATTTAGTCCCGAATCTAAGAGGTCATTCGTAGCGATTTGAATATGACACAGTCCATCATTCCATTTTTCAGGAAAGATGCATACGTTTGTAACATCTATTCATTTAATCTTAATGTGGTTAGGTCTATTCTAACTAGAGACGTACCATCCTCTCATCTGACTGTCTAATGGTGGGCATTACATTACTTCTTTTGACATTAGGCTACGCATGTGAAATGTGGAACCACACACGCCACCAATTACAAAACTAAATTGCCAGTAGAACATTTTATTTGTGGTCAGCTGACGAAAAAAAAACTGAATCCACCTATTTGTTCTTGCTCCAGTACACTAACTGCTGTCAAACACAGGAGCAGATAGGCTGGCTGTGCTGGACAGATGCCAGTTGTAACTCTGGAATTTCTTTCAACTGCTGATGAAGGGTCGTGTTTGAGGACCAGCCGGCAGTAGATTTGAAACGGTGACCGATCATGTGAAGTTGGCTTTCTGTGTATTCGCAGTGACTGATACGGGGTGAATGACTTGGATAAAAAAAACAATCAATACCTTTAGCCTTTATTAATGATAGACCAGCTTACTCTAAAATCCAAGCAAAATGCTTTTTAAAGAATAAACAACCTGATAAAGCTAGAACTAGTGAAGTGACTGCCTGGAATGTAAACATAAATATCCCATCTTGTTGAGACAAAAATCAAATCTAAATAATAACAAATATCTATATATTTATGATATTATACATATTGTAAGGTGAATTGGCAGTGGATGGTTTGCATCTCTATTGTTATATCATGCTAAACTAAACCCAGACAGAGCAGGAAGAGCATTTGTGAAACCATGATGGAGCTTTGAGTCAATCAATGAACATGTGAACAATGCATGATCAGTGCGGTTACGACGTGACGTCACACGCCACGCTGACCAATCGCAGCGCGTGTTTTCCAGCCTATGCTTGTACAGTAAATACTATGAGCTCTGCCTCCTTCCTTGTCGCTGCATCGATGAGAGCGGAGTAGAAAATCGACCCGAACCGCGCGGATGTGCTATAAAGTCGTTTACCTCGGCTGAGGTGCAGTTCTGCTGACAGTTAGACTGGGTGAGCGCGTGCATCTACGGTCGTTCTGTCAAAGGTGAAGAATCTATCCGTGCCGATCTTGAGCAAGCTGAGCGACACGGTGAAGGGGGGGTTCACGGCCCACTGCAGTGTGAATCACCGGAGACTCGCCCTGCGGTTGCTTCCTCGCGAACATCGTTTCACCGTCGACGTCCTTATCTCCGTTAGAGGCTGAAAACAACGGCAAGCGTCGGGACCCAAGCCCGCGTTTGACCCTCTGCGGCGGCCCTGAGGTGCGCTGGCAGAGCATGCTAAATAATGAGCCAAAGGGACACGCTGGTGCATTTGTTCGCTGGAGGGTAAGTCAGACAAAATATGTTATTTAGATATTGCATATATGCTTACATTACACCTAATATATATAATTATATATACGCACTGGCGCCTGGTTCATCCAATTAACGTTGGCTAGCCAGGGCCATTTTTCTAACCTGCGCGTGCGTGTGGTAGCGCTTGTCGTTAACAGAATTTGTGAGTTCAGTCACGTCGGACGATGTCAAAAGGGTGGATTTAAATCGCACTTCCTGTTAACACTGTAGAATTTCTCAGGTTGACTAAAATAAAATTCGCGACGCGTGTGATACAAATGAGGCTGCGGTGGTTTTCAGTAAACAATTTGTCCTAGATTTCGATCGCTGTGAGAATTTATGTACATTTTATAATTGAAGTAAGATTTTATATATTTTATTTTGAAGGTAAAATAAATATAATATCCGGTGTTATTGACACTGTATTTATCGGTAGCTTTATGAAGCTGTAGTGAATCCACAATAATATTAGGAGTTTGGGAGTTTTTTTTAATAGTTAATAAAACGCTCTTCTAACTTTACTATAAAGCAGAAGGCGTTACCTTGACATACAAAATTGAGAACTTCTATTTATACTGCCCTGTCTATTTTTTAATTTTTTGTAACAGTAGAGACTACAGAAAAAGAAACTGTTAAAAGGTTTTGTAAGAAATATTAAATCCCCTAAAGTCGAACATTCCGTAGCTACTTTTAGTTCAGTTAGCAGCTTGCCATTCAGTAGACAAGCCATCAACGTCTTCACCAAAGAAAATGTAAACACAGACATGCGGTTTAGCATGTTTAGTAGTAAACATAAATCTGTCAATTTTTAATCCGGTGTTTTCATTTTCTCTGTATTTGTCCTGAAACCGAACCTTGAGATTCAGCCAAGCTAATCTCATCACAGCCCTTATTTTTTTCTGTTGGAGACTTAACAAGAAAACATGACTGTAGGCTCACTGATCTCTTGCAAAAGCTGAATTTATATTGCGTTCCCCCAAAACCTGCGTTCGAGGCCCCAGCGTACGGCTTCCTCTGCCAGCTGCTGGGAGATACACACAGGCGTCAGTCAGCATAGCATCAAAAGTAGGCCAAGGGTCACAGCTCCCTGTGAGCGTGAATGTGGGTCGGCCCTTTGGAAGGTAAATATAGTTAGTGCTGTGCTGAAGAGAGGCAACTAGAGGAATTTACCGCCAGTAGCCAGGAAACTGTCTGGCTACAGCAAGTATTCTTTAGCTCATCTACAGAGCATTTGTGTGATTTGTCAGTGTGACAGTGCATTACATTGTGGTGGTTTGACTGTACATGTTTGTCTGTTCTAGACCTATTGTGGAAAGCAGCCCTGTGTGAAAGTAGAAGGGATCAACTAACGCGTATGTCTGGCACGGGGACGGAACATTGTGTTGACCTGACAGCGAGCGCTTATAATATACTGTTCTATTTTTTATCTGCTGAAGATGTAGCTGATGGAATTAGATCAGCTTCAGTTTGTTTACATGCTAGCTCCAGTCAGTGCGGGGGGTCAAAGTCTAATTGAGTCACGAGGTCCTTCAGTTCATTTTTAATCAGTAGTGCTTTTATTTGTTGTGCATGCACGTGTGAAACAAGCCAGTTAGGCCGGAGTCTGATTTTCCTGACAGCTCATTTTCACTTTCTCCGAGGGTGCTACAGTTACAGCGCCATAGTTTTCTCTGAAATCTTGAACCCCCTTAGCTGTTGGCTTATGCGTGTCAGTATCGTGCATATCAAAACACAAGGTCGTGCTGTGTGCATGTGCACCTGCTGGATAATTTACCACAGCTAAGGTGTAGAATAAAAAGCAATACCTGATTGTGTTACAGAGTGACTGGAGGGGGGATCAGAACAAATTGTTTAAGAAAGAACACGGGGAGAGAAAATATTAGTGTTGCTGCCTTTTATTTTCTGAATGTCTGTTTTGTTTCTTCAACCTTTTCTCTGTTCCCTGTTTAGATGTGGAGGTACAGTGGGTGCTATTTTAACTTGTCCTCTGGAGGTTGTGAAAACAAGACTACAGTCCTCCTCCATCACACTCTACATCTCTGAAGTCCAACTCAGCACTGTGAATGGAGGGAGTGTGGCTCGTGTTGCTCCACCAGGACCTTTGCACTGTCTCAAGTAGGTTGAAAAAAAAAACCCAAATGTAATTTGTAGTTAGCTTTTATCATTTAAAAGATCTAAACCATTTAATACTTCACTCAGCACAGTTTTACAAATAAAAAATACATAGCTTGCTGAAAAGATAATGGTTTTAGCTGGTGTTTTGTTAGTTTTAGATTGGTGAGCAACTGGTCTTTAGTTGATAGGTAAGAAATGAGATACTGTATGAGATACCTACTTAAAGCCATCATGACAGAATTAATATCTATTAATATCTTGTTTTTTTCCTAAATTTGATAGCTTGTAGAAATGCACTTAAACTCACTGGGTGTTAAAATAGATCGGGATATTTTCGTCTATTAACAAGGCTGCTAAAAGTTTAAAAAAGTTTAAAAGTTTATTTTTTTCAGAATATTAGTTTAACAACATTGGACTAATGCTCTGCTTACAGAGATTAGTTTGTCGTGGCATTGGTTTGGGCGTGTGGTGACATAAAAACAACATAAGAAGTTGGTTTAAGATAACAGCCACTATCACACTATCAGAAAAGAAGAGGGTATGGCGATATGGCAAGTGAAGAAAAAAAAACAAGTCAATGTGGGTCACCAGAATGTGAGCTGTTCCATTTCAGAAAACACAATGATTAACAAAGTTAGATTTTTGACTGTGAGGAAGTTCAATGTTACTTTCAGAACATCGCTCCCTATTTTTAATCTGATAACATATGCTGGTAATCAATTAAATAATACATTTTTAACCTTTACCAGAAGTCAGTCAGTCAAAAAATCAGTGTAGGAAGGCACAAGCCCACAAGTTGCACAAAATATAATTATCAGCACCAAGACATTTATTCTGTTCTGTATTTTTATGGACCCTGAGAACCACTGGCTTGTCTTTTTCAGTATCTTCCTTCTTTTCCTTCATTACATTGTGTTTCACTATCCCTGCAAAAAACATGCAACACATGACAGGAAGTCAAAGGCCATGTCATTTTATGCGAGGTAACTGGGTTAGATTGGAGATTAAAACACTCTTTGAAATCAGCAGACAATATAAAATGAACCCGTGAACTATCCGCACCAACATAAACACGCTGGAGGGCACACCTGTATCAGATACTATGTGAGCTACAGACAAAGGCTTAGACAACACCTGTGTGCTAGACTAATAAAGCTTTCTACTCCGTTGCTCATCTGACCTCGCAGTTATTGGCATAGATGTTAAAACATGATTTCTGCTCTTTATGATGAAATGACCAATAAATATTAAAGCAAGTTTTGAAAGTGTGCTTCTCTTTGTGTAGGTTAATTTTGGAAAGAGAGGGACCCCGTTCACTCTTCAGAGGACTGGGCCCAAACCTCGTAGGCGTGGCACCTTCCAGGTATGTACAGTGCTATCTACAGTGTCCTGTGTGTCCCCCATATCCTACCCAATTTTTCAGCCTTTAATACTCAGCCTCTTAAGCAATGATAAAAACATTTACTCAGAAAATCCAGACCAAAGGTAAAAGTAACTACCTACGTTTGCACCTAATATCAGATGTAGCGTGAAAATAAAGGTATTTTAGCATTGAGTCCAATCTTGTATAATATTTGAACATGCATTTGCTTCTGAACTCATTCAGAGTCCATGTTGGCAGCCGTAACCGAAACAAAGAAATGCAGTTCTTGACATGCCTGTGAAATTGAGCCAGCTGCTGCTTTGTTACCTGCATTCGTTGAAGATTGTACAACAGCTAGGAGCCAATCAATCAAAGCCCGAATCTGCTCCAACAGCAGGCATTGGCCAGCTGTCTGTAATCACAGTGGGGTTGCCGCACTGAGACAGTTGTGTTTCTGTCTAATCCCATCCCTGACCTCTGCAGTTTTCCCCAGTTACTCCTGCATCACATGGCAGCTTGTCATCTCCTGTTGGCTCATTCTAGTCATCTCTTCCTTACCTTAATTTCCTCTTTCTGTTTTACTCTTCATCTAGTTTTTGGCAAGTATTCGTTCAAAACAGTTCTGTACTTTCTTTTGGGCATACTTTGACACTAGAAAGCCTAAAATACCTAAATGTAATGAGAGCATTCATTAAAAACAGCTTGCTTTAGCCATATCACTGTGCATGTGTGTGCGCGAGAGAGAGATTCATCTACATGTGTGTTATGGCAAAAAATGTCTCTTCTTTATTTCTATGTCTCTTCCTTATTTCTATGCAGTTATTATACGAGTTATGACTTATGTTCTGCAATTAATATCTTATGTTTTGTCTTACTGTATGCATTTGACATTTCACCTAGATTGTTCAATGGTTGTCTCTGCCTGATAGACTCTCAACTCTAGCTCCCAAACCCAAGGTCGGGGAGTTGTGTCTCTGTCTGTTGAGACTTGGTGCTCCTTTCTCACAGATAGTTGGACGTCAGCAATGCAGGTGTGAGAATGTAAATATCTTCACACACACTGCGACAGGGAGGAGATGGTGCATGTAATTTGATTGGGTTAGAAAGACATTCCACCCTAGTCGGACAGAGAAGCTAAAAGGCAGAAACAACTTTAGGATCGTGGGCTCTTTGCATCACACCTTCGTGGTGTGTGCACTGATCTCCCCAGCTGGTTTTTGGTTTGTTGATGTGCACGATCAACATCCATGTTTTTATTTGCTTTCCCCATTATTTTTATTTTTTTATCCTTTCTTTATTATTTTAATAAATCGCACAAAAGGACAACTCTCTCATCTGCTTTATTATGGAAAATTTCCACCACAATGTGGAATTATAGAGATTGTAGATTATATGGTGCGTGATGCTCTCCATTCATATCAAGGTCAGAAAAGAGAGGTTACTGTGATATTTCTGTTCAGCAGAATGTTGACCTAATTCCTGTGAATTTATTATTATATTTTAGCAGTAGTTTCAGAAGCTTGCTTTTATGCTGCCAGCTAGCAACATTCAGCTCACACAGCTCTGTTTCATTACTTGCTATTTTGTACAATTTAAGCAGCATTGTACAGTATTTTTTTTTTGCTCAATGTAGTTCATGTAATATTTTTTAATTAAACTGAAGATGCTAATGAGGGAAAGCATGTTACTATTTAAAGTAGTTCATTCCTAGTTTTTTGTTTCTAACTTTTTAACCGTTGTTCGTTATGGTGCTTTTGCCACAGGGCAATTTATTTTGCGGCGTATTCGACAGCCAAGGAGAAGCTGAATGGAGTCCTGGAGCCAGACTCGACCCAGGTGCACATGGTGTCGGCTGGGATGGCAGGTAATGACAGCTCCTTCTCCCCCTCCCTTCTGTCTGTCTTGGCTGACAGTTATATTGGACTGTTTGTCAGTCTGCCTCAGCAGTATAAATCACAGAGGGTTTAAAAATATACATGTTAAGGAATTATTTTGTTTGTCTTCACGAGACAAACATTATTTGTCTTTATATTTTCATCAATGTTTATTTCATTTTTATTTTACTCCCTTTAACCCCCCCCCCCTTTTATAGATATATGGGATGTTTGGGTTAGAAATATAAAGACCTGTAAATATCTAAAGCATGCTAAAGATAACTAACTATATACTGTTTTATGTTTATACAGTAAATATTAAGTATAAACGAGGGGTTTTATCAGAAAGCACAATTTATAACTCTCAGGATCAAACTGACTCTAAATACTGTGAGAACACCTTCACAATAACCAGGTTTAAAACCAGGTTAGCCACACAATCATCTTGACTACACTTTTCAACAGCATTTTCCATTTACTCAGATAATACAATATCTTATCTCTTCATACATTCCACACGTAGTTGAGACTAATACCTTAAGTCAGCAGTATCAGACTTTTCATCCACCCAGATGACTTGTGCTATATGTTTTTAGCTATTCCAATGAAACAAGTAAACTTCAAGGTCCTCAAAGTTTAGGTTGTGCTTTCCTCTTCTATCCCTGTTGTCTCCCATGTCCTCTATTATTATAATTCTTTTTTACTCTCCTTGCCCTTTTTTTAATTATTTAACATTGAGGCCTCTCCAGAGGACTCTGTCATTGGTTTAACATCCCAGTTGTTACTTAAACAGTGTGGTGTGGGCCCCCTTCTTTGCTCTGTGTGTATAGAGGAGAGATCACGGTCCTCAAAGGTCAACCGGGGCCCCTGGCACTCGGGCGGACACGTCAGGTAGCACCCCATTTCTTTACACTGGTATGATTTAAAAACCATGGTGACTTTTTCTTTTATTTCAATAGTAGAACGTTCATAAAGGATATACATTTGTAATGATAACACTATTATCATTGCGACCGGTTTGTAGTATTGGGCTTAAATGATTTTGTAAATTTATTATTAGCCTTAACACCCCCCTCCCCTTCCCATAGCCTATGTTGTTCCATCAACATTTTAAAGGTAATGTAATATCATGTACTGGTTTGGCGTTAACAGCCCATTTATCAGCACAAAAGAAATGCTAACCTTGTCACTGCTGCAGAAGATCGTGATTGATGTGCTCCATTTCGTTCGTCATCATGCATTGACAGCATTGGTCCTTCTGGTTTTTTTGGGGGGGTGGGTGGGGGGTGTATTAGTATTGGTGCAAGGCTGGCACTGGCCCAGCTGAGCTACCTGTCGTGTAGATGGCTGGAAAGAGGTTTTACCTCAGACTAGCCTCATCATTCCTTACTATGAATATTGTACAGTTTTTGTAGTTTCTGTGGAGTTATTGTCTGTCTGCTTTTTGTGAATTGAATAGTTTTTTGCACTTCAGGGAAGAGCTACTTTGTTTGTTGCTTCCATTAGCTAAGGTAAGCATACTTGCCTTAGTACTTAAGGCTAAGTGGAAAAACCATAATATACACCACATGCAGCTATTCAGAGTTTTTGTTTGAAGATTAGTCTGACATTTTCATGGTTTTTAAGCATAAATATAGTAAGTACCTCACACAAATTTAAAGTAAGTCAGGACTTAAAGCAAGTACAAAGTGCTAAACAAGAGAAATACTCACTCATGAATGAATGAATAAACTTAGTATCTCAGAGAACAATTTTAAAAACAATTCAAAATGTGTCAACTCTGACATCTTCAGATCTTTCCTCAGCCAGGTCATTCTTTAGGCCTGGAGCGCTGAATACTTTTTAAATGTTGCTTTTTTAATGTATTTATTTAACTTTTCCTGAATCTGTTTGGTTCTGAGGGGTATTTTGATTATCTTGCCATTGGTCTACTTAAATACTTCACTTTATGTCTTAACATATTCATGAAATTGTTCCATCACCATTGTCCACACTTACTGTAGGAGTCAGTTCATCCATAAAGACAAGGTTAGCATTTCATACATATTTTTCATGCCTTATTTCACTGTATCATTGATTTAATCCTCTATCTAAAAACTAGACTATAAAGTTGTACGGGCAGAATACCTCAGATCAATTTTTTGCTTTTGTCTTTGCACTTGCTCTGGAGAGATGGATGCTTTGGACAAGCTTTGAATTGGGTTGGCTTCTGTGCAGTCAACATATTCTGTATTCCTAATACTACAGGCAGTAAACGAAGGATACATTACTTTTACTTTTAAAAATGTAAAATTAAAAGTAATGTATAACTAACATACATTTAACATAAAGGAGTAATTTAGAGGGGATGGTACCTTTTAGGGTTTGGAGAAAGATGGTCCATCATCACCTCCCATCTTTTCTCGATCCACCTTTATAAAGTGGGCGGGTTGGTAGGGCTGGGGGTGGATGTGACTGCTGCTTGTGTGCGCCTGTGGTACAGAAAAGCCTGTGTCTATTTTAGGGCTTTACTGTAAAGCTTTCACCCCTGCGTGATTGGGTGGGACATCCCCGCCATCTGAGCCCCCCATATCTGCAGGCTACTAACTGCAGCGGGGAGGAGCTGGAGGAGCTTTGCCCCTCCCTCGTGAGTACACGCCATAGACGCTTCTTCCTTCTACTTCGTTCTTTTTTCCTTCTTCCTTTTAGTTCTTCTCTTCTTCTCTTCACAGACCAGTGCCATGCTTTGTTCTTCACGCAGTTGCCTTAACGTAGGACTGTGTTGCATTTATTAGATGTAACTCAGGTTTTCATAGACTTACCCTTGTTTTAGCTGTTTTCTGCTAATGGCCAAGTTTTGTTTCTCTTTTGTATCAAAATTTAGACCTTGTGTCATTTCATAATAATAAAGTTCTCATTTACTAGTTGTGTGTCCTACATATTCAAAGCTTACATTACTACATATTGATACTAGAAAATGATGCACAAACTCACATCTGCTTAATGAGATTGGCTATAAAGGCAGATGGACATAAAGGTTATAAATTTACACACTACTACAGTATTAGTAGCGAGTGAGTGTGGTAGTACAATTCTCACCAGTTTCCACTTTAGCCTAATTAAATTATTGAAGACATGATCTTGTTTCTCTCTGCTGTAGTAATTCTGCTCGTGTGTGTGTGTGTAGTGCCTTAAGAGTTCCATTTCAAAGAACAAACAAGAAGACGAGAAGTTTTAACCGACAGTATTCATACTCCATTTCCTGATTTTAAAAAAATAGTATAATCAACAAGTGTTTTGAAAGTCGTAACAATAGTCATTTGTGTATTTCAAATGACTTTAACTGTGTATTAATATTCATAACAGAAACCTGGCTGCCTCCGTAAGCTTTTTAAAATGAACATATTTTATTATTCATATCATAAATAACTTTTATTTCCACAAGGTCTCATTAGCATTTTAAAAGAAATAAATCAGACTGCAGTATAATGACAGTCTGCTACATACACAATCAGCTTTGCTGCTTGGCCCTGATTTCTTAATGTTTGCAGTTAGATATTTTCATGACCCAAGCTGAAACTGCTGCCTCTGTGTTCCATTTTAGGCTTATGAAAACTGACTTCAGGTGTAAAACTGTTTACGCTCAACCAAGTTGCATTTCACATGAAGAGGATCAGTGTGTATTCAGCACGTCTTTTGTATCTTGGAAAAAGATTGTCTCCAAAGTAATAAATTAATACAGATGTGATCTGTATACAATAATATGTTTTCGGCACTGTAGAACCAAATTGCTTCTATTAAGTCAAACATTGATTTGATGAGATTGATTCTGTTTAGTGAAGTGCTTTCTCACTGTCTTTGTACAGTATAGAGCATTAGTGGTGTTTAGAATGCATTCTGCCTAGTGCCTTTGTGTCTGTCTGAACCTGTGACCTCCTCCTGAATTTCCCAGGGTTTACTGCCATCACAGCTACCAACCCCATCTGGCTGATCAAGACACGACTGCAGCTGGACTCCAGGTGAGGAAGCACAAACTTTAAATCAGAGTCTATAACAGTGGAATGGGTTATATGATGATATTACTGATGGGCTTTATTACAGAAACCGGGGTGAGCGGAGAATGAGCGCATTTGAGTGCATGCGGAGGGTGTACCAGATGGACGGCCTGCGAGGTTTCTATAGGGGCATGTCGGCGTCATACGCTGGCATCTCTGAGACCGTAATCCATTTTGTCATCTATGAGAGCATCAAGCGCAAACTGCTGGAGTACAAGGCTCATGCTAGCATGGATGAAGAGGAGGAGTCTGTCAAAGATGCTTCAGACTTTGTGGGCATGATGCTTGCAGCAGCCACCTCCAAGACCTGTGCCACCTCCATCGCTTACCCTCATGGTAACACGCCATCTTTCTCATCTTAGTTTGTCTTTTCACAAGTTGTATTGTATAAATAATAGCCAGTAATCATTTTTTAAAGACTTTAGATGCAGTTAAACCAGACAAATTGATAAAATTAATGGTGTGTACCAGAGGATGGGTCACTTGACGACTAGTGGCTATTACTATATTTAACACAACTTTCTTTTTCTGCTTTCTATTTGCAGAGGTCATCCGAACACGGCTACGAGAGGAAGGCAGCAGGTACCGCTCCTTCTTTCAAACTCTGCTCACAGTACCCAGGGAGGAAGGATATCGGGCGCTGTATCGCGGCCTAACAACCCATCTTGTCCGTCAGATTCCCAACACTGCCATCATGATGTGTACCTATGAAGTGGTGGTCTACCTGCTTGGCCGTTAGACCACCATGCGTGTCTCCCTCTTGTTTAAAAGGAGACATTTAGCCATGACTTAGATGTGTGGCTTTTGGCAAGAGAAGAGAATGTTCACATGATGACCAAAGGAAAGTTAGGGTGGTGGACCAGGAATTAATAGATGGAGAAAAGCTCTTTGTTGCCCTCAGGATCACCTGCAGGTCCATTTATCAGACTGCTGGAGCAGATGTAGGATGCTACTGTTCAGTGAAGGTGATTATGAATGGGGAGAGAATGGAGGCAGTGACAGGAAAACAAAACAGAAGGTACCTCTGACAAAAGATTCAAGCACATTTCAGTGGCCTTAACAAGAAGAGTTTGGAGTCTGCTTCCTTTTTATTTGATATTATAATATCATTATATTGTGAAAGGGGAATGCTTGGAGGGAGCTGAACGTGATGGACAAATAATAACTCAACATAGGTCGATTTAAATATTCCAATAATCTCCAGACTGCTTATGAGCACTTGTCAGTGTGAGGACAGCAATAATACATTCAAATAGTTAAATACAGTTATACAAAGGTAATGTCAGAGTGAAACAATTTGAAATGTTAGTCTGTTTTCAAGTCTCTGTTTAAACTACAGAAGCGTGGCTTCAAGCATTCCCCTCTGAACACTGCAGTAAACACCCCAGGTGGTCTGGAAGTTCACACATAGCACTGCACTCGCTGGCCACCAACAATGAAACATTGGTGAGCTTGTCTGTCACTCAAACACATGCTAGCTACAGTAGTGTTTATGAAGAGTAAGTTGATAAGTGACTTTGATTCAGTGATGTATTCCTCTCTAATTCAGTGCCTGGTGGTCACAGGCTTTGTTTGAAGTTTGGCTTCTGTCCCAAAGGTACAAGGACTAAATGTCTACTAACAGAGTGCCCCTACTTGAATATAATGTGACGATGTGAAGAAATGTTGGAGTGAGAGATGAGAGCATTGGAGTTTCATCATCACCCCATAATGTTTTGCACGTGTGTGTGTGTGTGTGTGTCTGTGTGTGTGTGTGTGTGTCTGTGTGTGTCTGTGCTAGCATGTATAATATCTACTTCAGATTTCCCTCCATTGTTAAGCTTAGTGTGGAAACACTGTACGATACCGGAGCTTTCATTGCTCCTCCCTTGCTGGTCCTTCCTTCCAGTGGCTTCCAATCGACCTGATAACATGCACTTTTGTGGCCTTTTTGGGGCTTGTGCTTTGCATTTTACTGTTCAGGCAGGTTAAACTTGTACATTGTAAAATAAAAGAAGTATTGCTGTATATGAAAATAGTATTTTGTGCAACTGTTCTTAAGGTAGATATTGTACAGTTTAGACATATAGAGTAGCTGTGTCCAAATGTGTTAATATAGATACTGTATATGCATTTTTTTTTTCTTTAGGCCCATGTGCAATTGTGTTTTTTGCGTTTATCATGGGATTTTGACATGAATATTGAAATTGATTTGTTTTTCTTTTTTTGTGCGTGCGTGTTTTCATTTATTAAGCTACAGTGCAAACATTTGTACAAACAAAACCTATACTGTAAATGCTGCAGACAAATACTTTAGTGTTAGCATTTGTCCTGGAGTGTTTTACAGCATTCATTTAAAAAAATCGTTTCATTTTGTGAACTCTTTGTATTTCCATCACTTGTGATGTTTACATTAATTTTTGTCAGAATATTTTTCTCATCATAGCAACATGTCTGAATATCAAGGAGCATTTTAATGTGAGTGTTAAAGAACTGGAAACTGCTGAACTACACTGAGTTGGGAACTCAGATCCAGAAATGGTGTCTGCTGTTATTGAAGAGGAAAGTTAGTATAGTAAATTTAATAAATGTTCACATATAATGAATTAAGCATGCAAACACCTCATCCGATTTTGCTGTTTTATTATCTTATTCTGTGTGAACATCACAGTTTGGGCGCGCACAAAACAAAAATGCACAATGTCCTTTCTAATGAAATGAGTGTTGTATTTTTTCTTTCGCATTCCCATGCAGTTCTTGAACACTCACATTTTTTGTCTGCTTGTTGCAGTACTATTACAGAAGTCAAGAAAGGTGCAGTAACTTGTAATAGCCTGTGATTTTCTGTCTTCGTTGACATGTTGCATGCCCATAGTTGCTGTTGGTGCTTGGTAAAATAGTTGCTGACTGATTTTAAGTTCCACGTTTTCCTGTAAAACACTAATCACTTTCATGTCTTTGGCTCCATTGCAGTAATAGTTGAGGTCAAATTACCAAAATGTGATACAAGTGGACAACTGGACAAGTGCAAACATTTCGCATCAATTTTACCTCTCATACAGTGTATGTATGCATTTCAAAATGTTCATTCTGTATGTTTGGACAGGATGCAGCCTCAGGCGGGGTAGGATAAAACCTGGAAGACCTGAATTGTTGTGTTTTATGTTTTTAAAATAAAGGCATAAATAAAAAATCCACTATCATTACATTTCATTTTTTTGTGTGAACATGTGCAGTTTACAAATTGTTGGCATTAAAATTGCAAATTAGATCAATCATAAGTTAAATTAATTATGCAAATTACCCAAATAGTAGTTATAGCACTATAATATAGCACTACTCTATCTACTCTACTCTTACACTTCGATATACTCTAACGCTATCTACTCACCCACTTGTGATTACACACTAAGGCCAACAGGGGGAGTCAAATAAATACGAATGGAATTCAGTGCTACAAGTTTGCATCAACCATGGCATTAGTAACAATATCAACGAAAGGAAAAGAAAATGTTTATTATGTTTAATTTAAATAAATCCCTGAAGAACTATCCTCAGTGCCTCAGTCTCACCGAGCTACGGTCAATTGTGAGACTTGTTTTTTACCTGTAACTTTCTGTCTTACAAAGAAACATATACAAAATTCAAGAATAGAGTGTAAATCTACGAATTTAATAGCATCAACAATTACAACAATATCCTGTTATTTTTGCACAGTTCTAGTAAAGTGAAAATGTACGAGCTACTGTTAAACGCACCATGACATTATGAGCCAATAGCATCCGCCAGAACGAAGTGTTGTGGTAGCATCAACCAATCAGCGCTCTGCCGTGTTCAGCGGACGCTCGGCGTCAGGTTCGTGGCTCACTGGACGTGTCGAGCTGCAGTTTACAGCAACAAAGGAGCCGTCGCTTCGTCGCTGAACAACGCGCGTAACAGCGCCGTGAAAACGCCGCAGTCATCGGCGCAGGAGAGACGAGAGCTCCGTTGTTCGTACCCAGCGGAGGTCCCGAGAGGAACGTGTCGCCCGGGGAGTTGTGTTCGGTGAGTGTTTGCCTGTTTACTCTGGATGCGCTGCTCGCTGGCTGCGGAGCGCTGCGTTGTGATGGGTAGTTGTAAAGTAGCCTGTACTTCACTTAGGAGTATTCTGAGCGCACGAATGACCGATATCGACTTATCTTTCGTTAGTCGGTTGCCTGTATTTCTGTCAGTCTGCCGAAGTTATCGCGTCCGGGCTCCGTCACCTGAAAGATGGTGATGAATCAACGCGTCCGCGTTCTCACTCCTCATCTGTGCCGTGATCACAGTGGAGGGATGTGTGTAGTGTTTCATAGTTAGATCCAGGCTGTAAGTAACTTGAATATGAGCTCACTGGTTTAGTCTATACAGTGCATGATGCTGTGAGCTTTTTCCGGTTTTTGATGCGGTTAAAACTGTTTTAAATAGTCACATTACTGGGCAGTGAATATTGTAATAGTCAGATATTCATGTCTTAGTGGTTTCCAGCAATGAACCTTGCTTCCAAACGACCATGTTGGTTTCTGATGTCAGAAAAATGCCCAATATCTAATACAAACGACAGTTGAAGGCGTTGATCTCCTCACTGTGGTCCGATTGATTCGTCATCTGTAGGCACATCTCAGTAGTTACTCAGATAAGATTGACACGGTCACAAGGACACAGCAAACAGCGAGCAGATGGTGGGGAGTAGCTGAGGACAGCAGGGTGGATGGAGTGTATGGCCATACAGAAGGTGAGAAGACAAGCAAAGGGTATGACGAAAATGTGGATTAAATGTTAATAATTTGTGGGTGTGAGGAGCAGGGATGGGTGGAGTCGGCTGGTTGATGGATGGCTGCTCAGGATGTGTGTGTGTGTGTGTGTGTGTGTGTGTGTGTGTGCGTGTGCGTGTGCGTGTGTGAGGGGGGGGGGTGCAGAGACCAGAAAGAATCATCTGGTTCCTGGATCGGACCCCTCATGCTGCTCTTTTCATTCAAAAATATGTTTGTTTGTTTTTTTCTTATAGTAGATCTTTGCTTAATGCGTCTTGAGTGCTGTGGGATTGGTGAGCGGTTGTTGACAGTTTGTCTTCACAGTCCACTTCACACATGCTGTGCTGTACCAGTAGCTGGCAGGCGGCTGTTGGCTCTGGGCTCCAGCCTGTCGATGGGACGTGGAATTAAAATTTTCGAATGATTGAAATTTTTCAGAATTTCTAATTCCTTAATCATTTGATGTGTTTGAACCTAAAAATTGTCTTCTTCCCTCACTCGCAGAGCTGCTCCCCTTTTAATCTCTTTGCGTTCTGTTTGTATTTCATCCATTTCCCTCCCCTTTCAAAAAACCCCTCTATTTATGCCTCCAGTGGGACTAATACGCTGTGTTATGAGTCAGCGTGAGCACAGAGGCAGATGGGATTCAGCTCCTGGGCCCGATAAAGGTTTTTAACTCAGCTGTGTCTTATCACGCCCCGTCACCGCTACTTAAACTGAGCAGATACTGCCTGGCTTTATGTACAGAGTGGTGAAAATCCTTCAGCTGAGATACGGAGGTTCTGTCTGAGGCATGTTGATGTAATCCCTGTGCAGAGGGGCACCAGTGATGCCACAGCACCACTTTAAATGCAGTGATGGGAAACTTCACTGAAGATCTAGGCCAGAAGTCGTCTCAATGCATGCGTTTGCATCTATTAATCAACATCACACTTAGGAATTTCAGATTAGATATTAAGATAATTTCTTGCCTTGTCGGACATATTGCTCATCTGCATTCTGCTCACAGCCTCGTGTGTCATTGTGCTCCTTTTCTCGTCACACAAGGCGCTTTAGTGACGCGACGCACAACATTTTTGTAGTTTGCCTGAGCCGCTTTTCCGTCAGCCGTCATTACATTGTGACTCACTTCATGTCTGCGTTTGTTGTGCGTTGAGTATGACATGAAGCGGGCGCCAACATCTGGACCCGCGAAGCCTCGAATGACAGCAAATCAAGGCTCAAACAGATCAGAGCAGCAAGCATAAGTGATAAAACGCGGATTTAAGTAGAGCTGCAGCCAAACACATATTCATTACTAACCTTTAATCGTTTATTCTCTAAATTGTGTTAAGACAGTTCATGATCATTAATCATAAAGCATCAAATATTCATATTTGGGGAAGTGAGATTAGTGGGTGGTTTGTGTTTTTGCTTAAAGGGTCGTGACTCCAAGCAGATGTTGAAGTGCATCATCGGTTCTATTGAGATGCTTCTGACTATTTGGAGACTGCTAACGTTTCCCCCTCGTGCATCTTGTCTGTCCGTCCTTGGATGAAACGTATGCAGCTCATGCCGGCAGACAGGTGGGGGTGGATTTATATTCAGCAGCCTTTTGTTAAGTCAGTGACGGAGTGCTGAGTTTACAGAAAACAGGCGAGGCTCAGCAGTGACATCAGCTGCTGCACAGGCAAACAAACAGGAAGACGGCTTGTTTCTCCTTGACAGGTGCCTGGTGTCTAAAGGGTGTGTGTGTGTGGGGAGCTGATGCCCCGGTGACTCACACAGTCCATTCCAGTGGCAGTAACGGTGTGCTTTGCGTTGATGGGCAGAGTAGTGCCCCCTGGAGTGGCAGCGATAAATTCACAGAGTCACATGTTTCTCAACTCCTCCGCTGCATCTGTCCGCTTGCTCATCAGTTTCCCAGAGCGCGGCTGATGCTGCTCGTCATCCTTGTTGTCATCCTGCTCATATGCATCACTTTGTTCAGGGAGGATTAGAGCGGCCCGCAGTTAATCAAAGCGCTCCTCTCAGGGCCCCGGGGAGACAGCGGCCAACATGAAATCATTAGTGTTGTGACAGAGCGGCCGATCGGGGCTCCTCTCACCCACCGCTGTCCTGTCTTGTCGTCTACGATTTGGCCTCCCGTCGTTCTCAATCGTCTTGTCTGGTCTGATCGGCCGCTCCCTCCGTCTTCTGGTTTCCGGAGGGTAAAGAGGGCTGCGAGGAGGAGAGCAGCGCGGGGCTCATTTACATCTAAATGACGGCAGCATCCGAGGTGCCGTGCCCCCGGCTTGTTTGTCATTCTGGGATGTTTTGCGCGTGTGTGTGTGTTTTTGTCCACTGAAAGGCTTCTTCCATCCTGACTGGGCGTGCGGCGTCATCGCGGGTCAATACCGGGGCAATCAGCTCCGAATCAGCTGCCCCGCGCTGCACAGGGCTGGTAAGAGCGTTTATGGCTTTCATGAGACTGTCTGATGGTTTTTCCAGTTGGATAAAATCGATTTGAGAAATCCTGTACCCAGAGATGTAAATCGAGCATGAGGTCCTTTCGGGTTAAATCTTTTAGTAATTGTGAGGAAGATGATTGCATTGAACCCAACAGGGCGTGTGCTGCTCTGACGCGCTGTGACGTACAGTGGAAGCTTCTGGCTGCTACGCGGGTTGTTTGTTCGCCTGAAGCGTGAAACAGAAGCATTCCTTCCTCCGTGAAGGCCTTGAAGTGCTCTCGTGTTTCATCTCGGAGTGTTTTCCTGACGGGAATCCTCGCTAGCTTCACCAGCTGTTTACTTATCTGGCCAGAAATAGACCCGCCAGCACTCCAAGGCCTGGTTAGCGCGCCGCATTCGCATCCGCATTCGCATTCGCATTCGCGCCGAGACCTGATGCGATATTAAATCTGTCCTCGGGCTTTGAAGGCGACGGATCCAATAGACTCACCCGCCTCCTTCCTTTAGCAGCACCACCAACGTGAGACAGAGAAACCAGTCAAATGGTTTAATATGTTGTAGAATTGGGGCAAGAACAATAAATAAATACACTAAATGAACATTTTATGCACTTTTAGGATCACAAAATCAAATGTAGACTCACTGATTGAACCCACCTCTCAGCCACTTTTAATACGAAGCAGTAAAACAGCAAAAAACCAAAGGGAACCTGGCCGCGGGTGAACATGAGCCTGTGCTGTGTGCCTGCGTCCCTGTTTTCTAGTGGCTCCAGTGCCAGCGAGAGGAAAACCAGAATCCAGTCGAAGGCGTCACTCCACTTATTTATTCTCAACCTCCCCCAACACGCTGACATAAGAACAGGGACAACAGTAATCGGATCCGTACCCCACGTCTCCGCTCCAGCATCAGCAAGTCCTGGAAACGGAACACCACTGTTTCCTAGTACGTGTGTTTGCTGCGGTCTTCAGAAACTTTTGCAACTGTATATGAGCTGTAAACAGAGAGTAACCCTCTTTCTCTGGGCCTCCAGGAGCTGCCTAACATGTAATTATTGATATTAGAGTAGCATTAGCGCTCATCCAGGAGCCTCATTAGAACAGCAGCCTCGGAATAGAGCTCAGAAGAAACATCAAAGCACGGGATCTGTGGTGTTAAACGTCGGGCCGTCCGCATCCAGATGTGAAGTAGCTGATAATACGATCCCCCATCGTTTCCCATCACAACACCAGCGAGACTCGTATGATTCGTTGGGCCTCGTCTCATCTCGCTCTGCTGGAATCTTCACATGCCTTTGAGCTGAGGCGCTGTTGGACGGCACACTTTGAACAGACCAAAACCCTCACCCGTGTGTTCATGTGTGCTCTAAAATAGATGAATGCTTCTGCCGAACACACCTGCATCAGCCAAATTAGATCCATCAGTTCTCGGCCGAGCCCTCGTGTCAGCGCTAGCGCGGTTCTGGTTTTTCGCCCGGCTCCACTTTGCAGATTCTCCGGGCCAAATGGGAATAAACTGAGAGAATCTGTTTTTGAAGTCATCACAGAAACATGGACCGCCATAACAGATTATTGATTCTGGCTCCGTGGGCCTGTTGAAACCGAGCGTCCACAGCTCGGAGGAGAATCGCTCCCGCAGCATCCCAGCTCTGTCTCTCCACCCACCTATAGCAGCGTGGCATCATCTGCATTCATTGAAGTCGATAATTATGTATATCTGTTTGTTTTCATGCATATTCATACACCAAGTGAAGCCTGCATATTGAATTAGGCAACTTTTAATTTTGGAAATGCAAGAAATTGTAAGAGGAAATATTGAAACTGTTCTGCAGCAAGAAAAGTGATGCAAAACTGCTTTTAACTAGAACTTGAGTTTCAGTTTTCAGTGTCTTTGTAGCTAAAAGCCTAATGTGTCGTTATTATTAGCTAACACTTTGGACATCCTACAATTAAACGAAAGGCAAGGGCATTTCTTCTTTGCCTCCCACTCTGTCCCTTTTTCCTCTTTGTCTCGTTCCATCTATTTTCCAACCGTAATTACAGAGCTCATAAAAGCGTTTAGAGTCTCATGAATATTTAGACCTTGGAGGAAAAGTGTCTGGGGAGACCCATGTGTGGCTGGTCTGCCCTAATTATGGAGATAGGCTTCCACACGCACCGCTCAAATGAGAGGGGAAGGCCTCGCCATGATCAAAAAGCTCCCAATTTAGAAAAAGTTAATAGAGGCTTAAACAAAGGTGGAAATATCCTGAAGAAATGGAGCACAGGCACAGGCACACGCACACACACCCACACATACACACACACACAACAGCAGGGAGACAATAATAGCACATCTGGTTGTGGGTCGCAGCATCTGCTCCCTATTGTTTAATACTGAGCTGATGATGGACTTGAGCATGACAGATTAGTCAAGGGAACTGTGTGTGTGTGTGTGTGTGTGTGTGTGTGTGTGTGTGTGTGTGTGTGTGTGTGTGTGTGTGTGTGTGTGTGTGTGTGTGTGTGTGTGATGAACCCAGCTGTGACTCTATGATGGATATGGATGAGACAAATAGATTCAGGAGGGGGAAGCCATACTTTTTCTTTGGAGGGGAAGTAGAGAGATCTCTGCAGAGGCGCGAAACGCTTCGACCTGAACGCAGGACAGAGGCACAGGAAGCAGGAAATGAGGTCGATGGGAAGCAATAAGAGGCCGATGAGGGATGAAAGGTAGCGAGCGGATGGGGGGACGGGGGAGAAACAAGCGAGTGGAAGGGAAAGAACACAGGCAAGAAGGAAACTTAAAAGAGTCCTTGGGGTTTGGAGCCAGAAGGAGGTCAGTATTGTAATGAGACGCGTCTGACAGGAAGGATGAAGGCGAGAGAAACAGAGAGGCGAGAAAGGTGCAAGTGACTGTGGGAGAAAGACGGACTGACCCAAACAGAGGAGGAGGAGGAGAAACTAGGAGGAGGCGCGGACGGTGACGAGTTTATCCGTTCATTCCCAGAATAGAAGATGCTGTGATATAAATGATTCACCGCTGCTGCCAGGTGTATGTGCGGCGGTTTATGAATTCATAATGCTGACACACTGTCGCTGAACTGATATCAAAAGTTTCAAACGGTCCCTTAGGCTGCAGGAGCGGCTGGTTAAGCTCAGCTAGGGGGTCAGTACTGTACATGAAACCAGCGCATCAGTATCACATCCACGCCTCGTGTACGTCACTATACATCATGCAGTGTCTCCTACATGTGCTTCCTCTCTGATCCGGTCCAGAGACGTGACCCGGTCCAGTCACCACGACGTTCACGTCGTTTTGCTTCACTGGTGCCGCCAAGAAGTCGAGTGCTGGATTCCACGCTAACACAAAAACAGGGCGAGAGCATCATCGTGCAACAGATTGCGACGCAATAATGAGTTTATCTCGATCGTCTTGTTTTCATAATGGTTCGAAGCCAACGTGGTGATTGGAAATTAAAATTCAATTGGCTTAGTTTTCCATTGCGTGCTTCACAGTGAATCTCATTACTTTGATAGATGAATCACATCGTATACCTCGGTTGTACAGCAGTGATTCTGTTTAACTGCTTCTGTAAGTGTGGACGCACTGTATGTGTTTTATGCTCCAATGCTGCACACGGCAGACAGAGGTGCTGATCTCGGCATTTTGACACCGTCTTCAACCGACTTCGCACCCGTCGGCCTTGACACTGCATGCGTGATTGACTGCGGCCTCTGCCCCAGCGGCGACCTTTTGACCTCTAATAGGCCATTGATTCGTGCGCTGCCATCTTCTCTTTTTTCAAGCTGTCGCTGTGTGCGCTTCGGAAAGATTTTCCAATGCGTAGGCGAACGTATGGAAAACACGAGACTCTGCAGGATGCAGAGATTGTGTAGACGCAGTTTAGCTGCTGCCTCGGCTTAATTTCCCCAATGCGTTGATCCTTGAAACATTTGAAAGATAAGTTTGTTTTTTTTTTACATTTTATTTTATTTCACACACCGCTGCTCAACCAATAGCCCAAAAAGTATGACCCACAACATTTAATTAGCTCTACAGTTCAATATATAATAATAATTAGGCCTAAGTGCCCTATCAAGAAGAACAAGTCAAACACCATGACCTCAAGAGTGATTTTATTTGATAAACATTTGAGATGATTAAGCACCAATATTTATATGTATATTTTGCCCCAAATGTTAATGAATAATAGCCTTTTTCAAGGTAATATGATCAAATCTAATTACATTTTAAAGCCACTTATCCTTTTCTTTGAAGTAGAGTCTTGACTGGCTTGTTCACATGTGGAATATCCCTTTATATAATTGTAGCATTGACAAATAAAGATTAAATCCTGATGACATCGCCACTAAAGGCTTTGATAACCGTCTCATCGGCCTATGACGCCTGCGACTGTGGAGCTCTGCCGTCCAGACGGCCGCGGGCGTTCGCGGTGGCGACGGGCTTTCATCCGACCACTTCACAGCCTCCGGAGCGGGTGCCGTGCAGACGGTGGCGCTCGCACACGCACGAGTGTGAGACTCGGCGGCACACAAACACACGTGTCAGCACCACTTAAAGCCGACCGCGGTCTGACGAGCCGTGTCACCAGTCTGAGACGAGTGCAGTCCACTCTGCGGGCGAGCGAGCGAGCGAGCGAGCGAGCGAGGGAGAATTGCTAAGCAGCCAGTAATCACTTAATCACATAATGACAATCACTGTTTATCAGCCACCTCCACGCCGTCACAGCACTGGACAGGCTTATAATGTCATTCAGCAGCTGTGCTATGAATATTTATGTGTGCGTGTGTGTAGGTCCCAGTGGAGGGCAGGAAAAAGCAGAGGTTCTGCTGTATTTTACACAATTATTACATATTGTGCATCTATGCTGTGCTACATACATGGGCCTCCTACTACAGGCAGATCTCTTACCATCATGGAAAGCTCTGAAACAATAGATATTGACTGTTAACACAGCAATCGGTCAGGCTCTAGTTCAGAGTGTGGCGACAGGCAGTAATAGATTTAATAGTCGCACGCGGTGGTTGATCTGCGCGACTGAAACGCAGCATTGTCAGATTCTAATGCTGATGAAGAGGAATCCTTCCGCCGCCGCCGCATCGTTTGGTTTTATGTAGAGTTTCCTCGTCTGGTGCGTTCGTACTGTGGGTTCGAAATGATCCCCCTCCTCCTGCGTTATTAACTGTGACACGCGATTCAGCGTGTGGCGGCTTCGCTTTGGATTCACATAGAAGTATTTCCAGCGCGATCCTATGTTCATTCACTGTTCGTTTAGGAGGAAACGGGAGGACGCACCTCCTGTGGGGTTTCTGTACGCGCCGCTAATGCACCTGTCAGCCTTTAACAACGCACCAGGCTTGATTTTAACATGAGTTCATTGGAGCCTTGGAACAACACTGGAGCGGCCGCTGCTGAGTAAAACACAGGTTTGTTTGTGTAGGAACGCAGTAAAAAAAAAGAGAAAGAAGAAGAAGTATCCTGCCGCTCGCCTGGTGAAACTTTGAGGGCGTCGCATGTGTGAAACTAGGAGACGGAGAGGGCGGCAGGTTCACATGACGGAGCACTTCCCCCTCTTATAATTTATTTATTTAGTCCTTTTTGTGTTTCATTAGCAGAGAAGTGGGTCAGACACAGTGGGGAGAGCGCGTGTGTGTGTGTGTGTGTGTGTGTGTGTGTGTGTGTGTGTGTGTGTGTGTGTGTGTGTGTGTGTGTGTGTGTGTGTGTGTGTGTGTGTGTGTGTGTGTGTGTGTGTGTTTCGGGGCAGATGTTTGCTACAGTGACGACTGTTGAGACGGACGGACGGACGAGGCTCCAGATCACTTGGCAGATGCAGGATGTGAGACATGGAGACGCACATGTGGTCCAGCTGTTCGCCGTCTCCGCCGCCCAACAGGTGTTTGCGCTCACGTGGCAGATGGCGGCGCGCTGCGATGCGGCGTGATTAAACGGCGCCGCTCGGCTCCGGGGCTCCTCAGCGCCGGCTGGCTTATCTGCATCTGTGGGACATTTGACCGGTCGCCTTGAATTAGTCAAAGAAACAGGAGGTGGCTGTGAAAGCAGAGAGTCTGTATTGTGTGTCTGCATCACAATGCGTCGGCGTGAGCAAACTGTTTTGATGAGTCATCACGACGGAATCACACTCTGATTGCTTTTGTTCTTAATCGTTTTATCTGATATTAAACTGAAGACTTGAAGAGTTTTGAACTGTCTTTTTGAAAAATAGCTTAGCCCGTATTTTATGTGGACCAGTGAACTGCAGTGGTTTGACATGGTGGAGCATTTTGCGCTTGAGGGGAGGATATTGTCCAATATTCCTCATGCAGTGTCTGTGGAGATATTTTTACTCTCTGCCACCACATAATCGAAAAATCCCTAGTGTACTATATCTCTTTTATACAGGAGAGTGGCCCCAGGGAAATATTTGGTCCTGTCAAGAGGGAAGGGAGATGGAGCGATGAGGGGAGAAGAGATATGGAAAGGATGGACGCAGATGATAAGAAGCTCATTATTCTGTTCCTATATTTGGCTCCGTATCTCCCTCTTATTCTCTCTGTGGCGGCGGAGACATCCACAGTTTAGTCCCACATCTCGCTGAATTCTGTCTCTGGATGTGTGTCTCCTGGTACTTCTGCCGTCGTCATGGCAACCTTAGATCGTCTGGCATGCCGGGCTACTTTATGTAGGGGTGGACGTATAATGAGTGGAGGTCCTTTGTTTTCAGGAGATATTCATCGGTTTGACCTTTCACCTCGCAGCGGCGCGGAGCAGCTTGGATCTGTGAGGCTCCGTCGCTTCATGATGAGTTTTACGCCTTTCTCTCATTGCAACAAGCTCTTGATTTGCTGGGACGGCTCTGTTTAGATTTGCATGTCAGCCATTTTAAACACTTTTATGCAGCTGTCATCCAGACCTCACCTGTCTATTAGTCCGTTATTATAACATATGGCCTTTTAGCCCAACGTCAGCTTCAGGATCTCCCATAATGCAACTTAGTAGCATCCTTTAAAATCCGTACCACAAGAATTATTCTATCACTGAGGGTCACCTTGGACACTCAGCCCTTATCACTTGTACATTTAAATACTTGTGGGTAATGTTCCAATGCCTGACGATGCCCAGTGTATTTGATTCTAGCAGCATGTGTTGATTACATTTCCATTGTAGCCCATCAGGTGAGTAGAGTAGAGTGAGACAGCGTTTAACATTTTCAAGGATGCATTTTGTGTAAAAGATTTTCTCTTCCTTTTAGCATAAAAATCAGTTGATTCATGAAGGTGGGTTGAGGGGCATGACGAGGTCATTATATCTGACTGCAAGAGCTTTTGAAATGCACCTTCTTCATCACAATCTCTCAGTATATTGGACTTGGAAGCCCTGAGAATCACCATCTAAATTAAAGTGTTTACTCCAAAAACAAATCCATGTGAATATGTTTGTAAATGTTTGTAGAACAAATACAAAGAAAGAGGAAGAACATATTGTAAACATCAGCTGTCAGACAGGTTTTGACATGTAAATAAATAAAATAATAATATCAATATCTATTCAGTATTACATTTTTAACTTTACAGTTGCCACAATTTCCATCCAGTTTTCATATACAGTATAGTTCATGGTGAATAACACTTATGACACACATCACCTCTTTGTCATGACCTTTTAGATCACTGGTTGAGGTGCAGTGTTGGCTAGTAGTGGACTGACAGACGCACAGAGTGTCACCTGCAGGGAGCTGCTAATCTCAGCGTAAAGCAGATTACCTGCAGCCCGGCTCCCTCTCGTTCCGTCTGGAGGAAACAGACCTGCAATAAGCCGCTGGCCGCGCCGACCCCCGCGCCGCGCTGACCCCTGACCCCCGCGCCGCTCGCCATCACTCGACCCGGCGCTGAACTCCCCCACTCGTCTTGAACTCATCTTTCGTCTCCTCCACCTGCTGCTGGTACAAGGTCTGTTTGTGTGGCTGGTCTTCCTCTGGTCTGCGTTGTGTATGTAACCAGGATCTGAGGCAAATGGCTCAAACAACCCAGTAATATATACATGAATGATACACAAAATGCATCTGGTTCAAGTATTTATTATGGTTGAAGGCCATGACACTGCTCAGCCGCCGCTTGCTTCAGACAGCCCACTCCCTGGAACTTCAGGGAGTTGGATTAATAGCAGCGTCCTGACGCCCAGTGATGATATGCAGCCTCTGGACAGTCTGACATTCCCTCTGTTTTTGCGGATGAGGACTACGGCCGCCTTCATGTGCTGCTTTACATTAGGAAACTAACAGCGTGTCTGTATTGAAGGCAAAGCATAAATCCTCCTTGACAGCAGCTCTGGTGCTGTGCACGTGGCATTCAGGGACACTACACAGCGTAGGTCGTCTGTGTTTTCAAAAGCACTCTGAGCACACCTCACCCTGACAGCTGACCCCACACCTAGAAAAGACTTTTGTCTGCTTTGTCTTACTACTATGACCAAACTATTTTCATTTCATAATTACCACTTGGTTTATTAGCAAAAAGCCAAAACAGGAACTCAAACCTATTTAATTCCAACTGTAGAGTAAATCAAAAACATATGGTGAAGCTCACCTTATTCGAGGCTCTCGTTATGACAGGTCCCCACCTCTTTTTGATTCAGGAGACAGGATTTCAAGAGCGTGTGTGGGGATGGGTGAGCGTTACGGCAGCGAGAACGGACGCTGGGCTGATGTGGGTAAAGGCCAACACTGATAAGTCAGCGTCCAGGCTGCTTTATTGACGGATGGGAAACCGACCTGTTTGTTTGACCTTTCACCTTTGACTGGCCTGAACACATAATGGATTTCACAAGTACAATAGACTCTCTGTAGCAAATCCCTGTTGCTTGTTCCTAGGAAGTAAATTCAGGAACAAAGTCTGTGCTGTGCAGCTCCACAGAAGTGAATGAAAGAGACGAGGCTGTTGGACATTTCCAGGTTAAGGATCAGAACCCGCTTCTATGATGCCTCAGTTCTCAGGACGCGCACCAGCTGGAGCCTCTCGCTACGTGGTGCCTTCACAAGACACAAGATAAGGAAATCCATTCTGCGATTACAGCGCGATAGCGACCGATACGCCCTCAAGTCTGTGTGCATAGGGCAGATCATTTATCAGTGACTCCACGCTTCACCTCAGTGTTTTTCTATCTGCTCATCTGTCTGCGTGGCTGCTGAACTGGGTCGTGGATTTTGTAACAGTGGTCGATTCAGCAGAAAAAAAGGACTGCAAACATCTCGCGCAGATTTTTTTTTTTCTTTCGCAGCTGTTTCTGCGAACAAACACTGTCTAACTGTGTCAGACCCAGACACACAGGCTCACAGACGTGTCATCAGGCGACCATTGTGGGGAGGTTGTTCTGAACTTATCTGTGTGGTGAGATCCCAGTTTCTGTCTCACTTTCACAGTGGTTGCACCATGGTGCAACGAAACCGGATAGAAAGTCTATAAGACAGTATTTTATTGTCTGAACACAGTGGAGCCGTAAGATGACACTTGGCATGGGGAGGAATATTTGTTGCAATACCATGATTGTCCACTAGGACTAGAAGTGGCTACAGCTTCTTATCTCCTGCTATGACCTGAGCACGGCCTTAATAAAAAACGCTTGTGAAAGACGAATAACTTGTGTGCTGCCCCCTGCTGGACAACGGTATCATGGCTTTGTTTACTGTCTTGTAGCCTTTAACGTCTTCCTCATTAAGCCAGTGGCTGTTGCAGAATGTTAACCCGGACGTTGTTGTCTATGTTTTTGCGACAAACCGCTTTTAAGTGGCGATCTTAAATCACTTGAGATTCTCTGCGCATGCCGTCGCATCCCATTTTATCGAAGGATTCGGCCTTTAGCGGACAATTAATTGACAGACGATACGGCGCTGTAATGAGAGCGTGCAATCAGAGTTTGTGTGCTCAGCCGCGCTGCGTTCGTGTGTGCGTTTTAATGATTCAGGGTCTCTGTGGGACGCGGCGAGGGGCAGCGGCGGCGGACGCAGGCCAGCAGATGCTGGAGCAAAAGGGCGGTGGGAGGCAGACGGGGGCGAGGAGTGAGGAGATAAGGCTTTTTGGGGAGATAAATGGTGGGAGGGAAGGGGGAGGCAGGGGAGGCGCTGGACCGGCAGATAAATGAGCAGACGCGTGGGAGAAAACAAAGGGAGGGAGGGAGGAAGGTGAGGAGACAGGCCGCTGGGCAGCCAAAAGAGTGAGGGAGAGCCCGATTCAGCAGAAACGAACGGCACGGAGGAAAGCTATTCTGGGAAAATATGGATAAATGTTCAGAAAGATGATGTGGCGTAAACGGGAAACGCAGAAAAACATATTCGAACAAGTTCTTAGTACAGGATGAGTGAGAGTGTGAGTCAGTAGGAGATGTTTACTGTGATGTAGCAGGACGTGGAGAGGGTGTGTTTTATTCACGGGGGGGGGGTGCAAACAGCAGATCGCTGTCTGTCCCTCCCGCTGCCTCCATTTGCCGCCATTGATCGTGCAGCCGGGCTGAATTAATGCCTACCTGCTGGACGGCGTCTGGAGGGATGCGTGTGAACGGGCGAGGGCTGCGAGGGGGCGTCGTTTTTGTCTCCCTGTGAATGCGGGGGGGAGCGTACGTCCGCCGGTGCCTTGAAGTTATAGGGAACCGCTCAGAAGTGTCTGGACACAGTGGATGCAGTAGGTGCAGTCTCTCATAGACGCCTTGTCTGTGTTTGTTCCAATAAATTAAAGTTGTGGGCAAATCACTGACCCCTGTGCTCGGCCTCTCCTGCCATCTGCACACAGTAACCCCACCGTCTGCAATTAAACGTGCACAGGCTGCTCCTCTTTGCTGCCCGGCTCCGCCCCTCCTGCCCTCCCCCTGCACTTTCCTCCCCCCTCCTCATCTGTCCGTCCATCCACCGGCCCCTCCCTCTCAGTCGATCCTTATCCCCTGGGCCATGTGGACAGTTGGATGGCTTTGTGTTTGACACGTGTGTTGGCAGGAGGCCACACACACACACACACACACACACACACACACACACACACACACACACACGCACACACACACTCCTCCATTCGTATTGTCAGTAAGCTGCTCAGCTGTGAGGCCTCCAGCCCTATTTCTGAGTGTAGGGGGTGAGGACAGGGCCCCTATTGTCCTCCATATTAACTCACACACGCACTCACACATGTGCCAAGGCCCCATGAGGTCCCTTAAGTGTGAATGTGCCTCGAGGCAGAAAATCAGGGGGCAATTTACAGCAGGGTCCAACAATGAGGATGGGGGGATGTTCTGCAGACTCAGGCCCCAGTTCCAAGCCTTGTGTCGAACTGCGTCTTTTGGTTCAGATTTCAGGGTTAAAAAGTGAGTGCGAATTCACTTAGCAGCTGAATTACTGAAACGGAAATGTCCAGGAGTTTGTTAAGTGTTGAGGCGTGCTGACGGAGGACATTTACATAAAACACTTTTGATGCCGGACACCACAATCAACTGTGATTATGATGCAAAGCCCCCGAAGTTAAAACCCGGAAAAGCGTGTCGGGGGCTTAGTCTGTGGGATTCTGCTTCACATGGACGTTAAAGTCCAAATTAGGTTATTTTTGTTTTGTGGTTCCGACATTTGTGTTCCCACTCAGACGCCTATGACAGAGTATATACAGTAAAGTAAATAAGTAAATTAGTCGTATTTAACACAATGCGAGAGTGAAATGTTGCTGTTTCGCTGGAATCTGACCGGTCCCTTACTAACTGAGGACAGCATTTCCAGGTTGTCTCATTATAAGTCTTCACTTCCTCAAGCTTGTTTACGGCTCGGAAAGAAAACCACATACTTCGTCTTAATGGAGTAAATGAATGGATTTCTGCCGCACGTACAGTAATGTAGGCTCCAATCTGCTGTAGAAGTGAAGGGATTACAGCAATTAGGTTCCAGTAAACAAGCCAGACTTTGCACTGTGTTTGCTCTAAATTAAAAAATGAACACATTAGACACCGCTTCATAGAAAACAAAGGGATCTGAGAATGATTGACGTCACTGCAGTGGAACCTAAGACCTTTAAAGTCACAGCAGCCCCTCCCTGCCTCATACCTGTGTGTATTATGTTAAGCCTGCAGCGACCACAACCACTGACCTACATCAGCCTCCTGCAGTAACGAGCCAGTTACAGTGTGTGTGTGTGTGTGTGTGTGTGTGTGTGTGTGTGTGTATGTGTGTGTGTGTGTTGTAATACGTCTAACCCAGATGTCTGATCCAGAGCTCAACGTTTGCTTGTGTCTAAACGAGGCCAAATGAACGAACCTCCCTAGTTTTTCGGTTTCATTTGATCGCGATGCCGACGTGATGTCATGACACGGTTAGAGTTTAGCTCCCTGGTGGTCGCGGTGGTCCTGGGAAAAGGAAGTCCGTGCAGGAAGTGAGCTGGCCGGGCCTCGGCCCGACCCGCCGCCGTGCACGTGCTCCGCTGGGAGCTGAAAAGGCGTTTAGCGGCGTCTCAGCAGAGCATTAACGTGTGGGCTGAGCGTAAGAAAAGGTTCCATCAGTGAAAGACTGGGAAGCATCAGCTTTCCTCAGCGTTAAGTACCTTCTGAATGCTCCTCACTTCCCTTCCCAGACTTTGTGAATGAGTGATGCCGCTGCGGGAAAAGGCTGATAAATGAAGTGAGTCATCACCTCGGGGCCAAGTTCCACAGTAAAGCGCAGATGTGGGCTGAAACGCGAGCGATGACAGGAAGGAACAGAGCAATGGATCAGCAGGTCAGACGCTGGATGTGTTCAGTGTGTCTGTGAACGTGACGTAGCCGCGGGTCAGAACGTCCTCCGCCGTAGGAAAGGACACCGCTCCAACTCAGAGCCTTTACTCTCGTACTCACGCGAGGTGCATTTACGTTCACGCCTCACCTTGACGCTCTGGATGTGCACGTGCTCGGCTTGTGGCGAGTAAACGGCACGTGTAGGCGTGCGTGTGCTGCACATGTGAACGCCGGTCTGCTCTGTGGAGGGGGTGAGTCGCGTGGGGGAGGGGGGGGGGGGGGTGAGCCGGGTGTTTCTCAGCTGCCTGGTTGCTGTTGGTAACCTTGCTTGATGAGATCAGAGGGGATCGGCTTTCAGCCCTTTATGTCTCGTGCTCTCTCTCTCTCTCTCTCTCTCTCTCTCTCTCTCTCTCTCTCTCTCTTTTTCTCTGAAGTGGAACTGAAACTAGAGTGGCTCCATTTGCGGCCGCAGTTGACGGCGGGTGCGACGCGGCCGCCTTGGATACCCACTTTGTAGAGTCGGCCCGTGCGGGAGGAAGGCGGCCATAGCCTCGGGACAGATCAGGTCCGGGGAGGAAAAAGAGGGAGGGCACTGGGGGAAGGGGGAGGAGAGGCGCTCTCTCTCTCTCGCTCGCTCTCTCGCTCGCCCTCGCTGGTGGCTGGGCTCCTTCCTCCCGTCTGCTCGCCTCTCTCGCTGCCGGCATCTGGCTGAAGGACTCCTCCCGCCCGTCGTCCGGACGCGAGCTCAGACCCGGGGCTGAGCAGGAACACGAGAGGGGACTCGCTGCCAGCGCCTCCACCCGTGGGGGGGGGCTCCCGCATCGTGCCGCTGCTTTCTCAGACCGCTCGTACTTGGAGGAGACAAAATAGCTGCAGAGAAGCCTGTGGAAAGTAGCCGTGAGTACTATTAGTCTCTCATTGTGTTTACGTTGGACCAGACCTTGTCTTCCCTCCTGGTGGATTCCACCACCTCCTCCCCCTCCTCTTGCTCTTTAAATGCCGGGGGTCCGGGGGCCCCAGCCGGCCGCCAGGCTGGGATGCCCTGCTTTCGCCCGGTAGCGATGGAGAGCTGAGAGTTGCGGGATAAGCCAGCCCCACTCCAACACAATAATAGGATAGACCCTGTCTCCTATATTTAAACACGCTGACTGTCCACACGTTACAAACACACCTAATCTGACGTCTCACCCTGTGTGGCCCTCTGTAGCTGCTGTCAGTGGTGGTGTTTCGTGTGTGGGGTCTCTCTGGGGGGTGGGGGGGGGCTCTCCTTTCTGACTCTATCTTCTGTCCTCCGGCTCGCAACCTCAGCCATTCTCCGTATTCTCGCCCACTTTCTCATTTCATTCAGAGCTTCACCTCCTCTGCTGCTTTTTGTTCGTATCACTTTAGAGCGTTACTCCTTTTAGGTGCTGTTGTTAATTTCCTTCCTGTCTTTTTCTCTCTTTCTGTGGTTTTTGCCTGAGACCATTGGGGTATTTTCTCAGTATCATACCGTGTGTGTGTGTGTGTGTGTGTGTGTGTGTGTGTGTGTGTGTGTGTGTGTGTGTGTGTGTGTGTGTGTGTGTGCGTGCGTGCGTGTGTGTGTGCGTGCGTGCGCGTGTGCGTGTGCGTGTGCGTGTGTGTGTGTGTGGTTGTACTTTTTTTTTTTTTGCTGTGAAATGTTCTGGTACTGCACCCTATGTTCCACTTTGCACAGAGCAATTTTGGAGAACACCGTGGGAATAGAGACAAGTGCCACAATCATAAAACGTTTGAGTGCCTCAGTGTGTGTGTGTGTCCAAGAACCGAGGCTACAATTACATCTGTTACCTGTATGAATGTCTTGGTTTAATTGTGAGGAAAAGGCTCTTCTCAAGTGACAAGCGGCTGAAGTGTCATCTTATCCGTATCTTTGCTGTAGAACTCACCGTCTATTTACTGATTTTTAAACATTTGGAATCATCTCACAGACTGTTGGATGTTTCGTAGTGGTGAGGCTTAAAAATGCTGCCACCAAACCTTTTAATGTACTGCTCCTCTGGCTTTAAGCTCAACAACAACCTCTGAGCCAGTGAGACTGAAAACATACAACAAATCCAAGTGCAGTTTCTTTCAGATGGCGTTTCATAATGCGGGAGTTTTAAAAAAATGTCTGAGTTGAGTTCAGCGCGTGTGGGAGCGACGTGTGTCATCACGCTCGCTTGTGAAAGCGGCTCGGAGGATGAATGAGTGAGGCGGCAGCACTGCGTCATGTTCATCTGCCGCTGAGAGCGTCACGTCCACCGGGGAGGCGTCCGTGCAGACGTGCTCCATCACTGGAGACGTGAGAGAAACCCAGAAGCATCAGATGAGGAAGTGATCCGTGTTCGAACACGTTCCTGTTTCCAGCGCCCAAAGACATGGGAGGCGTTTGTTTAGTTTCAGTTCCTAAAAGTGATGTTTTGTGTTTACAGTATTAGCAGGGAATTTTTCAAGAGAGGAGAACGATTCATCTGGGAATTGGTTTGAGTTGCTTTATGAACAGTTCAGACTGAGATGGAAGAATAAAACAAGGGATTCAAGGGAGGGATTCAGCTGAAAGTATAAAAGTGATGCATTGTGGGAAGCAGCATCCGTCGACTTAGAAAGCTCATTTATTTCTTCCACAGTCGATTCGGTGTGTGTGTGTGTGTGTGTGTGTGTGTGTGTGTGTGTGTGTGTGTGTGTGTGTGTGTGCGTGCCGCTGTCGCCGGTTGCCCTTGAGTTGCAGACCAAGCTAGCGCTCGCACGCTGGGCCGCCATTGATCAGCGGCGTGAGAGGCGCTCGGCGGCAGCACTGAGACCCTTCAGACCGACGTCAGGACCGAAACAAATGCAATCAAAGTGGAGAAATCTCCTCTCCAGCTGCCTGAAGCGTCCGCAGACGTCTGCCGGGCGCCCCACGACGCGCAGAGCGCCCGGTCTGCAGCGTCTCAGCGTGTTTTGACATCCTGTTAGGAGCCAGACGCCACAGTTTATGTCTGCCTGTGGCATCGTCAGCATCCAGGGATTCCCTAAGTAGGAACGAATGTCAGCGATGCGGGGGGGCACTGTTTGATCCGTTGCTACGAGCAGCGACGGTCCAGAGCAGCTCCCTGCACCGAACACTGGAAGAGGTGACCGCTCCGAGTCACAGGAACGAGGCAGAGTCGCTGTAATGTGGCAGGACAGCTGGAGTTCAGGCGAGGCCGGCGTGGTTTAACGGCAGTTACGTAACGGTGGGGATGAAGCGAGAGGCCTGAGCTCAGAGCCGTGTTTGTGTGTGTGTGTGTGTGTGTGTGTGTGTGTGTGTGTGTGTGTGTGTGTGTGTGTGTGTGTGTGTGTGTGTGTGTGTGTGTGTGTGTGTGTGTGTGTCTGTGTGTGTTCTCTGATCTGCCGGTCAGGCTTGACCTGACTTGAACCTGAGTTCACACATGGCGCGGGGAGGTTTCGCCGCTGTACATTTTGGGGAACGCTCTTATTATCCAGGGTCACGTTTAAAGTATTCATCAGCGCGTTTTACATCAGCCCATTGTTTCCACGTGCGTCATTAGCGGAGCTGCTTCAGCTGCGGCCGTGTTCGCAGGTGGCCCAGCGCAGACAATGGCGAGCGCAGGAGCAGAAAGGCTGAATGACTGTAGTTATTAGCGCTTCCTTTGTGGGTCCCCGGGGACTCCCGGGTCACCGGGTGGCCCGGCTTGACCCAGTCACACACAAAGGAGAAGACCCACACTTCACATGAAATGCCGCACAACAAAAACTAACTGCCACTGTTGATTATTTAGTTGTTAGTAATAGAGTAAAAGCTCTTTTACATTTTATCAGTTAATAAAGAAGGAGATGAGATATAAGATTAGACATTAGTGACAGTAATCATATGTTTTATGCTCTTCCTACCCAGCTGAAGGTACAGATGAGATGAGTGTGGAAAGTCCTAAATGAATCCTCTCTAGATGATATAATAGATGAAGGGCGATGCAAGCGGGGAGGGAAGGTAAACAACAGATGGCAGAAGCATGTTGTCGCTCCTCGTTGCAACAGACGCCGCGCCGGTTCCGCCATCAGCCCCTCGAAGGGTTACTATGCAACGGTGAGGGCCGCGAGACGGGGAGGTCAGAGGTCAAGCACCTCCTCCATGACAGGCCGTATTGGCAGATTGTCATTCGCATGGCGGGCCAAACACACACACGCACGCACACACACACACACACTGCGGGTCTCGTACAGTGTTGAGTCGTTCTTCTCTGCCCGTCCTTCATCAGCCGAGGCAGCAGCCTGCGTCTCTGTCCGAACCCTCTCACGCTGAGGAGCGAATCGAGCGGCGGCGCACGTCGGCTGCCGTGACCTCACTCGCGTCAAGAGAGACGAGGAGATGTGAGAAAAAGGCGATGAATTTCACACAGGGCTGTTCTGTGACCTCGCCGAGTGGCGTGGGGGTTAAGTGGTGGTGCAGAGCGGTGGAGACGTCGTCTGTCAGATAAAAAGGCCACAACAGACCTTTACCTCTGCTGGCTCTGCTCTTAGTGCAGCTTGTGGCCTGTGTGTCTCCCGGAGGCTCGGTCTGTGTTGTTTTAGAGCTTTGAGAGGAGAATGGGCCGTCTGGGTTCACACGTGGCTGGCTGTGTTGTGGCTTGCGGTGGGTGAGCTACAGACGAGCGGCGGCTTCGCGAGAAGCGCTTCGTCATCCGCTTCCCTGTCTGCCCGAGGTGCGACTGATTTCAATCGCGTTTCTCGCTCCTGCAAACAGGAAGCGCCGGCTGCCGTTCCTGGAAGAGACGGTTACGTCAGCCGAGCCGCGCGGAGGCCTGTGCCGAGCTCTGCAGCCAGCTGTGAGGGTATCAGAAATAACCATTTTAAGAATTAACAGAGCACAACATCTGTGTGTGTGGAAATACCACATCACACCTTGATGCAATCGTGGAAATTAAATTCTAAGACTGAAACTGCAGCATCGATGACCTGCTACGGGTGAAGTGGAGCTCACAGAAGCGAGTCGACGTGAACCAGCACCTTGTGCTTCACTTCCCCCCTGCTGTGCTGTTATTTCTGTAAACTCGGGCGCCGCTCATTAAAACGACATTAACCCAAACGAGCGCCGTATTCGTACCCGCGCGTTCCTCGGCGCTGGCGCGGCTTCGTCGGGAGGATGCGGGATGAGCCGGAGGAAATGTGCATGCGTGCGCGCTCCCCATCCTGCTCTTTGTTTATTTTTATCGGCAACTAAGCCACTGAAAATCTGTGAGGCGGGAAGCGCCGCCAACACTCGGCGTCGGCAATCCCGGTTCGTCTCCGGTTCCCTCGAAAGCGCCTTCTAACCGTCTTCCCTCTGGTCTCTCTCCCGTCAGGAGCGGCCGTTCCGTCTTCCCGAGGACCGTTTGTGGGGTGTTAGAAGCCGCAGCTCCGCCGCATTGATGAGGTAGCGTCCGGCTCCACGCAGCGCGGCAGCCACCTGCACCGACACCCCCCCCCCCCCCCCCTCCCTCCTCCCGTCCGGCCGCCACCGCAGCCATGGGCCAGAAGATCTCCGGCGGCATCAAATCCGTGGACGGCCGCGGGGAGAGCGGCGGCTCTCCGTCCTACCGGCCCCTGGCCCAGCGGCGGCAGCACCCGGAGCTCCGGGGCCCGGACTTCTCCAAGCCCCCCCGGCTGGACCTCCTGCTGGACATGCCGTGCGCCGGGCTGGAGGCCCAGCTCCGGCACAGCTGGAATCCCGACGACCGCTCCCTAAACATCTTCATCAAAGACGAGGACAAGCTGACGTTCCACCGCCACCCGGTCGCCCAGAGCACCGACTGCATCCGGGGCCGCGTGGGCTACACGCGGGGGCTCCACGTGTGGAGGATCCACTGGCCCTCGCGGCAGCGGGGCACGCACGCCGTCGTGGGCGTGGCCACCTCCGAGGCGCCGCTGCACTCCGTGGGCTACACGGCGCTGGTGGGCTCGGACGCCGAGTCCTGGGGCTGGGACTTGGGGCGGAACCGGCTCTACCACGACAGCAAGAACCGGGCCCAGAGCTCGATTCCGTTTTACCCCTGCTTCCTGGAGCCGGAGGAGACGTTCACGCTGCCGGACTCGCTGCTGGTGATTCTGGACATGGACGAAGGGACGCTGAGCTTCATGGTGGACGGGCAGTACCTGGGGGTGGCGTTCAGGGGCCTGAAGGGCAAGAAGCTCTATCCCATCGTCAGCGCCGTGTGGGGACATTGTGAGATCACCATGAAGTACATCAACGGCCTGGACCGTAAGTATTCAACACACAGCTTATTATGACGTGTACCAGCTCATTCTTCCCACACGTTTACAGCTGTGCTAACGTCTGAAGTGTCTTATGTAACCTGTGATCTCACTGATGATGCCTTTACTTACTCCCGCCTCTTCTGCAAAATGCAAGAGCGGTGGTGACATTGGGAGGGCCCGCCTCAGTTCCTCTACTGGAAAGCTGCTTTTGGCTTATTAGCTCATCGCGTGTCATCGTCTCAAGACTGTGGTCACCTTTTTTTTTTTTTGTAAATAGTCATTCACTTTAAAGCAACACAGCAAAACTTTCTTTCGTTCAGATACAACATTGTTCTGCTGAACTTTGAGAAATAATAATGGACATCAGCAGGAATGAAAAGATAATAGTTGCCTCCTGACTGACCTCTGCTCTGAGTTGAGTACATTATTAGACTCTAACAGCCACATTATGAGGTTAATGCTTTCCTCTCTCCTTTGAAGCGTCCCTCATTTCACCTCGTGTTACTGACAGTTGTGGACCGAGTGCCTGAGGTAATTCATTCTCATACGAAGCTCGTGGCACATTCAGACACAAACTGTCTGTGGTTGAAGTTTGTTCTGGACTACGCGGCTGCACCGCGTCGTGCTGCAGAGCTGCTTCAGCGAGACGTCGCTGTTACGGGGGGAGTTCAGGGAGAGTGTGTGTGTGTGTGTGTGTGTGTGTGTGTGTGTGTGTGTGTGTGTGTGTGTGTGTGTGTGGAGAGAAAAGACAGGCTTGCGCCTCATCCGCAGTCTAAGCAGTGGCTCTTTGAACAGCCCGCTAGACGAGCTCTCGCACACGTAATGGAGGACATCTGCAGTAAACACAGTGACACATACCTGCAGGAAGGGAAAGTGTGTTATGCTAACAGTCTTCGGATCTGAGCCCGGGGGAGGAAGGGGGGGGGCGCACTCCATTCGCAGAACCCCACAGCTCCTATTTGATGTCACAACAGGGTGTGTTTTCGTCTTTGGGCTCAGCACAAAGTAGCCGGCGCCTCATCCCGGTTTTAAATTGGATGAGTTGGTCTTAAATCTGTAACCGGCCGATGAGACTATGAGTCTGAATGAAAACAAAGAAAATACAATTTCATAAGCTGTGGTTCGAGGCCCCCCTGACTGGATGTCTGATGTCTAGTCATCTCCGACAGTCGGGCTTAGCCCAAACTACATACTTTGGCTGTCGAAGGCACTTGGCCTCAGCCGTTTCCCATTTATGGAGCCATCTGCCGGATTTCACGGCTGGTCCATGTGACAGGCCACCTAGGAGAATATGGATAATATTGAGCCTGTTCAGAGCCTTCACTGCCTCACACGTCGGCTTCACACTGTGAAATGAGGGTTGACTGTTGAAAATGCGCAAAGCTCCAAGCGAAAGGGGAGAGTGATGCCTGAAAGGCGCCTCCTGGTAGGTAGACGCTAAAGGACGGAGTGAGAGGCAGTGGGAGGATGATAGGACGCAGGCGAGTGCGGGGAATCTAGAAATGCACATTTAAGCTGGAAAAAAGGGCACGAAAGAAGTGTTTACACCAGAAATTGTAAATGAATTAGGTGTTTCAGTGGGCAAATAACGGTGGAACAGCTGGAACAGCTGGAGCTACGATAGCGTCCTCTGTTTTGAACCTTCCGTCTTCCTGTTCCTGGTAAAGGTCACGGAATTCCCAGTGCAGACGCACCACTGGGACCAGCTTGGACACGTTTGTCCTGTGCGTCCAGAAATGTGTTTTCTTTCTTCTTTTGCCACCGCCGAGTTGAGGCGCTCGTAAACAAAAGTGATTGAAGGCGTGTGTGTGCGTGTGTGAGTGAGCGCTTTATGGGAAGGCCCCAGGTAGGGAACGTCTGCTCCGCCGCACAATGGAAAACAATGCTTCCGCGTTGTGATTCCATTCACACGCGACCACATTCGTAGCTGGGAGATCTCTCCGGGTTATTAGCGCTCCCGTCATCGCTTTGAATCCCAAACAATGAGCACGGCGAGGGCCGCATCTCGGGCTTTCATTCAGGGCCGGTGAGATAAATAGCCGCGGGCGCGCTCCCTGTCTCGCCGAGTGGGCAAACGGGGGATGATTACAGCCGGCGTGGAGTCCTTATTCAATATCAGATCCGGACGGAAGGAGCGTGTGCACGCAGATGACTCCGACGGTGAGGCTGGAATCGTTATTGCTGCCAGGCGTGTGTGTGTGTGTGTGTGTGTGTGTGTGTGTGTGTGTGTGTGTGTGTGTGTGTGTGTGTGTGTGTGTGTGTGTGTGTGTGTGTGTGTGTGAGGCCACCGGAGCGGCTCCGTGTGCGTCGCACGGCTTTTATCCACGTCTACCGCTCATTGTATTGTATTGTAAAACGCGCGTGCGACCCCCCGTCGCGTATAAATCCGCCGCTCGCGTTTATGAGCGCGCGGGAAAGCCTCTGGGTGGTTCGGTAATGACTTTATCAAACAGGACTCCCTACGAGCGGCCGCTATTAGATAGTTTGTGAGTTATTGTTGCGAGGGGAGGCAACACGACTGCCGGGTATTAAAAAAAGGGGGGATTTATGGACGCGGCGTCCGCTTCCGGCTCCTCCTCAGCACCGGTACCGGGCCCCGCCGCCGCCGCCGTCGATCGGCGCTCCGCTCCGGCCTCCGACCCGCTCGCGCCCGTTACTCTGTTCCCGCAGTAACAGCAGCGAGACGTAAAACCAACAGGCTCATGGCCGCTTTGGGGAGATTACGCAAAGCCAGATAATTGGGTTTAATAAGCACTAAGGCAAATAAATGCTGAGCGGGGATAAAACAAGCCGCATTGTGCCGTAAAGGCTGTGAATTATTCATTCCTCCAGCAGCCGCCGCGTCTAAGAGCATCTTCCTCCATCCAGAGTGGAACGGATCCCCGTTCGACAGCTACAGTAGTGAGTTTCACTTCGTTGTTGCTGCGTTACATAAACCACACGTGTAGCTCATTTGTTTGGTTACCTTGAAGCTCCCTCTCCTCCGCTGCTGCCTGATGTTTGTGCGCCTGCTCTAGTCCTGACGCTAATTGCACCAATTAGCGGCGCTTTGATGCGCAGTCCCAGTCTCAGACTCTGATATCTGCCACCTTCTCCGGTTTTATTCCCCTCCTCACTTTGTCTAGTGGAGCCGACATCACACTAAACTCCATGGAAAGTCTGGCAGTTTAATGCAGGCAGCGTCAGTGCGTTCATTTTAACGAGCAGACCTAATTGTTCTCCACAGCGCCAATTTAGAGGACTGTTTTTATCTTCAGTTGAAGGATGTCAAAATCCCTTTGTTCCTGTTTCTACGGGTGATGGAAATGTTTATGTCAGTGTGATTTTTCCCAGACGCTGAAACGATGATGTTACAGGTGCTTCCCGCTGTTTCTCTGATATGTTTCATCAGCACAAACCGGAGTCTAGACTGGACTGGATGACGTGAGCAGTCGTTACTGTCTCAGAGGCTGTTCGGGAAGTAATGAGTGTTGGAAAACAGAGCGAGACTGAAACGTTGGTTAGAAAAGCCGGAGAAAGCAAAATGCAAGAAAAAAATCAAAAGCCGCCCACCCACACCGTCACTTAAGGTCTCAGCTGCACTGAGTGAGCAGGGACAAACAGAACCGGGCCTCTTGCGTTGGCATTCGCAGCACGTGGACGCAAACCGTGGGGTCGTTTCGCTGTTTACGGCTGAGGCTGCAGCGCTCGCATCCGTCTGCTGTGAAGCCGGGCCGACCCGGCGGCCTCTCTCCCTCCTCTCTGTTTAGTCTGCATCACACACGCTTACTCACTGCGGGTCCAGGTCCGAGCTAAACTCCAGCTCAGCCTGTTTACAGAAAGATTCTGGCTCAATGGTACAACCTTTGTACCGCGGAGCGTGTAAAATATACAAAAATACACCAAGGGCTAAATATTTTTCTCATTGTTACAGAGAGGAATCTGGCTTCAAGTGTTTTTGACACTAAGCTCTAACACTAATAGTTAATTTGAAAAGAAAGGAAGCTCCAGCCTTTATATTCTCATATTTGATGTCCTTGTTGAGTGGATGTCTGTTTGTGTGGCTGCGCTACTGACGTAATGTAACAATGGCTTCTGTGACTGACAGCTCTGAATCTGCTCCACAAGCTCAGATGAATGTTTTCAAAGTGCACCATGTTTTCTGCTTCACGTTCCGCTTTGACGCCTGAACGCGCCAGCGCACCCGTAAGGAAATATTTAACACGCGGGATGAGAATGAGAAAAACAGATAAAGACAATGAATAAGACAAGGAAATAAAAAGGATAAGTAATGAAACTGGTGACAAGTGAGGGAAGAGAGACAAAAGTGACGCTTGTGTCAGAGCTCGCAAGAAAACACAAAGGTGTCTATTGACAAAAAGGATGAATAAAGGAGCCAAAAAGAGGCCAAATGAATAGAATGTGGAATGAAATCGCATGACACGTCCCGAGACTGACAGCTGGAATGAAAAGCGACAGCAGCAGGATGATCAAAGGCCAAAACAGGAGGGAGATTAGAGCCGACGAGGAGGAGACACGGGAGGAAGGAGCCGCGGGCGAAGCGCAACCGGCGTCGGCCGCGTGGAAACGATGCACAGTGATAGGTGGCTGATCTGAGAGGAGTTGGGCTGCAGCGCTGAAGGCGCGGTTTCATCAGCGGTGTTTTCCACACGTAACGGTCAGAATGACGTTTCCAACCATCGCCAGCGTTCCAGAGCAGCTCCTGCTTTAATTTACACCCTTTCCAGGGCACCGGTAGCACTGTTGTAGTGGGGATCGCAGATGGAGCCGTCGCCATGGCAACCTGGCAGCCAACACCTTCACCGGAGCCTCGCAGGTTTTAGGGACCTGGGTGTTGGAGGTTCCTGTGCAACACGGCTGACTCGCGACCGCGTTCAAAGAGCAGGTTCTAATTTGAGCTAATTCGGGCCTTTAACCCCCGTTAGGCTCGTTTCAGCTCCGATCCGAACGCGTTCCCAGCTCAGTGCCAAAGCCGCGGTGCTGCCACACGTACCAGCTTCCTTACCAACTGTCAAGGGTACCTTTTTACCCTGAACTTTGGAGGGTGGAAATAAAAGAAGAAGAAACACCCACAATGAGAAACTGGAGCGACTTCTAAATTGCATCATTTCAGCTGACGTGATCGGTTTTCATAATAATTTCCATTTAGGCTTTTTTTTAATTTAACACATTACGATTCACATTAACATAATTGTGTAAAAACTGATACAGAGACTCAGACACACAAAGGGAAGAAATGTCGGAGACGGAGAGTGAAAAAGGAGACGGAGACAGAGAGGAAGCGAGCGATCGGCGGGGGAGTGATGTGCGGCTCAGGTGGAACAAAGAGGACGGGATGAAAACGGACTCAAAAGCCGCTGTCAGACCAGAATACACGGACATGAACGTTGCAGCGCTTCCCCGGAACCGTCACGTCTCCGCTGCCACCACGTCTCCAGCGCAGGTTCAGGGTCATGGCAGCGATGAGACAGTCCCGCCGTGTCCTTGTCGTCGCCTTCGCCCTTTGCTGATGTGGATCCACCTCCAATCAACACGTCCGGTTCGCTTTGGCCTCTTGTCATTAACTCTTTCCTTTCATGCTGGTTTCCCTTCGAGTCCTCTGGTGGCTCAGTTCTGTGTGAACATGACTCTTTGTGACCCCCCCCCTCCTCCCCCCAATGAGGAAGACTCACCCACTGTGCTCCTTAATTATTAACGTCTCTGCTTCGTGTCTCCTGCTCCACTGGTTCCCACCAGTTTACCAGGAAGCAGCTAAAGCCTGTGCGTGAGTTTACTCTGAACCGTCTCCATCTGTTCCTGCTGAAAAGACAGTTGCCATGACGACACGTGACGTTCCCCATTAGCACATGTTGAACTCACGACTTCCGTCGGGTCAAGGAGCCCCGTCGGTGACGAGGTCACGGACTCTGTTTACGTCCTCCTCCCCTCTGTTTGGGGCAGAGTTCACCAGCACCTGCTGTATATTTAGACCTTCCTGTGGTGAGGGGATTTTTTTAGATCAGTGTCACTGTTGATTCGTGGTTTCCCTGGGTTTGATTTGGATATTTGCTGACTTTCTGCGTCACCGCCTTCTGCCTCCATCGTGTCTGTGCTGGTGGGACTGCGCGGTTCCAGGTTCTCTAGAGCCTCACACTCATGTTGTTGGATGTTCTGCAGCGCTGACAGAACAGCAGCGCCCCCTGACTCTGTCCCCTTTCTGCTCTGGCCTTTTGCTCACTTTCTAAATGAAATGATGCAAGAAAAGCAGTGACCTCAGGACAAGACGTGACACAGAGTGTTTCAACATATGTGAAGTCTGAGTGAGTAATTGTGCTTTAGGTCAAAGCTCTCTCACTGGAAATCTTTTTATTGCTTCCGTCAGATTATTCTTCTGAAGTTCTAATACTAATTGTGAACATTTTCATACCTATATGCTCAATTTATTTTTTTTTAAATCAGACAAATATAAGACTACATATTTCTGGGGACAACATAATTTCTGTTTAGAAATGTATTTGTTGATATGGATTTTTAAAGTGTTTCTTTGAAGAAGAAGCCGGTGAATGGAATTTTTTCGGAGCTAGAGATGATCAACGTTTCTGTACAACGTGTCTGAACCGTTTTACTGTTTCCAGGTGTAAAGTGATCGTGTGCTTGGATGAAGCGTCGCCTAAGCATCATTAACTGCTGCAGGAAAAAAAAAAAGCTGGCGAAGCCCCGTCGGGAAAAATGGTTTGTGTTTTATGCAAAAGCGGCAGGTTTCACATGAAGTGGCTCAGAGGCTGAGGAGACAGCGTAGCTGAGGAGGCATTCGGACACGCGGCTCTGACAGCGTGGCCGTCTCTCTCTCTCTCGCTAGAACCGGGTCGCGCCGCGTCCTCCGCTTCACGCTGCTCGTCTCGTGTCGTGTCGTACCCGACGCGCTGCCTCTGCTTCTCCATCACTCGACCTGCGGCTCTTTGATGTGGTGCACGGCGCCCTCGCCCCCCGCTGGGCTCTGTGCCCAGGCAGCTGCTCTGCTGGCCCGTACGGCTGCAGACGGGTCCAACCGGACACCGACTGACCCAGAACCACGCAAACGTCCAGCTGTTGTCAGAGACTCTTACCTGAGGTTCTTTTACCCTCTGAATAGTTTCCTTTTCTACCTTCTGTACTAACACACGTGTGCACACGTTGGTTTTACTTCCATATTTTGAGGTCGCATAGCTTATGAGGCCGAAGGTGACTGAGTAAATAGAAGCACGGAGCAGAAATGACTTCATGAAGAACAGTGAAGCCTGCAATAAAACTGAATAAACAAAACACACCTCCAGGTTTTCATCGGCCGTGGTTGAGTAGAGGTACACAGACGTTTTGGGCCTAAAGACCCTGGAACTCTCTCCTCCTTTGGGCTTTTCCCATCAGGCGTGGTGGTTATTGGCAAATTACGGCACGACCCAGCATCGCTGTGACAGCAAAGCAGCTGTACGCGACCCAGAAGCATGAAACGAACCAGAACGCGCCTGGTCCCATGCAAGGAAGCTAGTAAATATAATAAAATCCTTCATGTTATATGAGGGGGGGTCGCATGCAGATGTGTTGCCTGTTGCTGCCGCTTTCTGTGGTGAGAGGTGAAAAGAATGCAGCTACGTGTCATAGCAACCGCTCCGATACCGGTCCCCTCGGGTCGAGGTGACGCTTTCAGCTCTAATCACTGCTGCTCTTGAGGACGCGGCCGCTCCCGCGTCACTTTTTAACGGGCGAGTCACACAGCGTGAGACTCTGCCACAACGCACGTGTCCGTGGTTTCACTGACCCCGGACCAGCTGGTTTCATGTCATCATATAATCTCAAATTCCAATTGATTGATGGTTATGTCGTGTGTGTGTGTGTGTGTGTGTGTGTGTGTGTGTGTGTGTGTGTGTGTGTGTGTGTGTGTGTGTGTGTGTGTGTGTGTGTGTGTGTGTGTGTGTGTGTGTCCGAGGTCAATAGGTCGTTTCCAGGTGTTGGAGGTCTCCTGCTCAACAGGCCTCACGTAAATCTGCGTCATCGTGTTTAGAAATAAAGTGAGAGATTAACTGTGTGGCGTTAAACCCGCAGAGGGATCCGGCGTTTCTATTATCGTTTCTACCGCCCGATGTCCCGCCACGGAGAACGACCGCATTAATCAGGGCCGCGTCGTGACTGCGCGTCGGAGGCGAGGATTAACCGTCTGTGTCATCTGAGGGAGAGACGGCAGTTCCCCCCGAAACAGTGCCAAACAGCAATTTGCTGAGATAAAACGGGCACGAGACGAGAGAGACGTCCTTCTGCTGTAAAAAAAAAAAACCCAAAACATGTGATTTCACGCTGGCGAAATATGATACAATTACTCTAAATGAATTTAGAGTTTAAATTTAAACAATTTGTCTGACAGTTTAACTGCAGTTTATTCTGGAACCTTTTCTCTTCAACACATCTGCGTTTCCCAGGACAGAGAATTAGATAATAACGAGTGGAGTATGAGGGAATGTTGCACATTCTCACGTTTCATGCGCGTTCCCAGCATTTGGGAATGAACTGTACATGTCTGGGGGGGGGCTGAGGCCTTGGATCACACCCGCCTCGCATTCCTGGTGATTCTCCTAGAGAAGCCTGTGAAACTGGAGTTCTGTCAATGAGCATCAGTGCTACAATAAATCTAGAGTAGACGCAGGTCAAATACAATAAATGAGCATTGAAAGAGAAAACCCCTTTCTACTATTCTCAGCTCTTCTTGTTTTTTTTATGTCTGTACAGTAACTGTGAAGCCACAGCGCTGACTCAAAGCTGTGGGAAACGGCTGCTGTGCCTCAGAGCTAACGCTGCTTTTATCCTGTGTGTGTGAGAGCAGGAAACAGCTGGAACTTTCCTAATATCAGTCAGTCTGGTCTCCGGAGCGCGGGGAGCGTCTGCAGTTGTTTGGAGTTTTGCTGCCAGCAGCTGATCACATGAAAGTGGTTTTTTTTACGGAGGCGGCGTGAAGGGGGAAATGTGTCACTGCCGGCCGGACCCGTCCCTCATTCAAAAGCATCAGTCCTTTGACCAAGACACAGTAAAGAGCGATCACGGCAGGATGACTGTTGCTGATTAATCAGGTTTTAATTTTATTAAATGGAAAAAAAAAGAAAAATCACACACCGGTACTTATGTGCACGTGACATGACTCAAACTCCGCCCTTTTTCTGTCAAATCCGCAGAAAGCATCACGCCAGTGTGGCGTTAGGGAGGCTGTAGTTGGATTACAGCTGAATGGAGCTGAATGGAGTGGAGATGATATGCCATTAAAGCTTCATCTGACGCCTGGATGCTGTTCACGCTCCCTTTAATTCTGGCTCCATGTCTTCTATCTGTCTGCCGCGTTCGCTCACCGTGTGACGCAACCCTGTGATTTACCGCACCTCTCGGTCGCTTGCTTCACTCGGTGCTTTCCAGCGTCATCAGGTGAGGCGAGGGCCGGAGACGACGGCCCACCAGCGACAGCCGTAGTTTCCTCCAAAGGGCTTTTATGTCTTCCTGTAAATCAGCTGATTCCTAATTTAAACCCGGGGACGGTGGAGCGTTACACTCCGGTGTCAGGTTACGCCTCTCTGCCTCCCTCCACACACACACACGCACACACACACACACACACACACACACACACACACACACACACACACACACACACACACACAGGTCCAGGATCAGCCTGATGAACGCAGCTTGAACAATGGACCCCGTCTAATGAGTAACAAGGATAACAACATCTTTTCCATTAGTGGTAACGAGCATCTGTTCATCGCATCCTTTCGCCTTTTCCTGCTCCTCCACAGTGAGCTTGGAGTCGTCCCCGCTGCCGTGCGTGCCTTTGAGCCCCGGTGGGTCAGTCTCAGCACTTCCTCTGCAAATTACGCGTGGACATGGTTTATGCCGTTTGCAAAGCTGCGCGTAAGCAGTACAGTTAATTGGAGGTGTGCTTAGTACAGTAAATTATGCCAGCGCGTCTCCTCTAATATTGACATTTGTATGAATAAAGTTGCCTCGCTGCAGTTGCGGCTGCCAAGGATGTGTGGGGGTCAGACGGGCCAGCTGTGCCGCCTCCCGGTTGCTATTTATCACCCTCTTGTCTGTGTCCGTCCTCCCTCTCATCTCTCGCTCCCCGACCCCGCGTCTCCTCCTCCTCCTCCTCCTCCTCCTCCCTCCTCTCTTTTCTTACTCCTCCTCCACATCTCTCCTGCACCTCTCCTCCAGAGGGTAAATAGTGGATTTACAGTAATGCAGGACGGCGAAGCTTTAAAACGAAGCGCCGCCGTGGCTTGTATTACCACAGTCGCTGTGAAGACATGACTCACAGCGCGGGATCCTGACAAACAACGCAAGCGCCCGGTTACAGCAGCTTAAGCCAAACATCTCCAACTGGGATCGGCTCAGCGACGCCGTCAAGGATTTTCACGCCCTCCTCTGTTGAGTCCGTGTGGGACGGACTTAGTGGAACTCTGTCTCTAGCTGTTAGTCGTCCCGCCCTGTGGCTGCGTCTCTATTTTAGGCTTTTCGAGCCGTCGCGTTGCTGAGGTCAAGGAGGTCGACTGTACTTTGACAGCACTTGTCATATGTAAAGTTTAGGTTTCCCTCTCTGTCCACGTAGCAAAAGTTGACATGACAGTTAAATCTGGACTCACCGGAAGAAACACAGCGGCTGCTTAATTAGAGCGCTTATTTTGTGAGAAGTGTTGCTATTTGTGTCAGACTGTCTGGGAAACGCCGGCTTTTATAATAACAAAGGTCTGCTCGGCTCGTTTGCTGGACTGAGCTCGGAGCTTCTTTGCATTTGCGGTTTGTCTCCGGACCTCCTTTGATTCGGGCGTGTGTGTGTCGGTTTGATTTCCTGTACGCGTGACCTTGCATATGCATGGGGGGGGGGCGCTTTGCATGCGCTTCTCCACCCGCGTGAACGATGACGTTCGCACCTTCGGCCTGTCTGGGCCGACGGCGTCGCAGGAGGTCATTGGGAGAGTGTTGCCTAAACGTGTCCCATCATTAAGCAACGATGAGCTCCTATTATGCACCTACACGTGCTGGATGTGCAGAGATCCAGACGTGAAGCAAACTTTCACCACTGTTATGTGAAATCCGCGTAATTACAGTTTGGTTCATGCCTATATTATATTGACTTTAATTAAAGGATTAAAGGATTACACGCTACTCCGCATTCTTCCACCTCTTGGGCTCAGAAGCACTTCCAAAACTCGCCGATACCGATTAGGAACTGCATCGTCATCGGGCTGAACGCGCGGCCCACTCCTGTTTTGGTGGAGGTCTTGGAGGCAGAGCAGCGTTCGCAATAAAAGCACCAGCTGTTGTCCATATTTACGCGTCCCTGTGCGTGAGTGAGGACGGCGTCCGTCGCTTTCCTCTCCGACCTGTCGGGCTTTTCTCAGCGTCCTGCACTTCCCCCAGGTCGATTTTCACCCGCGTCATAAAAGCGATGCTGCGGTTGCCGTTCTCCCCCGCTCCATCGTAACCGCCGTCTCCAGACCATAAATCCCGCCGGGTGCCACGTCGCGTGCCCTCATTACTTCTTGTTCACATCGCAGCGGAGTCGGCGGCGATTCGTGTCACAAAACGTCTCATCGGGGAAGAGGTCCTGTGATTGCTTCACGCGCGGTGTCAGACCAGCGCGTCAGTGAAGAGTTTACGATGCAGACGTTGGTCATCGTCCCGAAACGCGTCAGTCAGCGGAGTTTCTGGGGTTGCTGGAAGGTTGCTAGTTGGATTCCCGCAGTTTCTGCTTCGTAATGTCCCAGTTCTCTCACGCAGCACTTTAAGGACTCAACTAGTTAACTGATGAGGTCATTAACAGTAGATTGGTGGAACCAAACACACTTCAAACCCAAAGCCTGAAAAAACTCAAGGGGTCAAATATTTTATAATTCAAATTCCACCTGAGTCTGAACCGTTAATAGTCGTCGGGCTGTGTTGTGTACTGTAGGTGCAGCAGCTGGGAGGCCCCGTTCTGTTGGTTTAACCTTGAATACACACACACGCAGCATTGTACAGACTGCCTACTACTTTAAAGGGCCCGTCCCGCTCCTCAAGCTCATGGTCCGCATCACTAATCGCACCCTGCTCAAAAGTGAGGTCATTATCTCCGGGCCTCAAATGCAGCTTTTGCATAGCCTCTATATTTGCACTTGCTTCCTTTTTATTTAAATGACTTCCATTGTGTGTTTTTCGCCCCCCCCCCTCTATTTCTTTCCTGGTCACTGAGTTCAGAGTCACTGTGCTCTTTACTGTAGAGATGTAAAGATATGTCATGTTCACCAAAGTTCACTCATCCTGCTTTGGAAGTATATGATTCAAACTTTAAGTTAGTGAAGTTTAACTTCTGATTTCTGATGAAATTGAAACAATTACCAATAGTTTGTCCGAAACGAATGAAACGAGTCATAACTCGGCCGCGTTTCACTCTGACTGATGCTTTCGCCGTTTCAATGGGCTCTTTGTAACGTGTCTGAGCTAGAATCAGGTGTCACGGCGAGGGAGGAGGGGCTGTAAATATTTAAAAGGTGGCTCATCGTTTCTCTCTGCCCTTCCACAGTGTGTGTGTGTGTGTGTGTGTGTGTGTGTGTGTGTGTGTGTGTCTCATTCATTCATGCATACCCAATGTAAAACTCCATTATGCATGTATGAAGGGGAGAGGCGCGTACTGTCCATTCATCTCTCCCCATCAGGGGTCTCCCTCTTATAACGGCCGTGTCCTTCTCTCTCCAGCTGAGCCGCTCCCTCTCATGGACCTGTGCCGGCGTGCGGCCCGCCTGGCGATGGGGCGCGAGCGGCTGCAGGACATCGAGAGCCTCCCCCTGCCTCAGGCGCTGAAGAATTACCTCCAGTACCAGTGACCGGCACCAGTGAGAGTCATCTGGGCTACGAGGACGCGAACCGCGCCACCGTCAAGACGAATGAAAGGAACTCATTAAGAGATGCGAGGGGGGCTTGATGGATGGAGGGCTCCCAGGCTGACGATGGATGGAAAGTGGGCGGACGAACTGACGGTGGAGATCCAGGAATTTCAAATATGAAGGCTGAGGATGCACCAGCTTCGTTCTCATTCATTTCGGACTCGATACTAATTACTGATGACTGTTTCCCATCGGTTCCCCGCTCATCAGGCGAGAACGGCACATTGGCAGAACGACCAGCGCCCCCTGGTGGTGAGGGGGCAGGAGTACACTAACCCTACCGCGTCCGTGGAGGCCTTTCTGACACAGTGGCTGCTGCTGGTTCACCACAGCGTGCGTTCACCGCTCTCCACCGGCTGCAGATGCTCCTGCATGAGATGCGTTGCTGGGAGTTCGCGCTGGGGGGGGGGCTCTTTTCAGACACGTCTCCCTTCAGTTTCATTATCCGTTATATCAACGTCTGCTCTTGCCTTATGTGCCACGATTGCACAACGTTTGGCAGCTACTAGCAACGAGTGGGGAAATAATGATTAAAGGGTTTTTCCTGGCTGCAGCAACGAGAGATTTCACACTTCACACGTCCTCGCGCGGTTTATTTTAATCCTCTGCTGTCTGTTTTTTATTATAATGTGCCGACAGCGGCGGGGTTTTCACCGGGTGTCCTCCCGTTCGCTTTATGGCCCCGTGAAGCGTTTCTATATGCGGGACATTCATGACTGACTCGCCCAACTCACACTTGGGCAATGATTTAGCTTTTAAAATCTCCCCTGCCTCGCGTCACCCGGCGACATGAAAGGTTTTTTTATAGTTTTAGTCTTTAACACCTTAAATGCACCGACTGGGCATGTGACCTTCACACACTGATTGTTGGTGGAAGTATGTGACGGACCTGTACTGTACACAGCTCACATGCTGCTGCTGCCTTTGCTTTAATGTAACAGTACTCAAGCGTTACCACAGCACATACGAGGGGCTGCGTGTCTGAAAAGGGCTTCGCAACACAAACGGGCCCAATGACCTGCGCTCCACGGCGACTTGAGCCTCAGCCGACACTAAGTCATGTCTTATGATGTCAGCCACGACCAAAGTGTTTCCTACTAAGCCATGGAGTCTTTTTTTAACGGACTGCAGGTCGTGGCAGGCTGCAGCGTGACCAGGAGCCTCGCCTGCTGTTTGTAGCACCCCGCTGTAGCTACCGGACCAGTACCGGTACCAGACATCATCTGTCTGCTCACCGCGTCTGTGAGAGAGGGCTGTGAGACACACGCACACGCACACGCACACACACACACACACACACACACACACACACACACACACACACACACACACACACACACACACACACACACACACACACACACACACACACACACGCACGCACACACACTGTAGACCAATCATGGTTGTCTTTCCTAAAAAGCTTGAGTCACTTTCTTTTTTACATCTGAGTTTGTATCCTGTATAATTATCATTAATATTATTGAGTGTGGAGTCTGATTCTGATGACGGTTATGTTTATTTAATGCAAATTAGCTGTATGTTGTTTTTTTACTGGTCACAGATGGTTACATTCAGGTAAAATTAGTACAAAATGGCTTTGGATGAAGGGAGAGCGAAATCACAATGTTTTTCTTTGATGCTGCTTTTTATTATTTCTATTATTATTATTATTATTATTATTATTATTATTATTATTATTGTGCTGGTCCATTGGATGGGCAGAAAGGACCTCAGAAAAGTAGTTGAATGTATGGATCTACGGTGGAACTGATACATCAGAGGTGAAATGTGAATAAAAGCCAAGTGAATTTGACAATGATGTGTCACTGTGTTTAAGAATGCTTACTAAAATACTAGGGCCATTTAAAAACATCTAGCAGTAAACCAGGGAGAGAAAGAGCTGCAGCGTGGTGCAGAGGAGCCTAATGTTCAGCTGGGGTCCACACACTGCATCTTTAATTGTGTCTAGGGGAGCGTTTAATCTACCGAGGGAGACCTTGCTGAGGAAAATGAGGCCATAAAGTGTTTGGCTCTAAGTTTTCCCAATTGTCAAGAGTGTAGTTTCCACTTGACTAAGTAAACAGCTAATGTGCTGCTCATCAGCTCCTGCAGCTGTAAATACAGCTCACCCTCAGACTTCGTGTTGCACTTCAAGTCTAAACGTATAAACTGCAGGAGAGCGGAAGCCTTAGTGACGCTCGGTTTCATGTTTGTATTTCACACTGTGGGCTGTGCATCACCAGGCCGAGCACACAGGAAGATGCCGTAAAGATGATGTAATGCTCCTGTGCTGCACTTGTGCCTGGGATGGAACGAATCTTCACTTTAACAGAAGCAGATTGTCCTGATCCAACGCGCTCTGTTATGAACAAACAGTCTCAGTCACCTGAGGTTTCCTGTAGGAAAACAAGAGGAAAAAAAACAGTGTTATTGCATGTATCCAGAAAGCTGCAGGATGAATACAACAGCCTCGGCTACTGTTAAAGCTGCAGCAGTGCAGAGCAGAAGGTGGGTGCCAGCAATAAACAAAGACAGGTTTACATGCAATTACAGGAAAAACCAACAATCACAGTAGCTTCTAAAAGCCAGTACCCAGAGACACGATACACTGTCAGCTGGTCCATCCCACTTCAGAGGGTGGACGGGTTTTGTTCCATAGAACAGAGTCCCTGCATCATCAGTTCCATCTAATTCAGTCTCTGTTTTCAATGTACTAAAAGGCACATGATTTGATTGAGGACACACTTCATTAACACAGTCTCTTTCCTGTTCATCTGATTGTTTTCGAATTAAAGCCTGCAGATGAATCTAACAGGGCTAAAATTGTATCAAATAAACAAACCAAATAAACGAAAAGAATAAAAAAAAAACGCACAGAGAGAAGAAAATGAGGTAAAACTCTGGCAAACTCAATAGTAATTAGTCAGATTCCCACCAGCCTGAGCTCCATTACAGTGTTATTGAGCATGTGGTGCTCATCAGTTAAAAAGCTACTAATTAGCTGATTGCTTTTCTCCATCCTCAGGGATCCACTGAGTGCAAGTGGAGACTCAGCAGAGCTGAGAGCAGAGCTGCAACACCTCATCTACACCAGCTCTGGACATTTAATAGATGAGGCCGGTCAATTAAAAGCTCAGGCGATTAAGTGGGAATCAAAACATGAGGCCTTTGGCTTCTGTTGTGGGACTTCGACTTAAAGGTCAAAACTACACAGAGAGACGTGTGCCAGCTCCCAAACAGTGCTGTATGCACGTGTGTGGCACAGTAGTGTAATAAACACTGAGCCTATCGTCCTACAATACGCTGCAGAGCGCCTCTGCTGCAGTCGTCGTCCTCGCCACTAGATGGCAGTAAACTCTGCACATTTAACGTGACATTACTTTCAAATTATTGCAGACTCTGACTGACCAGACCCTTATTATTTTCTCCTCAGAGGCTGTTTAACCCCAACAAAGACCAGACAACCACAGTGGATCATGAGTTATTTCTATATTTCAAATGACCACGTTCTTACCAAGTGTTACATTTGTGATCTAAGGAATTGCCCTGTTCCCATATTTAGTGTTTTCTAAGCCAAAGAAAAATATAAATATTGGGCGAGTTGATCTTAACCTACATCCTTTGCTGGACTGGACGCTTTGAGCTTTTCAGAGAAATATGTGTATTCAGTACAAACATTCATTCCAACATTTGACCTTTGATCACTACAGTAATCTTATATAATTAACTTGGCTATTATTGTGAATGTATTCATTTCTCTATGTAGAAAAACATCTACAAAAAAGGACTAAACCCTTATTTTACCACAAACTCAATGAGATGTTATGTAATGTGTACATACATACTGTAGCACTGACTCACTGAATAACACCTACTAAAGGCTTTAGGATTTCTTCATATACTGTGGTGAAAAGCTAATTATGTATCTGAGTCCTTTCAGCCTGAAACGTGAGCCAATGCTCTGATGTTGTGTGAACCACCTCCTCCCCCCGTTTAATCATATTACTGTATGTAGATCAGTGATGTCATTCGTAAGTCTCCCAACAGAAGGAGGAGCAGAGTAGAGTCTAAAACAAGTCTTTATTGGTCAATATACAGAAAGCAGTGGGATGACCACTAAAGAGAGAGGAATCCCATATTCGTTTACAAAAAGAAAAAGAAACAGATATATACAAAATAACTGTCTTGAACATTTTTACAGGGTTTGTTTTTATATGTAAAAGAATCTTTTTTTTCTCTTAAGCACAATATGACAAAGAGAGACAAGGGAAACAAGGCAGTTGTTTCACAATGATGACATCACAATCACAGGTGCTTAAAGGCCAAGAAGGAGGGACGGTGAACGGGAGATGTTCAGGTCAGAGGCTCATGAAATTAAAATTTGTCGGATATTATTCAGGTATAATAATAACGGTGATGCAAGATGGATTTAACGTCTGTGACACTGACTTCTGCTTAAAGTCATGGTGAAGTTGTAGCAAGACTGTGGACTTACATGTACAGTAACACCTCTGACTCCTGTCTCTTTAAAGGGGCACTCCACCAATTGTACACATAATTTGCATATTACTGGTAAACAAACATAGAATAGAATCCGTAGAATAACATCTGCGGCCCTTGAGAAGATTTATCCAGTGTCAAAAAATAACTATGTGAGAAGTGAGACAAATTTAAAGCATCTTTATAATAGAATTTGTCCAAACGCTTAATTGCGAATAAGAACTAGATAAATGAGCTGTGGAAGTCTGCACTACGGTAAGAGGAGAAGCTGCATTTTGGAAAGTGTTGCTGAAGATCAACTCATCCTCGGCTCTAAAATCAGGATAAATCAGCCTCTTCTTTGATTCTTAGCGCTGTCTTATGCTGTTAGTTCTTATACTCCTACTCTTGTGTGCCGCTCTATTACACTTTAATTGCATAATTCTTCTTACAATGGATTTAAAAACGTAAAACGTGGGATCAAACAACCAAAAGAGGAGAACATAAAGAGAACATAAAGAGTTGCTAAATCTGCTTTGTTTCATATGGATCAGGACAAACGTGGATTTGTTTCTAAGGAGCACAACAGCCAAGTGATGTGAGAGACTCACGCAGACGTCAGGGACAGAGAGGTGAAGTGAGAGACGCACGGAGGAGGACACTGCTATGTTAGAGCTACTCTCTAGGACAAAGGGATGAGAGTAAACATGAGAACTAAGTTGTGTGCATAAGGATATACAGTATCTTGCTGTTATTCTAGTGACGCCATCGTGCACAAAAACTAATCTGATGACACAAGTAACTGCAGATAGTAAACGTGACAAAACAGGTCACAATAGAATCGATATAATATGTGATTTTGAGTTTTTGAGCGACAGATTAGATCATTTCGCACAAATAAGGAGAAGACTGTGCTTGTTTAATATGTTTCTCTGATTTGTTTGCTACAGTATGATGGGAATAACGCCGGACACGCGGAGGCTGAGGCCGGTTCGCTAGCGCTCACTTTGTCCAGCAGGGGGCGATGTTTCATTAAAAATCACAAGGTGGCAAGATTTGAAGTCTCGTTCCCAACGAGCGCCTGTGTGCGTACCTGTGTTTAGCACGTCTGCGTGGTGTGTGTGTTTGTGCGAGTGACGTGGAGCGAGGACGACCGACGTGTGGGTTTATGTCTGTGTGCTCAGTAGGTCACGGACGAACTGTCCCACTCGAGCTTTGCCTTCTGCTTCCTCCCTTTCACCCCGTCTTCCTCCTCCTCTTCCTCCTCTTCATCGCTGTTATCTGACTCAGCACTCGTCATTCCTCCCACATGCTCGTATTCTTCTCCCTCCTCCTCGGCTCGCTCTCCCTCTTTTACCTCCTCATCCAGCGCCTGAGGTCCTCTGATGTTCTGGCAAAAACAAGGCAAGACTTCGTCAAAAGATCTATTTAAATTGGGAGAAAATGTAAACAAGAAGGGGTTTCGCAGACTTCTACTGCAAATGCTGCCGTTTTAATCAATAAAGGAGTGAAATCTCTCCCATTGTCAACCAGTGGTTACCTCCATGGGGTTGACGGTGATGGTGAGGTCAGAGTTGCTCCAGTCCACCTCCGGGTCTTTGACCTCGTCCTCGTCCTCTCTGGAGCCGTCCTGATGTGTCGTGTGGATCCTGTACACGCCGATCACCACGATCACCACCAGGGCGGCGATACAAACCACGATGACGACAGTGGCTGCCGGTGGCGCTGGGCCTGAAGAACAGGAGGGCAGTCTTTATTATATGACACTGTATTGGTATTTGAGTCCGATCTGTGGTTTACCTGACATCTGCGGGTTGACGGTGTGTATCATGAGGGGGTGATGGACAGGTCTCATGTACTGTGGCTGGGCCGCCATGTGATTGACGTGTTCCACATGCGACGAGTAGTGAAGAACGCTGACCTACAGAGGAAGGGGACAGAGGAGCTGTTATAGTCAGAGAGAGGAGTCAGAGGGCGATGAGGCAGCAGAGGGTTGAGCTGTGACCTCCAGGTTGAACTCGTTGCTGGTGTAACGTCCGTTGAGCTCGGAGCAGGTGAGCCGGAACTTCCTCTCGCTCAGCGCGGCCGGCTGCCAGTTCCTGTACCGCACTTGTCTCACTGCCTGCTCGTAGTGAGCCATGGAGTCCACACCTAGTCAGGACACAGGAGCGATGATGACCCGAGTATTGCGTTCAAAGCAGCGCCCGCGCGTGGCGTGGGGCCTCGCCTACCGTATATTGATATGCCAGAGGTGGAGTTGGTGGCGTCCAGGTGTTTCCCCAGCAGAGCACTGTGATGAATCTCCAGACTCTCCCTCTCAGGATCCAGTTCCTCCCCAATCACCAAGATGTCACAGTAGTCCAGGTTATGCATCAGCTCCATCACACCAGGTCTGCGGGCTGAGATTTCACACGGACGTGATGTCGAGAGGAAAGGAGAGTTCCAGTGAGAATAAAACGGATGAGTTAAAACACATTTGCTGTGGGACTAAATGAAATATTCCCAGGCAGCCGCTCGTCCACTCACGCCCGCCGAAGCTGTCCCCCTTCATTACGGTGCTGGTGATGTGAAGCTCTTTGAAGGGCGCCACTCCCATGGGGCCCCGCAGGTCCCCGGCAGGCCTGACGAGTCGATTAGACCCCGCGATGGTGATTCTGGGTTCACTGGGCGGCAGCACCATGACGACCGCCTTGATGTCCGGGATGGAGAGGCACGTGTCCTCCCCGAAACACCTGACACGCACACGCGAGGGAGGAGGGGGGCGAGAGGTTACAGGGCATCGCCAGCGAGTCCTGGAGATTTGTGTGTCGACGCAGAATCACTGAAACGCTCTAAGCGGCGGCTGACGGCAGCGCTGTTTTATGGAGGGTGATGTTTACCACCCAAGAGGTCTGGCCGGATGCCAGAACAAGCTAAAATGAACTCACAGCCCAACACTTTAACACATACAGCACCAGCTGCGTTTAAAAATACACACACACGTACAGTACAGGACGCCGATTCAGCCGCTTGAGGCTAAAAAAGGCATCACTAAACGAACAATAGCATAACAGACGCAGTAGGATGGAAGATCTGGATTAACAGGCTGGGTTTGAACCCAAACTCCACCGACCCCACGAGCACCGAGGTGCCAAACACCGAAGTGGAGAGGAGCCGCTGAGAGCCGTTGTTCAGAGTTAGACAGGCTCTCTGGCTGCTCCTCAAACTCCCTTCACTTCATCGACCAGCACACGTCTGAGCTGAATTGACCCGCCGGCGTTCGCCGCTCATCAAATGAACAGGCGCTGGCTGGATGTGGAGATGGGAGCAGACAGATGAGCGCACGCACGCACGCAGGCACGCACGCACGCACGCACGCACGCACACACACACACACACACACTCACACACGCACACACACTTCCTGTCAGAAGTAGGGCACAGCTACCTTTAGTTAAGTCCAACTGATTATCACATGATCCTGTGACTGTGTGTCTCCACCAACCACGCCGCTGAAGCCCATGAGGTTACACTGACCTTGACCTTTGACCCATAAGCACTGCAAATCTCAGCATTCTATTGGTTAGTCCAAGTAGACATTCAAGATGAATGTGAAGAAATTTTCTAAAGGCCTGTTCACATGAATGCAACAACTGTACACACTCACATTTTTAATTCTATAATTCATCTAGAAACCCAACAGTACAATCCAACAGAGCAGCTCTGCCACTTTAAGGTCATCTCACTTTTTAAGCTGCAGCGTCACAAAGGTGATATTCTCTCCTTATGTTTATTACCGAGCGCTCTGAGTGAGCAGTGGAGTCATACTGGCATAAAATGAATGAATGGATGATTCCAGGCCACTCATGCGTTTTAAATATGGGGGTGAACGCACCCGGCCCCCGCTGTGACCTCAAGGATAAACATTCTGTTTAATAAAATTACCGCCTTTCAGCTGAGAAATTACAACCTTGTTAACGTAAAAATGAATAGCAGAGCTGCTGCTTTGGATGACGTGAGACTGTACAGAACCTAACAAAGTGGCCAGTGAGGGAAGAGAAATGTCTTAATTGTAAAAAGACACTTTCCAGTAATAGTGTAATAAATTAAGCATTAGATTTCTATTTAGATTTATAATATAGGTGTATGGTATAAACATAAAAATACATAGTGAGCGATTTAGCCATGCCACCACAGACATGTCGCTGGGCCAGTAATTCATGGCTGCTGATGCTTATTTCTCATATTTCTTTGGGTTTAAAAGAAGATTAATTCTGATGTTGGCATTAGAGTAAATGTCAAGGGGGCGACAGAAATATCATGAATCCTTTGAATACCCACAGCAAATATCAAGGACATGCAGCCATGAAACAAAAGCAAAAGTATAGATTTTAGCAGTTACTGACGTCAAGAGGATCTTTGGGCAAAAGTCCGTTCACAGACCGTAGATGAGACGCACGACGAGAACGCAGGAAGCGAAAGGAAAATGCTCATCACCGGATGATTGAGTGTCTCTAATGGGTCGGTGGTTTAACAGTCTTTACCCTAATGAGCCCCATCCCTGGACGTTCTCGGCTTAAAGACCAGGGCCGATCTGATCGCCCACTAGGACGAGTGCAGCTTCAACGTATGAGCACTCACTGTACGGAGGTGGTGATGTGCAGCCGCCTGAGGCCCGCCGTGGGGAACTGCCGAGAGTTGATGTAGGAGACCTTGGTCACGGCTGTGTTGATGCTGTCCACGTCCTCCCCCTCCACCACCAGCACAGACTGGGCCGGGTTAAAATGGAACTGGGCGCACACGCAAAGGTAAGCCGGTTAACAGCCGCTCTGATCGACGCTAAGACTGAAAAAGGGCCTGTTTGAGTTGGACACACACCTTGATGTCCTTAGCCAGGCTTTCCAGGGAATTGATGTCGAGGCCTTCTTTGCAGGCCTGCAAGCAGGAGATGACCTTTTGCGTTTCGATGCGTCCCGGTCGGATCGTCAGGCCCGAAAGGCTGCCGCGGAAAAACTGGGCGAACCTCGGGGTCGCGACCTCGCCACCTGGAGGAGGGCAAGAAGAGGAAGGGGTCAAAGAGCTCCACAGTGTCACGCTAAATATGCTAAATATGCTAAATGAGAACATGTGTCCTCAGAAATATGCCTGTATATGACACACCTGCACTGCAGCTCCTTTCTGTTACACATTAACATCACATTTGGTGCAGAAGTTTGACCCGAATCGTGGGGAAACCGCGTTCTAAAAACGAGCCGGAGTCAACACAATCACACAGTTCCTCGGTTGCAGGTCACTTTAGTGCCGCGGCGCAATTTCCTCACTTCAGAGGGAGCCGAGTTATGAAGTTTGAGTCAACTGAGCTCCAACTACTTCCAGCGTCCGGCAAGTTGCAGCAGCGTGGGTCAGCGGTGGGTTATTGGTCCCGAGAAGTCGGTGTGTGAAACGGTGCCACTCAGGTTACGGCGACTGAATGCGAGTGGCCTTTTACCCGTGTAGCAGCTGAAGCGAGGCTCTCTGCTGCGCTTCAGGCTGCTGCTCCGCGACCGCGCTGCGTCTCAGTATCAGCAGCAGCAGCAGATGCGACGCTTGAACGGCAGCTCCCCCCGTTTGGGACCGAGGGGGGGCGTCGAACACGCGGAGCTGAGAGACGACGCCTTCAGCGCGACGTGCGGCGCGAGGCTTAATTGTGGCTCACGCCAAAAAAGTGCTGCGCCTGCAAAAGGCTTTAATAGCTGTTTATTCTTTCATGTTCTTATTAAAAATACACGGCACGCGTCTCTGCTCGTACGCGAGCCGTGCTTCGCAGTCTGAGCTCCAGCTTTGCTTATACAGTGTGCAGTCGTGTTGATTTGGATTCTTGCGTCGTTGAAAGGTGCTGGGAATGTCTCGTGTCGTTGGTGAAGCCCTGACTTTCGCTCTGCTGATTGTCTTGTAAACACATTTACACACACAGTAGCACAGGTTATTAACTTTGAGGTCCAGAGGGACAAACGTTTCTTTCTGTGTTTTATGTCAAAGCGTCAGTATATCAATATTTTAGGGATTAAATGTTGGAATTTCCCAAGGAGCTGCACACTCCCCATCATTGGCGCTAAATGACAGCTGCATTTTATTTAATTCCATGTTACTGATGCATCATGGCTTTGAAGTTGATGTTTGTGGCGGTGGAACTAACTTTCCTTACATTCCCACATGCTGAAGCGTTGATTGACGCCTTTCATTTCCTACGTACACTCACCCCACACTCTCCTTTGATGCCTGCTTTGTGTCCACACCCACCTCCCTGACGCAAATCAAGCGAGGTGGCAAACAAAGCAACCCCAACTACACAAAAAAACCCAAAAACCCAACAACAACAGCAGCACGGGGCTCTGTCTCTCCGCTTTCAGGCCGGCGGACGTACAGTCTGAATGTCTCCCATTCCGCGCGCCTCATCATTACGCTGTTGATTGCGGAGGGGGGGACGAGGTGGCGAAACGGGAGACTCTGAAAGGCAATCTCGCTCACTAATGGCCTGCAAAGTTATCAGTTGCGGCTTAGTGAAGCTTAAAGCGGCTTCATTGGGATGTAATAGCTGGCAAAGTTGTCCTCCATTCACACTGGCTAATCCTCCCTTCAGGCCCTTTTCTCACAATCAGAGATTCATGGAAAGAAGCAGAAGAAGAGGAGGCCTACAGTAGGACGGCATCGGGAGGATGAGTCACCGCATTCCCTCCTTCTGGATAATTATTCGGCGCAGAAACATGGCAGCCGGGTGGCTCCTAGTCATTCCAACGCGATCGCGGCGCTCGCTCCGCCGGATCCGACACGCGGCGCCTTCCCGTTTGATACCCGCCCGGCTCGCGCCGCTCCGTTTCAAAGGAGCGCTCGCAGCTCCGAGGCATAAATCTTAATCTCTTTATTTATCTTAACTCTTCTTCCTCTCCCCCTCGCTCTCTGTTTGCGCTTCAAATGTAATTTTCAACATCTTTTGGCTGCTGTTCCACTTTGTTGATGCAATTTCTCTGTGTTTACCCCATGTTGTCAGACAAGTTCCTCCTGGCATAATAAAAGGAAAAGGATGATGCATCTGAAATACTGTAGACACACAGACCCCTTTAAGCTCTGTTAGCTGCCCTTACATTACATTTCATTACACATTTCAATGCACCGACAGCTAGATATGAATTATGTTTATTATTGTATTTCCCTGCCAAGTAATTATTTTCTTTGTTGAGTTTATTTAACTGCTTTGGAGTTTAATTTTGATCTTTTCTTTTTTTTGCAAGAAAGAAATAAAATAGCCCTGAGGAGAAAAACCTACAAACTGAATCCTCCAAAACACTTTTTTCTCTCTAGTTATTTTTCTTGGCCACGCAACAAGCATCAACAAAAAATTAAAGAGTTGTACAGTAACTGCTGGCAAAGTGGCATCATAAAGCAATTACTGTATATAGCGGAAGAGGCAGCAATGCTTTTAAACGGAGTGCTATACAGTAAATGATGTGTTTTGTGTGATGATGTGTGAACACAGGCCTATGAACAGCTCATTTCCTGATTTCAACACAAATACTGTACTAATGCCATGACCTTAAGCTAATCAGACTGGTGCCTATAAAATAACTGTCAACACATAGTGAGGCTGTGAACATTCCTAATGATCAAGGCCTCGTTCCCTCTCCTCCACTGACGCACACCGACCTTGCCAGCAGGCTCCCACGGTCAGCTGCGTGTCGATCTTTGAGGTCTGGATGGGCCAGTCGTCCGTCACCAGGTAGGGCTCGTAGGTCACGCCGTCCACAAACAGCGTCACCGCAGGGAACTCCACGTTGATCACGTAGTAGTGCCACTCCTTATCACAGATCTGCAGGACAGGAGAGGAGAGGAGCTTCATGCAGTTATGAGGCCACAGCACTTGTACCAAATATATAAAATAGAAGTAAGACAAAGCATAAGATATTAATTGCACAACATAAGTCATAAATCATATAATAACCATATAGAATAAGGAAGAAACATTTTTTTCCATTACAACATTACTGGTTTGCTCCACCTATTATTCAGAGGATGTTATTTAGGTTAGGAGCACATTATGTTTACCCCAATCATGCCGCCGAAACCCAGACTGCATCCTTGAACGTTCCCCGTCGCTTCCACCTTCAATAAGAGCCGAGCGGCGCGTTCGTCTCCTCGTCTGCGGATCGTTTGCTCCCTAGCATCTAATAGCTAATGAGCGCTCCGTCTAATGAGCTGCTCATCAAAGACACGCAATGAGCGACAAACATGGCTGGTGGAGGAGCCGAGCGCCTCTTAACAGACGTACTCTGACTACGTGGAGGACTTTTTAGGACGCAGCCTATTAACAAATGCCTTTATCCCCACGGCCAGCGAACGCGCTCCCGTCCCCGCACCTGCAACACACCATTAAACATCTCTCCGCCTTCATTGCAGGCAGCGAAGAAGCACGTGAATTTGTTTTTCTTGAAATAATTAGACAGTTACCAAAACAGTGGGCAATCAATTTTCTGTTGATGAACTAATTGTGTCTCCTTCAGTCCAGAGTCGCTTTGGCTTTGAATCAGTGACGCACAGGTGAGCAGCAACACATCCTGTGGCTCACCGCTGTCACGGCCATGTGGAACAATCCTACAGTCGAGTAAATGTGAATGTGGATGAAAGTCTCATGTCTTGTGAAATAGCTCAATAGCTGCATACTGTATGTCGCCTTCATTTAAATTTATGAAGGATGAAGAACACTATCTTTAATCTGCATTCACCACTTTACTGTAAGTGTGAGTTTATTCCCCTTTTTGCTGTGACCCTGGATTCCGTAATGATTGTAAGGCCAAGGATTTTGTTGAATAACTGTAACAGTAAAGGATTGAAGTGCAGTTTTTTAACTAATTTTTTTCAATTTCTTTCTTTTTCTATTTATTATTCTTTTCATATGATCTTTTAATTCAAGCATCTTCCAAGATCTAGATAGAAGATAGATTTTCATTTACATGTACATAGGTAGATCACACACACACACACACACACACACACACACACACACACACACACACACACACACACACACACACACACACACACACACACACACAAGCTGTGATATGAGCTAATGGGGTTGAGACCCACGCTACAACTCCCAGGAGTCTCCAGGGATGTTTGATTAAGAACATAGACTCTCACCCTTTATAAGTGCGAAGTAAGAAATCCCCACAGGAGGCACCTCTCAGACACATTATCACATCTCACAGTGGAAACGGGGACAGCTTTGACTTATGATAATACAGATTATTCAAAGTCATTCCAAAAGAACCGCTCAGCCGGGGAAAATACAAGTCCAGAACCCTGACATCAGCACATCTGGACTGTTTGCACCCACGGGTTTGAAGCCCTAGTCTCGTCCACTGTGTCAGCACGCTAACACACACAATATAGACACATTATAGAGCAGTGCTGCCGTCATCAGAGCCAGAACGTGTACAGTGGCTGGAAATACTGGAGCTTTGGGGAAACCAGCCAAAAATACAGTTGGGGCCTTATGGAAATATGACAGCAACATGCCGAGATACATCATTTCTCCCACACAGTGACACTGATTGTTTCTCTCTTAATCTATTTTCGAGTGCTCCACTATTCTTCCCCTCTGCCTTTCAGTGTAGTAATGAATGGAGTGGGCGCTGGAGTGAATGTCAGAGACGGAGGGCACAGAATAATGTCTTCTCTGCCTATGTGCTTGTTGAGGTGCAGTATGTTCAGTATATATGTCTGTAAATGTAGTAATCGCTGGTAGTGTGTTTATGACCTGCAGCGCAACAATGTACAATACGTAACTACAGTCATTAGGAACTCACTTATAGTACATGCCCACAAGCGCATGTGTTGTCACCGGGACCATTTCTGTGCAGATGTGCAACAAGACAGTGTACATGCATTCAGCTTGTAGACACCATCAACCAAATCCCTTTGTTGAGGGTTTTACCACACAGGCAGGGAATAGAACACAGAACACAGAATAGAAGATAAGCCTGTCTATCATGTGGAAATCTGCCGCGAGAGATGGTTTCTCCCTACAGTATACTGTAGGGGGGGGGGGGGGGGGGGGGGGGGGGGGGGGTGTATGGAGCCAACCCTATGGAGGCCGTGGGCTGATTTTAGGTTGTCACCCAAAGGAAGGCTGGGAAACAATTAGCCGGTGCCGGCTCAGCATCAGCCCGAGCGCTAACGAGCAGAGCAGGGCCCCAAATCGTATTGTGATGTCAAGCAGAGGTTCTGTGAATCAGGTAAATACGCCAGATTGGCTTGTTGCGAGCGTGGCCGCTGCATATGGGACGTTACCCACAACCCCTCGCTCACACAGCGAGCGGCGGGGCAGTCTGAATGTGCTGACAGCAGCGGAATAATGAGGACATTCTAGTGGCCACTCAGCAGCCCTTTAATAGGGTCAACTTTATTTTGATGCACTGGGAAAGAGTGGGAAGGCAGGAGACGTCTTTGTATGGATACAAACCATCCGTAATGATCCGGTGACAAACAGCGGCAGCAGGGACGTTTCTTGGCGCCATTAATCTTCGCTGTGACATTTGCACCCTGGGCCAGGACTGTTAGGATTTATGCTGATGCCTTCCAGTGTGTAAAGTGTATAATGATTAGCGCGCGGGTTTCCCCTGCATGCTGACGCCGTTACTTTGGCAGCTGTTCCCCCCCAAAACCCATCGATCGCTCGCATTCTGTAAATCGTGCATTAATTTTTTAAGGAAAAACTGAAAAGTTTTGGAGTCTGAGCCGCGGCTTCTTTCCAGATGTTTTTGAATGTGCTGCAAAAAGACATTCATCCAGAAACAAGCCACACATTAGGATGACGACTGAATTCATATTTACATGTTTCCATAGTTATCTGTTGTGCGTTACGAGGACCAGACAAAATGGCTTCGCCACAACAGCATCAAAACACAATGTGTCCACTCGCCCGCAGTACACACAAACACACACACAAGCACACACAGCCACGCTCAGAGATGCTGCAACTCCCCGGCACGCCGCAGCAACACAGGAAGCGCCTAAAGGAGCCCAAGTACAACCCAGCTCTCAAATGAGGTCATTTGAAAAACAGAAGCCCGAAATGAAATAAACACTCAAACTGCGCGCGCTAGAGGCGAAGCTCAATATTTCCTCCGTCTCCCCCCGTTTCGCTGTCACAGAAACGAGAGCGTTCCCGCCTCGCCGTTACCAGCCGCCATCATTTTATGGTTTGGTGTCCTCGCAAAATGAGAGGAATTTATAAGTGATTTTAGGGCTAAACGGGACATAAACATGGCGGCGTGTGAGAATACAAGTTTGTTCAAGGAGAGTTTTATTTGCATAACTGCAGTCAAAGTGTTCTCCTTGGAGATTGCTTATTGAATTCATATTAGGGCTTCATATAAGTGACATTTACTGCAGCAGGTCATAAAACGCAGACATTAACGCAAACGGAGCAAGATTCTGCTTGGTGTCTCCGGTTTTGAATTGTGATGGACTTGGCCCGGTTCTGTTCTAATGCAGCAATCAATGGTTCGTGTGGGAGGAGGAACCCTCTGTAAAGGACAGCCGTCAATCACACTACTCACTAAAGGCCCGATGTCTTTAAAGCCCGATTATGTGATGAGCTGCTGTAGACGTTCTCTACACTGATTCACCACCAGAACGGTCCGCTGGGTAAACTGACCCTAAAGACAAGCAGCCTCACGCTCACCAGCAGCGTCCAGTTAAGCTCCTGAGAAACAAAGAGGGGCTTCTAATCGACGCGGGTGTCGTTCTGTGAAAAGTCATCTTGAACAGCCGCTAAACCTTTCGCTCTCTATAGAATCATTTTGCCTCCTTAAAAGATTTCCCCTTCTTTCAATAAGAGCCCTGCTGTGATTTAATATCGCAGCATTTGTAAGGGTTTAGATCAGTCACACGTGTTCTTTTTCTTACCAAGCTGGAAAAGATCTCATTCACACCTGACTTGTAGTGATGTCCTTTATGTCCAATCAGGGACGTGATGCTTCATCCACTTCCCTTTGGTTTGGGACTTTTATCCCGTCCCTTGCCTGAAACAGGGATTTTGCCTGAATGCTCAACACGTCCCTGCCATCTCTGGCGTCCGGGACACAGGAGTGTTGATTTGTGTAGCGCAGGACTCTGCGACTGTGAGCTTGTACTGACAGGCTCTCTCAACTCAGGCACGGTGAATAATGAGCAGGAGGAGGAACGATCCATCTTCTAGTCTATTACGAAGGCTGAAAAAGCAGATCTGTGTGTGTGTGTGTGTGTGTGTGTGTGTGTGTGTGTGTGTGTGTGTGTGTGTGTGCGTGTGTGTGCACCTACAGCATCCACTTCCAAATAAGGCAGCGCCTGGCCATTAGATGCATGTTTCCTGCCAGATGTGACATTCCTCCACCGTGTTCGATAAACTTAGAAAGCTGGAGCCTCTCTCTCTCTCTGCCAGCTCTCTTTCATCCCTCTCTTTCGCTCCTCTCTCGGGGTGAGAATTGCAAAATCAATAGAGCTAAATGGAGTTGCCGTAGGAGCCATTGAGCGTCCTTTCTAAGTGCTGGGGGAACAAGGACACTAAGCAGCGGCTGTGACACAGCACAGTCACCTCGCGTCCTTCCACTCTACTACTGCGCCCGCTCTCCGCGTCGGACCTCATCATTCAGCACGAGGTCACGTCCTCAGTTACAACTGTACAAGAAAATCTAAATAAGCAGTTACATTTAGAAGCATCCTAGTGATGAACAAAAGTGTGAAGGAAGGAGAGAAACGTGGAAATGACTAAGGTCAGATTCTTTATCTCAAGTCATTTAATTATTAAGCAGCAGACGTTCTGCTCTGTAAATTCAAGGATTAGAACATGGAGGATTACATTTTGAATGAGATGAGACACTGGTGATTTAATCATCAATACATCAATAATTCACTCATAAGATGATGCAGTCACAGCCGTGATGTTTATTAACAGACAGTCACTGAATGGATTTTCTACCAAAAACTGCCAAAAATGCAAAGATCCACCTCCTAAATATTTAATTCAAGCCAGTTTCTCTAATGTGCCGTTTTCTCCCTTAAAATATTTCAGAATGTAGAAGAAATGTCTACATACAGTAAGTGGGAACACGTGACTCAGTAGTGTCTGTTTGTGCTTTTATGAAGTCATCTCCCTCTAGTTAACCTCAGTATTTCAGACCAGTTTCTATTTATATTTAATGAGAATTTCTGCACAAGTGATTTGTACTGGTGAGAAACTCATCACAAATTCCCTTTGACTGCTCCGCGAGCTTCATCCGTGGCTCCTTACGTGATCCAACTAAAGAAGCGAATGGGATTGTGGCTATCGGTGCACTCCACTGAGCGGCGTGATAACGGCGGGCGGAGAGCCAGAAGGCGCTGGGCTGAGGTGGTTTGCTAAAAAAAAATAAAAAAACCCGCTCGGCTGCCCCTCTGCTCGTCACATCCACCTCACCGGGCCTCTGGAGCAAAGAACACCGGGCCGAGAAAAACACTTTTCAATCTGTCGGCGACCTAGAACAAACACCCTCACACCAGCCCAGCCAAAGCTGAGGAAGCACACGGTTCGCAGGGAGAACGTCAAACATGCTCCGAACCACTAGAAATACTAAAGACTGATCTGAGCGAAAACTCCTGAATGCCTGAAGCCTCTTCTTATCATTTCAGCGCAAGATTAAAATATTCAAGTGCCAACAGATTTGTGTCTACAGCACAGTGTCGTGCATGAGTGAGCTGGAATCCTCTACAGGTTCACAGGCTTATCGCCAAAGTCAGCTCAGCTCAGGGATTTTATTTCCGCCTCAGCGACTGACTGGACCCCCTTTAGCTCCATGGGCCTCGATGGTGCCTCCACGCTGGGTTCTCCAGCACCATCAAACAACCACGCTTCATTCTCCTGAAGATGCGAATTAAAAAAACTTTGTGTCACTTTTGCAGAAAATTGAATGACAGGCTACTTCCTGGAAGAAAGGAAGCGTGAGGGGTGCAGTGAGAGGATATTATGCTTATTTCCAGCTGTAGTCGTGTTCAGAGGCTGCATTTTGCCTCTTCAAAGACGAAACAATGGGCTTCACTGCAAATTAGTTCAACAACTCTCCAGAAGCTTGACAGATAATAGAGATCTGCTGCCGGCTGAGCCATTATCCATAACTAAACAGACGCCTGTGCTTATATGTGTGCGTGCAGTAATAGCGTCTTCACATGTCTGCAACGGGAGATGCAATGAAGGGGCTCCGTTAATTAAAACGCCGCTGCCTTCGTTAGACAAATAATAACAGTCCGTCACCTGCAAAATGACATTAGCATGAATGTGTGCTGGCTTTCAAATAGGACGCGGGTCACTCCGTCACACACACACACACACACACACACACACACACACACACACACACACACACACACACACACACACACACTGACCTGCTCCAGCTTCCAGTGGAACTCCGCGGGTCTGAAGGTGTCGACCTGAGCAAAGCTCCTCCGGAGCAGAAACACCAGGCGGCAGTTGTGAACGTACAGAGAGTAATGGTGGCGGTTCATCTCTGGAACGAGAACATCCCACGCGCACGCATGCATTATTACGGGTTGTCACTGAAATGATGAGCAATAAATAAAGCAGAGGTGCAATTCATCCTTTCAACGCAACGTCAACACACATGTACAATACTTTATTAAGCGGCTGCTTGTGTTTCTGTTGAGCGTGTGATCGGTTCTCCTCAGCTAATCTACAGTAGCGCCATGACCCACAGAGCTCTAGCACCGACCACTACTACATTAGGCTCGTCAGCTAATAAACCATCTGTGGAGCCGCTGACGGACTGTGCAATGTGCAGATGGTTTACTTAATTACAGCGCTCAGACAAACAGTGGCAAAAAAAGTTTTAGAGCATTTGCCAACGAGGCTTTGGCCTCAGTGCCATCGTCAACATATTGCAAGATGTTACATAAAAAATATATCAATAAAAGGAGGACAGTTTTTAATTACATCTATGCCACTGCTAGGATGCAGACAAATCAATTGAATGTAGACGAGTGATTGAAGGTTTGTGAAGGAGCTTCCTCACCGGTCTTGTCAGATTTACACAGCAAGGTTTCCTTCTCGGCTCGGAGCCCGGGACTGGGCCCGTGCTTCATCCAGGTTGCTATGGTGAACTGGTCCGTCAGGTTCTGGGGGTCCACGTTGTCCGGAACGTTGGTGGCCTGGTGCCCGTCGAACCTGTAGATGAGGTCGCTGTCACGCCCGCTGTCGGTCAGCAGCGACGCCGTCCAGTTTGTGGAGGGGCTCGGGGCCGGGAGGAGGTCAGTGCTGCCCGACGCTGCGCCTGCAGCGTGTCAATCAGGCGACAGGTCGCCATGGAAACGACTCAGCAGAAGACAACAAGCTGGCTGATGTGCATTACATTTCCCCAATGCTGCCTCTATGGTGACTTCAGCAATGGGTCAATGCTTCACATGAGACAAATCAACTTCCATTACAAAAGAAATTTGCAGAAAAAACAGTTTTGAAAGGCAATCACTAATTTATAAGACACAGCAGAATCTAGGTTCTTTATTAGTATTTGCCCTTACTCCCACAGTTTATTAATGTCGGAAATGAAACAAGATTTGAAAATTATTCTTTTAAATGTAGGATCATAAGACGAGTGTTCAGTGCTTAGATATTACAGTGTAGAAGGAGAGAGTACACGCATGAACACATGTCACAGTTTGATTAATTTAAAAATAATAAATGAAATTAAAGATTGTCTGCAGGTTGAACACGGCTCACTGGAAATAGGCGTATTAAGGCACAGCAGAGGTGAAGACGTCAAGAGGCGACGTCTTCTTTGAATTAGATTTGTCCCCATTCCTCATTATTATTCCCACCCTTTGCTCCCTCACAGCCTCCTGCTCTTAAACAGCGCCTGCCTAGCTCAACAAAGCACTTCATCTCACTTTCATTACTTTTTTTCCCCCCATGTTCTGTCGATTCTCCCTTCCACTAATTTCATTATTCCCCGCTCGGCGCTCTCTCTCTCTCTCTCTCTCTCTCTCTCTCCACTCACCGCAGAGTTTCTGCAGAGACTTCTCCGAGTACGTTTCACGGTCGCAGCCCTTCCCGATGTGATTCGTCTGCAGCTCCACCGTCACCCTCACGCCAGACAGCGGGCCGCCACAGGTCTCCAAGTGCATCTTGGGAAACAGCTGCTTGCTCCCGGTGCCCGGCTCGTAGTCCACGCGTTTGTTCCAACCTTTAAGGGAGGACACAGATTCAGCAGTCTGCTTGTCACTTCCTTTCAGGCCTGTATGAAGCGTGACACATTCGGAGTACGGCAGGTTGGTGCCGATCCCGCTTTATTCATAATGAACGAGAGGCGGGCGGGCAGCTCCGCAGACCCTCAGAAACCGTGCCCTGTGTCAAGTTAAAAGGAGACTGAAATGGTGCCGTCCTCGCTGCTGTCAGTCCGGTTATATTTAGCCTGAGCGTGAACAAGAATCCCTGAATCCTCCATATCACAAGTCTGACGGTTCATGTGTGTGTGTGTGTGAGCGCGTGTGCGCACGTGTCTGCGTACGTGTGAGGAGGTGGAAACCTGGCAGCTCGTACCGAGCCATCAAACATCAGGTCTTACAACGTCCCACAGCGTTGATGGGGAGGCTGCCATTCAAACGTGGTGAGCTCATAAACCCTCGGAGCCTAAAGAATTCTCCAAATGCTTCCCTCTAAAATTGAATAAACCCCGCTGTAGTGTAGTTGTGCTAAGCTTAGAGGGACGGGGTCCGAGTTAGAGCTGCAGATGACATTTACACAGTCGCACGTCCGGCCGGCCAGCCTGTCCCGCCGCTCCTCCGTGGATTCCCACGCCTCGGTGATGCGCACTGACATTTCCCTCAATTAGTCTCCCAGAAGCCTAAACAACTGGCATCCGCGTCACTTCAGCACAGTGTCTCCTCCCTACGCATCAAAGACATCAATTCTTTTACCCTTAACGCCTTCTGGAGAGAACACAGAGGCACCAGATTTAAACCAGAGCGGCCAAACATGCCTTAATTCCAGACGTGATGTATTGGACACATCACAGGAAACATAATATCCCAGACCTTTGATGATATTACAGTATTATTGGATAAATAATCCAATTAAGTCCTTCTAAAAGCCAGCTACCCGACTGCTTCCCGTCCACTCGCGCCGTGGCCTCGGACGCCGGAGCTCCTGCTCGCCAATGCAGCATGCGAGGACAGTAAACCCTCCTATGTCTGGATTAAAGGATGGAAAATTTATGTCAGTAGAAATGGGCAGGGAGCAATTCACGAGTAAACAAAAGGTGTTGAGTTGAATCCTTCGGTTACATTTATCACAGAGGTTAACAAGAATATACTGCAAGAAAGGAGTGAACGGCTTTACAGACATTTGAGGCCTCACTAACTGATTCACAGCGAAATAAATCCTGCTTCAGCCATTTATCTCCCCTCCCGCAGGATAAACTATCACCTCTCTCCCTCAACAGAACTTTCCCGTCTCTTTTCGCTCTTTCTCCCCCTCTCCTCCCTTGAGCACCTGCTCGTTCAGCCTCTTTCTTTATCTCCTTCCATTTACCCACTTCCATCTTATCTTTCTCTTTTATTCCTGTGTGTGCCTGACTCCTGAGATGCTGTCAGTGCTGACAGGTGAAGCAGCAGGGGAGACGGGCTGGCTTGAATGCCAAGCTGCTGGCATGTTAAAGACAAAACACACACACACACGTGCACACAGAAACACACACACACAGGCGCTCACAGACTCCAGTCAACTTTCCATCTGAAGGTTTTTGTCAGGTCGTATGATTTCCTCAGGAGACTTTCATCCTAAAATGAGATGCTGCTCCCTTAGGAGAAACAAAAGCACGCTGGGTAACCCGCTTCAAGTTAAACAGCTAAGGCTTTACGTCGGAGCATAATTTCACAAAATGTCAGTGCACCGAAATCAGGCCAATTCAGTAAATGCACGACAGTAAAAAAGTCCTCCTGGTCTCACCTTGCCATCCGGGTTTGCAGACGGGCTTGACGTCAATGTGCACGGCCACGTCCTCTTTCGCCCTCTTCTGACCACAGTCGTAGGCCGTCACCATTATCTTGTAGCTCTGCTGCCTGTCGTAGCTCAGTCGCTCCGTGTTCCTGATGTTACCTGGAGGAAGGGAGGACAGAGAGGAAACGCAGGGCTGACTATCCAGTCAGAGGGAGAACCCAGTGCTCTGTGCTATCTGGAAGCCTGTGAAACACTTTCCTCTGGGCTGACTTTGAAAACAAAATAATAGACACGGCTCAGTGACCTTGCATTATGTTTGAATATTAAATGTAAACTCTGTAAAGTCACAATGATGCATCTTCACCTGTCACCGGGGCAACGCAGACTGTCCTCAAGCTGCTAACATCACAATGAATATCTTTTTACTGTATGTATTTCTGCATAATGAGAGCGGCTTCTAATGTTAAAAGGTTGTATGCATCGATGTGCACAGTAATGGTTTTTAAATTTGTGTCTGCTGTCTAGTTTTATGATGGCAGGGATTGATTGGATCGGAGTGGATTTGAAGCTGGTGTCAAGTGTTCTCTCTTTGAGTCTAAGGTTGGGTTCCTTTGTAGTGCTGAATAATTAAAGCATTAAAGAGTTGATTTGGAGAGACTAGACTAGACTGGGAACACTGGGGAAACTGGACTGAGCTTTACTGGCTGGCTCACATGGCTTCAATGTCGTCCTCCAGTTTAGTCAAAGATCTGCGTCCGTCACTGCCATCACAGCCCGTCTCCGGACTCGAGGATGAGCAGGACCCGAGCTATTTTTGTTTTTGCATCTGGAGGCCTGGCTGCTCCGTATGAAAGGCTGTCACTTTGATTGCCATCGAGGAAAAGAGGAGAGCAGGAGAGGTGCGGGGAGGAAATCGGTTCCGAGCACAACAGCGCAGGAAGGAGCTGCGCTTGAAATGTTAGATGGAAGGAAGCGAGGAGGTCAGAATCCGCCTGGTCGTACAGCTTCTCCTACAGCGAGTAGACAGCACAGTGCAGTACTTACACCTGGATTTAATCACACTACAGAGATTCCTCACCAATTAGACAAATGGAGCTCAGTTCATGCGTTGCAAACCGTTTACAGCACAGTTAAATCACTTCTCCCAAGGCTCTGAATCACAAAAAAGATCTAATGATGTTAAAGCAGTTTCTTTTCCAAGTAGATTCAGGCTTTTCAGCTGACCGAGGTCTAACCAAAGTTGGTTTATGTGTTTACCCAGTGAGTTGCCATCTGGGTGCAGGTCAACTGCTCTTAGAGCTTGGTCACACATCTAGTGTGAAGCTCTACACCACAGCAGAGCCGACACCAACGCCAAGGAAACACCAGACTAACACCCACTTTATGGATGCTATTTTTGCAAAAGTAACACAAGTGCTAATCAGAGTTTTCTGAATAATTATTCCACCGTTTCTAGTTCAAATTAACAGGCGCGTTAGAAACTACAGGAACAGACGCGTCACAGAGTCTCACCAAAAAATTCAGCATCAATTACATCTTGTCTCTCAGTTACTGTGACTTCCATCCAGACCGGACAGAGGCTTCACACAGAGACAACACCAGGCCCTTCCTGCTGCGAGGAGACTACACTCTTCACTCACATCACTCGACAAAACTCACTTGTTTTTGTTTTTGTTTTTTTTTTATATATTTCCTTCTGAGCCTCCCAAAACCGAGGAAGTGCTGCAGAAGAAGAACGAGATTTCTACAGATAAAGGGATATATTGTAAAAAGCTCCAACGAACCAATGTTCTCAGAGTCCACTAAGATTTGACATCCTGCTCCTGTAAAACCGCTCTGCAACAACATGAGGAACACAATTTTGAAGTAATTTAGCATTTTTTATCAAAACATGTGGTTTTACACAAGCAGCAAAATTTGTTACGTTTTATACTGCAGTAAGAGATGATTTAAAGCCATGTGAAAAGCTCGACTGCACTGTTCAACATCTGAAGTATAGTTCAGGTCTGTAGTTGCTGTAGTCTTTCACTTGCTTCTGTGCGTGAGTGAGCCCTGTTCTGTAAGGCAGATCTAATCAATTCATGCAGACTGTCTTCATATAATATTATTATGCCTGGGAGCTGGTTGAATCCAACGCACAGGAATACTGGAATATACAGCGAGAAGCAAAAACAATAAGACAAAATAATAATAGATGTGACCCTGAGAGAGAGAAGAAGCATTGTGTGTTTCTGTCTGATCTACTGGTAGAACTCGCTGCGTCCTTACACGCACAAAGCACCCCCGTCTCCATTCAGTTTGGATTATGCTGCGCTCAGATCAGCACAGTGTGGATGTGGAAGCTCAAGGAGAAGCCGGCACAAATCCCAAAGCTGTAATTTTATATAGGCACATATTCTCAGAATAGCGCTCAATCAGAAATAAGACGCGCTCCTCCAGTCGGCTTGTCTCGGCGCAAAGCTGCGCGTAAACGCGGTGCAGGTGCGAGAAATGAAGGAGGAGGCTGTGACGGCGGAGGACGGATCAATGTCAAGTAACGTGATGACAGGCTGCTTCATAATATTATTGTAATAAAAGACAGTACGGTTATTTTTATAGCTGTATTCACATTATTCTGTTGCTCCACTGCATATTCATATAACGTACAGTATAACATACAGCACCCTTCCAGATGGGATCGTGCTCAACTGTCTGCTCCTCCATTCATCTCCACACGCACCAGTCTGATTTCTATTTTTGGTGGAAACTTTTTCACGTCCACGTGAGGCAGAAATCATAGAACAAACGTACAGGTATGCAAATTCAGCCTAGGACTGATTTAATTCGGCTTCTTTTTTTTTTAGAGACCATCACTGTGACGTGAAACTCACCAGGTGGGTCTCGTGAGAATGAGGGTTCGAACAAGGGCTCTGGGATGATTAAGCAACGGATACATTAGTAGACCGTCTCTATCTGTTGTGGATCCGCTGAGAAAACCGTTTCTCTCTGCAGCTGCTCATATTTAGATATGTTTACAAGTGCTCCTCATCAGCGTTGACCTCAGCAGACACCAATTAAAACCAACACTGGTGCCACACAAACCCATTATTAGTGTACAGTATGTATACTGAAAGAGCTGCAGCTTCATTTATTAGATTAATTATTGTTTCATTCATGTGTGGTTCCGGTCATCGTCCAAGTCTATTTAAAAACAACCGACTTCTGCAGATATATGTGAGAAATAAAAATCCCTCGGTGTAATTGAATAAATGTGAGTTTCCTATGAATCCGGCCTCCAGGCGCACACGCTGTCCCCGCTTCGCTCGTCTAGCCCCCCGCTCGCAGACACATACTTCACTTCTGATCCCGTCACTGCTTGTGCTGCCGCCTACCGTTGCGGTCGATGGCGAACGGCGTCCCGGCCGTCACGATTTCGTAGTTGCAGATCTGGCTGTACTGTGGTGAACAGTCCTGGTCCCACGCTTCCACCTGCAACCACACAAAGTCCTGCTCACTCCTGGTATTTCAGCTGCGTATGGAATAATGTGTAATAAAAGCACTATAAGCAACAGATAGTTCAGATGTTCCACATAGGACTTGATTTTAGTGGTGAGAAGTCAAGTCTGAAATGGATTGTACAGTAGATTTCTCCGCTACCTTGAAATTCTTTCAAAGTATGGCTCACAGATTCTAAGTGTACGGTGACAGGAGAAGCTCCTTTTGACATTTCCTTTGCTGTTTGTTTGTTTGCTGTGGTGGATGTGTGTCAGGGCAGACTGACAGCCCAGTTAGACAAAGACTCGCCTTCACAAACTTTAAAACAGCATCGCTCAGCGCTCTGACCATTTCCAGACGCTGCACCAAAGAGCTGATTAGAAACCTGTTTGTTTGAATACAGTAAATGATGAACACGTCTGCTTAGTCCATAGGGAAACTTTGAAAAATACTATCTTATGCAAGGAAGTGAAGCAGCAACCTGGTTACTTGGTTACTGCAAATGTGCTCAATCATCAGATCACAGAAAGAGAAATTATGTTACAAAGTTACGAAATCTACATTAATATACGATACCTGCAAAATGCTGTCGTAGATTTTGCCTTCGGTCACTGACGCTTTGTAAAGCGGCTCCCGGAACACTGGGGAGAACTCATTGATGTCATCCACCTGGATGTGAACCACTGCCCTGAGGTGAGGGAGGAATAACAGAATAAGAAGCTCTTTAAGCCATTAGAGCTCGCTGACTGCAGACACTGTATTTATTTTAAGAACAGTGGTTAGTTGAAGGCAGGGAACAACACTTTGCGGGCTTCCATGAAAAATAGATTTATTCCTGGAAAACAAGAACGAAGGCACGCACACAAAATGAAGCTGTGTTTACAGGAGCAAGCATCCTATTCGCTGGTTGAATCGCTAAAGATATAAACTAGGCACTCTGATAACATTTGTGGCCTAAAGTATATAAATGATGCAATAATTCACAAGTATCATGAGGTTTTCCTCACCGGTGACCTTCTCTGACAACATCTCACAGTGAATCTGAGGAAGCACATCTGGCTAATTAATGACATTAACTTAATGAGGCCTACTTAGAATGTCATGCCGTGATAATGTCACACGATGCGCGGCATTCATCTTCCACTGGAGGAGTTCATCACAGATCCCTGAGCTGAGCTGAGCTGAGCTTTTTTTTTTTTTCTCCTCTCCCGCGTGTCCGCTTTCATTTAGCGCCGAGCCTGCAGCTGCTTATTTCAGCAGCTCCCCCGTCTGAACGGAGGTCCAGCGGCCCGGGCTCGCCGCTGTCCATCCTGGCCTGACTGTCTGTCACGAGTAGGAAGATGGAGGAAAAAAACTCAATGTACAGTAATCAAGTCTTTGTTTGTCCTTTTGAATCTGAGCTTTGATCACTCATCAATTCAACTTGTGTGTATTTTCCCATCATTTCCTCAGCTCGTGTGACATTGATTTAAATACACTGTCTTTCATATTTTTCCGCTGTGTCACGTCCCCTTTATTTTGTCCGCCCCCTGTAAATCGCAGCTACAATGGCCGCCACACGAGTAAGTCATGTTGAGAAAAGCAATGAGCCGCATGTGACAGTTTTAATACAGGACCTGACAGTCAAAGCATAAAAAAACCCTGAGACAAACATTGCATGACTGTTGAAATCCCAAAAAGTCAATAAAGGTTTTTGAGAACAGTAACAAGAATGAGCCTATGGGCCACTACTGTAGGCTGCGACAGATGGGTAAAAGATGAGCAAAGTGTTCAGCTGGAAACAACTAAGCATGGAATCGTGGCTTTTAACATCAGTCAGACACAAACAAGACATCTCCACTCACTTGTGGGATTTCTTCCAGTCGGCACCGCTGGGTCCGGCCCCGCAGTCGTAGGCCTGGATAATAAAGGTGTACTCTTTCTGGCTCTCGCAGTCGATGGGGCTCCCAGCTCGTAGGACGCCCTCTCCAGACGTGCGGTTCAACACCACTGCCTCGAACGGAACGTCCTGACCATAAATTTTAAAGGCACAAATCTCCCCTACGAAGATAAAAAAGAAGCCATAAATGTGTTGATTTAATTTGAAAAAACACTAAAAGAAGCAACAGGATGCTGTGTGAAAACTTATTTTTAGCTATTTCAGTTTAATAAAAAGACCAGTGCTATTTAGCAAGTCAGATAAGCCAAGGGCAAATTAAAATGAACACAAAGAGAAATAAAGTCAAGATATTCAGGGGAAAAAAAAGAGATAAACATCAAGTGAAAATTCAAAGACTAAACACTGATTAGCGCTGACAATTGCAAGAGCAAAAGCAGCTCGTTTATCAGTAGGATGTCGTGTATGATCTAATCTGTACCATGTGAAGACTCAGCACAAACACAAAAACAAACAAAACATCGGGGACTTTTTGGGCTTTGGCATGTTTGTTGTCATGTTTGCGAGAGTGAAAATGTGGCTCAGCGTGTGACTGAAGGCCGTGTAGCAGAAGCAGCTGGCAGAACTAGCAGACTCAAAATTTGAGCGGCCACTTGGTTTCAGGTGGACCCAGCAAAAGATACTGTTTAAAACGAGGACGAGGATGAATTAAACTGAGGGTAATGAAGCATAAAGCAACACTAGACGCTCCGTGGGCGCAGTTACAATACGAGTGAAAACCATCGGGACCCTCCGTCGCGTTCGGCCCCGTTTGTTTTCCTCCAGTGTGCGTTTCAGTGTGTACCCATCGAATTGTGAGTCTCCACTCATCTGCAGAGTTCATCCTCTGCACAAGTGTTCATTTCAGGGATTTGGGAAATCTCCCCGCAGAGGCAACAAAAGGCTGGCACACTCCTGACCCGGCGCTGGCTGCTATCTCTCAGAACATAGTGGGACGCAGCAGAAACAAAGAGCCGCCTCGCTCTGGGACTGCGCCCTCCTCTCCTCTGCACACGCCGCTGTGTCTCCACTTATTTCCTGTCTCTCCAACTTCTTTTTAAGCGCCTTCAGCTTTCCCAAATCCCATTCCCGGTGCAATAACGATGCCGCTAAACGCAGTGGGCTCCACGGTTTGATCCTCGAGCAGTTTCCAAGACGCCGGGCCCTCGTCTGAGCCCTTTGTGGAGCTGTTATCAAAATGAAAAAGGTCCCAAGTATGGGAGAGGGATTGCAGCGAAATAATAAACACAGCGGTTGGTATGAAGGAGGGCGATAAGGACAGGCTTGATCCCACCCCACACACACACACGCAGAGGAAATGTGCCTTTATACGGGTAAACACTGATGGCTCTAATATGCAGCCGCAGCCTCCATGCAGAACCCTTGACGTAGCGGGTGGAGCAGGTGAGGGCAATTCCACGGAGCAGCTTGGACTCGGATGCAAATCCATTTTCCGCTCCATCTGTCGTGGGAAATGCATTTTCCTGGATTACAGGAAAAACGCAACAGAGTCATTGAGGAGAGGAAAGCTCGAGTCAAAAGGAGCCCAGAAGGAATGCAGCGTGCCAGTGTTTATGGAAACGGTAATGATAGAGATTTGAGGCTAATTCGAACTGTGTCAGCAAAGTTGTGTTTCACGCACACACACACTTTGTACACTTTGGACTCCATGACTCCCGCTCCGGCGCACGGATGAAATGAAGCCTAATCTTTCGGCCCCGTGCGTCGCGGGGGAACGGGCTCGCTCTTCGAAGTAAATATCAAAATGCAGCGATTCTAGCGCCCGGGGAGTTGGCCTGTTGCCACGGCGCCCGGGGAGCAAACCGAAGGAGTCAGCGAAAAGCGGCTCCATAGCGGCAATCATCTAAAATAAATGGCCTGAGTGGCGTAAACGGCATCGACGGAACACGTCAGGCTGTCAGATGACGTGGATTTCAGGACATGTTAAATTGATAATATAATGGAAAAGGACAAGACGGATGGACTTAATGAGAAAACGATGCTCCGCAAACTAACAAGTTGTCACGAGGAGCCAAAACAAATTTGTGTTCATTCCGACCAAAACCAGCGTGAGTCAACACAGCACTTCTCTGTTTCTTGGCTTTATCAGTAGCTCACACCTCCAGTTCCCTGACTCATGTACAGTACAGTACAGGGTGTGTGTACTTTACACTACAGTAAGCAGAACAGTTGACTTTTGTCTGCTATAACGATCTGATGATCATGTAACAAAGGCAATAATAACTGTGGGAATCTTGGCGAGTTCACTGGAATATATATAAAATGGACTATATACAATGGACAAGCAGCCTTTATATGGAGGCCAGTGTTGAGGGATCAGAGCCCTCTAGAACTTTTTTGGGTGAAACTGTATGACCTGTGATGTCAAGAACACAATTATGTAAAACAGAGCGGTTGCTCACGGCCATTGGGTTAAAGGAGAGGAACATGTACAACGGTGCATCATCAGCACAAAAACGAAAAGCTGCGTCATGCTCTCCAATAATGTGACCCCAAGGGAACATGAGTGGGAAAAGAAATGAGGTCCAGAAACGTAGCCCTGAGTTTGTGTTTGCAATGACGAGCTAATGCATAGAAGAAAAAGCATTGGTCGCGTTCACAGGTCAGCGGTTGGACGTGCGATGTGTCGCCGTTTAAGAAGATTCTGTGGCCTGGGCTCCATGTAACGAGTGACTTTAAAAGCACCAAAAGCCTCATGTGAACCCGCTTCCTCCGTCGAGCCTCGACAGAGAAACAGAGAATTCAATCATGTTAATTCCTCTTCTTAATCAAATACTGTTGTGACTCCATCTGCTGTGTTTGTGCCAGTTTGTCTGTCTCAGCCTAGAGCATTAGACAGAAAAGCTTCAAACGCCTCAGTATCAAGATTTGATGCCGCACGCGCGTGTGTGTATGTGTGTTTGTGTGTGTGTGTGTGTGTGTGTGTGTGTGTGTGTGTGTGTGTGTGTGTGTGTGTGTGTGTGTGTGTGTGTGTGTGTGAGCTTGATTAGAGTGTGTAGACACATTAAGTATCAGGCGGTTTTAAGCCTTGATTTCTTTGCTTTCTTTACTTCAGTGCTGGTTCCTGTTCCTCACTTAATGACTGGATTATACTCCACCCTACTACTGGCCCACAGACACGACCTCACACGCTCAGCCCATAATCCCATGTACTGTATACAGTACACTATGTCTCATCCACACACACACACACACACACACACACACACACACACACACATACTGTACTGAGGATGTGTTTATTACATCTCCCGCTGCGTTGGAGACTCATCACCTCCACCGCTTTGGTAGAACGAGGACATTAGTATAGAGATTTGCCCATTTGTCCTGCCTCAGTAGGTTTTCATTGAGTGCACAGCGGTCAACATGCTTCACACATCTGCACAGAGTCATCAGTTCTATTAGGTGCAGTACACCTAAACAGACTAAGGCAGTCCAGCGCATTGAACAGACGTCTGTCAATGACAATGAAGAAAGTAGGAAACCAAATAACACTTTTCTGACTGTTGAGAGTTTTAAGAACTTTTTGGAAGCATGGCCTGTTAAATGGACTTGAACCTGATTGAGTTGCATCCTTCTGTATTTTAGGTTCAGCTGGGGACAGAACAGCACAGAACAGCTTAGATACATTAAAATAATTTTAATTAACGGGTCGTTGGAGGAAGAAGCTCATCCCCACCACTTCTTAGGAGCAATGAAAGAGGTGGATACAGTGGAGAAACAAATGAAGGTTAATGGTTTTCCCACTAATCCTCGTGGAGCCTTCTTTGTGCTTTGAGGTGAGAAATGCTCACAGGACACTGACTGGAAACCTGTGAAGTGAAGTCATCAAATGTCAGCGTCTGCTCTGTAGCCTGTTTTACACCCAGAGCGTTACATGATCTAAATTTCAAAAGTATGATGGTATGGTAGTGTTTTGCTCCTTGACTTCTGTACAGTATGTGAACCCAATCTTTGAATGACATCAAATCCATTCGGCAGTGACTGAACCACTTTATACAGCACCAAGACACCAGCGTCTGCACACAATAGTAAATCCAGAATCGCCCACAGCCAGACGCAGCATAATTTATCAAAATTGAACCATAACAGGAAATGAGTTCTGACATGTTTTCCACCTCACCGCCCTCCAGCGAAATCCGCAATCAAAAGTCCCAGTGTAAGGACATAATCTCCCACAGTTTCTTTGGGGTCTGTCTGGCGCTGGGGCCAGCGGTGGCACAACCGGCTGCACGCAGCAGACGCCCGGCCTCCGCTGAGGAGAGTCCGGCTGGAGCAATTCATCAGAGCGGTGCTGGGCTGCGTCACAGAGCTGGTCACTTCTTAATTGTATTTGGGAGATAGCGGCGCCATCCGCTTGACCTCAGGATGGCGCATCAACAACGCACGCAAACGCCCACAGGTGTGTGCGCGCGTGACGCGGGGAGGGAGAGGATTCATTATCGCAGACAATTCCCATTCATTTTGCTGGAGGCGCCGGTGGTCTGCAATGCAATTAGTGTTAATTGCAGCCTCTGAAGTGGCGGGATTAGGATTCATCAGATGAACTGTGACTGGCGGTGCTGCCTGTTAATTCAACGGCACCACATTGTGCTCGTGCGGCGAGAAAAGGCCGCGTTTAAGGCGGTTCTGGCTTCTAGAGGGAGAGTGAACGGTGATGCGTTTGAGTGCCGTGACAGACTGGGAGAAACGGGCCCCGGGCGTGATGCCTAACAACCGCTTTACCAGAGGACAATATGGAGATGGGACAGTTGTTTACATGCAGGAGGAGAGATCCTGTGTGTGAAACCGAACACACAGTGACTCACAGTACTAATAAAATAATCTGAGTTAGGAGAAACAGCAAGCTTCAAAAGACTGAAGACAAGTCCAGAAGAGCTCAGAGATACAGAAGGCCGAGTTAAAGTGAGGGAGAAGCGGGGATCGCTGATCCAGGTATAAATAGACCTCTCCAGTCTCACCTTCTCCTCCCCGGGTTTCCTCTGCTGCCGGTTTCACCGCGCTTAGCAATTATTTAGCTCTTAACGTGTCCACTCAGACACTCTGCCCCCGACGCGTCTCCCCCTTCTGTCTCACCCTTCCTCCCCTCCTCGGACTTCGGACCTAGAAACTGACCAGCTTTATACCTGAAGCGTGAGAGAGAGCGTGCTGATGTATTTTGTTTTAATAAGCAACGGTGGAAGTTACCTGGAGCCATAAAGGTCAGTAAATCCATTCAGGAGTATCTGTGCAAAATCCTGAGCGAATGCATCCAATAACCGGGTTGACAAACGTCACCTCCCCTGAAGCCAAGCTGACGGCGAGGCTAAAAATAGGCTTTCCTCTCCACGTGGTGAGGATTAATGAACCTTTAGACTGGAGTTTGTGAGTAATAAAAGCAAAGATGTGTCTGTTAATGTCCTTGTTCCAGGTCCCTCTTGTTGCCCGTGGCAACGTTTGCATTACGTCAGGCGAAAAAAGGTCCGCGTCTCATTAAAACGCCAGAACTTTGACCGAGTCAAATTGCTCTTGTAGCCAACCTTTTCATGCCTAATGCCACGTATTCATTATCTTCTTAACTGAAACACACGCTCTCCCATCGCCGCGTCGCCTTTCATTCCCAGATTTTCCTGCGCCCTTCCGCCGGACTGTCGGCTTCTGATAATCACAGGCTGCAGGTACAGCGGGGCGTCGGCGCGAGCCTCTGAGCTGGAAATGTCAAACCGACTCTGACCGTCTCTCACACACACACACACACACACACACACACACACACACACACACACACACACACACACACACACACACACACACACACACACACAATTATATCAAACTGAAACCGTGCCGCTGATGTAGCTCACACAATTAGCTTACAGAGATGCAAATGAGCAACAGGTCTTTGAAAAGGCGCTGTTTTTAGTGGCAGTATGTTTACATTAATAGTTCTGACATTTACTTGAAAAGAAACTAACTAAGAACTCCATTTACTATGAAATAAGCAGACAAAGGCCCAAAGCAGAGCTCCCTCGTGTAACTACTATATCATCTGATCAGGATTTTATCACTGAAGCTATGGCAGCAAAAGTCATCTTTCTCACCAGCTGCTTTGTTGAACTTAGTAGAAATCTGAATTTTAGGCCGTATCTCTTAAACCAGCATCTCACCTGAACTGTTCTTTCCTCATCATCCCCCCGTAACACAGATCCGTAAGAATAGCATCACAACACAGAAAGCAGGCGCGTCAGTGGGATCTGACAGGTGGAGACCTCGCGCATGCTAATGTACACGTAGCAAAGCGTCAGTCACACGTGTTGGCGGGGGGGTGGGGGGCGGCACATGATTCATTACGAAGGTAAACTCAGAGAAAACATCTCCAGAGAGGAGAAGTTAATGAGCGGTGGAGTTTTGATATGATGCGCGGGCTAAGATAACCTAATCTGTCGTCTCCCATTGATCTCCGCGCGCTAGTTATGTTTGTCATAACAGACGGCGGGCGATAGCTCATGCGTGCGTCGCTGTCATGTTTGATCATTTGTCAGCTTTTCAGCCGAGCTAAACGCGAAGGTGCCTCTTTTTTTTTTTTAAAGAAGGAACAGCTCCATTTATTTGGACAAATTTGCTAGCATGAATCACCGTGTGAACCTGGGCAGGCGGCGGCAGCCTGTGTGCATGCTAATGCCCTCTCCGCTCGCACGGGCCGCGCGGCTAAATGCGTTAGCTTAGCGCCGCTGATAATGAATTCTGCTCCATCACACCAGAGCATGGCAGCCAGTTGATAAAATCCTCACCTCGCAGTGACGGCCCCACTTGTGATAGCATTTAATGACACAAAAAGGTCAATGAAAGGTCTTAGAAGGGCAGGAGGGCGGTGATATTAGACGCTCTTCATCTGTTGTGCTGTGGGAGGCAGGGCGACAGGAACGTGGGACCGTTCTTTATTCCCCCGTCTCTCTCTACATTTCCAATGCCTTCGCTCTCGCTTACTTTCTCACAGTTATTACAGGCATAGCCAGTGATGACAACTAATAGCTGCTGTTTAATTTGCATTAACATCATTACTGGTGTTTATAGCGTTTTTAGACTTTTAGACTTTACTTGGATGATGATTATGAATATGTAATGGTACCAGTGTTTATGATATCCTAATTTCCTCAAAATCTTCCTTAAACCTCTCAGAATCATACAGTGTCTCTGAATCATTTAGTAAAAGTATAACACAATTGCGGGTGGACGATCTTCTCTATACAATGAATTTTATTATTGGACATTTCAGGCAGTTTCTGAGCAGAAAACTGGGTCATATGCAGCTGGTGAGAAGACTGGAGAGTGCTTCTAAGTATATGTTAGCAAGAACTCTGACTTAGATTTGCTCAGCACTTGACTGATGGCCCTCACTGCCCTCATCCATTACTCTGTCACTTGTTTGAAATTGCCTTTCAAATGTTCTGGCACTTCTGGAAAAGTGAGTGCGCCTCCTTTTGGGTCCGAACAGCTGAGAGAATGCACAGTGGCAGGTGAAGACGTGCAGAAATCTTATTTCGCTGGCGCGGCTGTCACATCCCGTGGGACCACTTCACAGGCGATCTGGCCCCGCGCGGTGATTGAAATGCCAAAATGTGAGCAAACGCACTGAGCGAAGAAGTTAAGAAGAAAAGTGAAGAAAAGAAATGCGGCGACCCGCTGTAAAAAAAAAAAAAAAAAAAAAAAAAAGCAGACGTGGAGAAGATAGTTTAAGTGACAGTGTAAGAGAGGAATCTGAACATGAGGCAAGGTCTCATTACGCCCTGTCTGACTGGGTGTCAGAGCTGGCACCAAGATGACACATGTAAGTAGCGGTCGGGTTTTAAAAAAAATGTGACATTCTCCGCGTCCACAAAATACAGCATGCCTGATCCTGTTTTGAAGTACGCTTGTAAACTCGACTTCACAGCCTTCACAATGCCGTCAAGGGCAGCCTCACATCCTCCATTCTGTCCCTGAGCACAGGCCCAGTGACATCACAGCCCCGCTAATGACGCCACTCCTCCTTTCTGGCTCTGACTATCATCCATCACCCGCTGCCGGGCCGGCCATCACTCCAACCTGCTGTCTGAGACATAAAACAGGGTAATGGCTTGAAAATTAGCCAATTAGAATCATTACACCGCCATAATTGACCCCAGAGACCCATGTCCAGCAGAACACACTCTGCCTTAAGGTTATGCGCGAGCGTGTTTGTGTGTCTGAGGCACTTAATTAGAAGAAGATTGAACCACGAGGATGAAATCTAATTTATTTAACAGCATCATTCCAACAGTTGTCTGGCAATAAACATGGGGCATTTTAGAGCGGGGCAGAGTGAATATGGGCCGCTTTGACTGAAATACTAAAATACTGGCTAATGAATGTCAGAGAAGAGATAATGGTACAGTAAGAGAGGGGAGAGAAGCATTCTAACACAGGAAAAGAAGCAGAACACATTCATCATAGTACAGCATATCACAGAGTAGATGGCAAGCCACAGTTTCAATAGATGTCACAGCAAGGCTGCTACAAACCATCATGACTTAAAGCTTTGTGTGTTTATTACACTTCAATTATCGAATCATAAGATGTTACAAATGATTGATAAACAGAGGTCATGTCTTTAAAGAGTGTGCACGTGTGTGTGGGTGTGATTTCAAAGGTCTCCAAGCTTAAACATCACTGAATGAAAATTACAGTTTTGTCACTTTAACCAATACAATTTTAAACCTAGTCTAAATAAAGATGCCACGGACTATACAGTATCATGAAGAGACGCTTCTAGGGAAAATATTTTCTATAATTAGAGGCTTCCATGGAAAAGCAGCAATAAACATGTGCGGACATCTTGCGTGTCGCGGCAGTGATGAAGGAGGAGAGAAGGTGAAAGGCTGAAGTCGGGGGTGAGATAAATGAGAAAGGATGTGGGAAAGGTCATAGCACAACACGGGTGTGTTGAAATGACAATACAGAGAGAGATGGAGCGGCGTTAGGAGGGCGGAGTCATGGAAAGAGGAAGATAAACGCAGTCCGAGTGACTCTCGTGTCCAACACGGGTCCAAAAGTCAGATTATCCTATTTTATGCTCACATGAAGCGGGCAAATGGAGCGAGGACGATATGCAAATTGCCGCCTAATTGGCCTGTCAGGCTACTGAAGCCCCGTCAGACCACTGTCAGGGAGACAGAGAACGAGCGCCATAGAACAGCCAGAATTACTGGATTAGTTTCAGACGCCGTTCGCTGCACATTTCATTAAGTGATTCCCGCTCGCAGTAGGACCACGGGTCAGTGCTCTATCCTTGAAGAGCGGCTCCTTCTAGGTGTGTTATCTTAAAATGAGAGGCTGAACTTTGCGGCATCATTCCACCCGTGTCAGGTTTTCTCCAGCGGCTGTCGTCTGTCCCCTGCAGAGCAGCAGGACTATTTAAATACAAAAGGCGGCAAGAAGCTAAAACAATAAATAATTATTATAAAAATGTCTATCAATAGAAAATGTACAGATTTTTCTATAAACACTAGATTCACTTACTAACCTTCCTTTAGTTTTAGACTCACCTACTTCCTGCCCTCCTATAACACTGTCCTGCTCCTCCTGATTGCCTCACCTCAATCCTCCCCTTATCTTTATCACTTATCGCAGAGACAGACAAACTATTGAACCTCAAGAAATTTAGAGTCACCAATTAACCTGCACGTCTTGAACTGTGGGGAATGAAACTGAGGACCTGAAGGAAAGCAAGACGGGGGAAGGAACGTATGCCAAACCCACCCAGGAGGACATGAAGTGTCCACAGGTTTGACCCCAGGACCTCCCTGCTATGGGGCGACGGTCCTAAACCCCAACAGAGGATATCTTATTTGATAGAAACCATCTTAGAGTCAACGCTGACCAGTAACAGATAAACATGACTGAGAGGCTTTTCACAAGATACAAGACTAAAGAATCCCGACATAAAAAAGTGTGTTTGCACTGTGAAAAAGAAGCTCCACTTTAAAAGTTTTCTCTAAATAACTCCAATTACTGTAGATTTTTCTGAGCAAGTTATTTAGGTGCCTGTGCAACAGCTTGTATACAAATACACAGGCCATATCCATAACCCGCATTGGCCTGCTTTTATTTTTGGCTGCCTGTTACCGACCACTGCCTTCTCAACGGTTCTATCGGCCGCGTCATGTCTGTTTGAAATGTTCTCTGGTGGTGAGGAAAGTGCCTCTGAGCAGTAACAGCGTCACGATCTCACACGCACCCACGGCCCGAGATCATTACGAACCGAAAAGCACTGACAATCGTCACGTAGTGTCAAGAGATGCGAGATGAATCCAGTGCACAACTGAGAAGGGGCTAATAGGCTAATAAGGGAGGGCACTGGCTTCTCTGGAAAATCAATAAGAGGCTATGAGCCTGTGTGTTATGACAAAGCTCCTGTGGTAAAGTATTACTGGACAGGTTATTATTCCACCACCCTACATGGAGCCAATCAGCCACTCAACTGTAGAAAATCTAAATGAATCCACTATAAGAACGAGCATCAGATGCTGGTTTACGCTGGTGATATACTGAAGTATTGTGTGACCCCCCCCAATTTTTGATTTTGCAATTCTCTTCATTAAGGACACAGACATGATGTCTTAAGAAGAGAACCCTGCCCTGTTTGTGTCTCCTCCTCATCACCACCACCTCCCACTCTAGTACATGAGCCAGCAGCCAAAGCCAGTACTGACCGCATCGTGAGCCGGGTGTCTGACTTTTTCCTCCTGCTTCCTGAACTCTGCCCCGGGCTCTTCTGGTTTGGATTCGGCCTGTTTTCCATTTTGTTCCTGCGACTGTGTGTTTCGGCCCAAACCTTTTATTCTCCTGCTGTGGGTTCTGCCAGTTCACCTGACTTCTCAGCCTGAAATTTAACTTCAGGTCAGGGCCTGCTCCTGCCCTTTGTGTGCGTTTGTTTTGTGAGGTGATTACACTAACTCCTTCCTGGTTTGTTCATTCCTGCAGATTCTCACAATTACAGTATCTGACCTATCAGTTGGAATTGATCTGAAGTTCAACCAGTGTCTACTGAAGCGAGTGAACTCAATTGGAAAGTTACTTAGCTTCAATAAAGCATGAGGACGGGCTTCGGTTTGATTGACAGTTGATGCTCCTGTTAAGTGTGTCATCGTGAAATGTTTCTTAAGCCTCCATTACTGTTAATATATGTTGATGAAGATCTGTGATGTTGACTGCTGAGTTTACTGTCCTACTTACAGCCCACTTCCAATATCTGGCTGATTTTTTACTATCACCCATAAAAAGCTGAACAAGTATCAGGAAGCTGGCGTCCATAAAGCAAATATTACTGATGCTGATATTCTGTTCTGAGCTAAATCTGCTCTTCTTTGATATTTATTCTGAAGAAAGTCAATAATTTAATTTAGGAAAAATTAACATTTTCACAGTGGAAATGTTCAAATGAAGAAATGACTTTGATGTCGGATGAGAACGGAAACAATGAGAGAGAGAGAGCGAGAGAGAGAGACAGAGAGAGAGAGAGAGACAAAAAGGAAAGATGGGGACAAAGAGCTCCACAGTACGTGCGTGTCCTGCTGGGAGCAGGCACAGCGAGGCGGGCGAGAAGGTGCAGAGCTGAAGCTCATGTCCTAAGGCAAGGAGGAGATATCAATACATGCATTCTGACAGCTCACTGAGAGACAGCGTCCTGTTCTAGTCGAAGAAGAGAAGCGTGGAGGGGAGATACAAACTCACATTTACAACTCCACAACCACAGAGGACTTGCGTGTTGTGTCATCTGCTTTGTACTGTAGCTGGAAGCAGTACAAAGCAGAACATGGCAGCGTTATGATAAGTGTTGCTGGATAATGTATTAGTGCAATTTGTATGGGAGTTGTATGACTTAGCCAACTGTAAACTGACCTTATTTCCCCTATTCATTTGCCTTTTATTTAAAAATGTCAAACTCAAAACAGCACAGTAATAAACATTTAACCAAGCCATAAGATAATAATATGATTTATTTGCCACTTACTCACAACTGAGGACACTGAACACATTACCACTTTCAGATACTTGGCTCAAACGCGGCTTTTACTGGAAATTTAATGCGTGTCTGCTAAACACATGTAGGTCCAAGTACTCGGCGTATTCGGCTGTGGAGCTTCTAAATCTGTGAGTTCCAGTAGTTACAGCACCCATATCTTGGTTTTCGGGGAGGTATCATTTACCTTAGAGGCTAAAAAAAATTGGCCCCGGAAACAGAAGAATGAGCTAAAAGATGACCTGAATATCACAAGAGTCACAGACGCAGGAGTCACAAGACGGTGGTTCATGTCCCGGCCCCACGTCAAGGTTAAAGCCTTAAACAAGACTCTTATAAACTCTGTAGCAGCGCCATCATCTATGATCTATACCAACGAGCCCGAGGGGATTAATAATATGTCACTGTTATGATCATCACCAGGAGTAAAGGCTTCACACCACACCCAGCCGCGGGACCTGCTGTTAATCCTTTCCTGGATTTCTGTAGCGTTAACGTCTTATTAATGAGGGGTTAATAAAAACGGACAAGATTAACTGGAAAGTAAAACGTTCCTCGTCTCGTTGTGGCCCGTTAACGCCGAGCAGAGCGGGGACATCCAGCTTCCAGGTAGGCGTCGGATCTTCCATTAGCTCGCTTTGATGTGCCTCACAGACCGTCCTCACAGCTGATGCAGCCGTGAGGAAATGTTCCCGCGCGAGGGGACGGAACAAAGATCAGCGGGACGACGAGAGGCGGAGACGGACGGACGGACGGACGGACGGACGGACACCTGCCCGGCTCCATCCTATCCTTTGATGGGACGTCCTCTCTTTATCGTCCCGCATCAGTCGCCTTCACGCTCACGCGCCGCACACACCCGTTTGCCGGGTCTACTTTTGCCTCCCTTTCATCCGCTCCCGCTTCCCTTTTCCCAAACACCCCCCACCCCCACCCGCGCGCTGCTCTTCCTCTTTTTCTGTCGCACCACCTTTGAAGTGTGCCACAGCTCCCGCTTCGCCGCGTCCTACGGTTTAATTAGCACCGCCACTTTTGTCACCTTGGTGCGGTTTCACTCTCAGTAAGTCACTGTAGGCAGACAGGGAGTGAAACTATTGCTGTTGCGTAAAGATACTCCGAAGCAATGAGGCAAAAAAAAAAAAAAAAATAACAGTCTGTTACAACAAATACAAAAGAGCATCAGGCAGGACTCTATCTGTCTAGTAGTTCAGTAATGACTGGAAACAGAACTAGACAGTTACGAACCACTTCCTGTTTGTGTCACTGCAACAGCTGGCAGAATGTGATGCGATTGTTTCAGACAGAAACAGCAGCAACGTTCAAACTTTTCACTCACAATTATTCAGCTGTCCATCACCATGATTCATTAAGTTAAGCAGCGTGATTTACATGACAAAATCCCACTCAGCCCTATATCCTCCGAAGCATTCCACGAGCAGTAAATGGATTATGACTGCGTGTGTGCGGGGTTATATGGCTCTGACAGAAATGCTAATTAAGTGTACGGCTAATTTCTTTATCCTTGACAAAAGAACAGGGGAAATTAAAAAGGCCCACTGAATATAAATGTAAGCTGGAAATAAGAAGTGAAGCTGCTACGTTTTAGAAAACGTACGGTAACTCTCACGTTTCAGGTGTTTAAGTGGAAGCGTTCGCGTACATATTCTTGCATATTATGAGCTGTCAGGAGAGAAAAGGAAGTTGCTTTCGCATCCTGAGTAAACTATAAATTCTTGTAATCAAGAATAAAATGATCAAATATTCTAATAATGATGATCACACTGTACAGTACAAAGCTCCACTTCATAAACATGACGTAAGACAGGATCCATTTACACAAATACAAACAAATTTTGGTGGCAGCTTCTCCTCGTGACCATCTCTCATTTCCAGTGAGCATCTGTTGCCCCTGTTTTAACTCCCGACTCCCCCGTTCTCCATTTTCCTCCGATTCTCCCACTACTTTTGTCCCTTTACCCCAAGTGAGTTGAGCAGAGGAAACAATGTATCACGCAGTGCATTATTCCGCTGAGGTGATGAATGGGGCGAATCTGTGCCTGTTGACTGTGGCCTTGAGATAAAGAATAAGTAAATGAAACTGCCTGCCTGCCTCGCGGTACCCCAGAGTCCACTGGCACCATTTCTCATGCTAATTTGATTGAGAATGCTCGATCAGCACATACACTTCAACCCACACACCTTTGCACTGAGGGAGGTGCTGGGGCAGAGGATGGAGAATGCCATCATGGCGTGGAGTAATAACAATTTGTCTCCAGAATGCCTGTCTCAGCCTATAACATTCAAGTTAGGCCTGATGTGGGTAGTTTACATCAAAGTGAAATGTGGCACCGCAGAACGAGCAGACAGGAAGGAAAAGGAGAAAAAGGAGATGTCGTTTAAAAGGTGCGGGAAGGTAAGAAGGGAGAAAGATAAGGGAATGTGAAATGAAACACAAGTAACGGAGGGGCCAATGGATGAAAGAGGGAATGAAGAGTGATGAGGAGGAAAAAAAAGATGCAAGGGAGGAGAAAAACGCGGGTACCTAACAAGCCTCACACTGCAATTATTGTGGAGCCAGAAGGACAGCTCGCTCCTTCACGGCACCAAAACAAAACCAGGATTGATGAGTGTCTGAGGTGCATAAGTGGCTGCTTGCATCTGGGCTCGCGAGGAGCCAAGTGTCAAGATGGAGAAAACACAGAAACGATCGTTGCACTGAGGAGCGGGGGAAAAAAAAACACATGCAGCACAAGGTGGAGGAAAAAGTCACCGATTGAGATGAAGATTGGAGAGAAGCGACTCGGCGACAAGGAGGAGGAGGCTGGTGTAAGTTAGTGAGCGAAGCCCTTGGAGCTGGAGCAGCAGACAATTGCAAAGGGAGATAAATTGGGACAGAGCTGCTCTTTTGATGGCCATTTTTTCCACAGTCTCCCCGGTAGCCATTGTATGGGTTTCATTCATTAGGCTGCACACAATGAAAAAACATTCAAGGGGAGAAATATCACCAGTCAGCAGCCAGCGCACGGAACCGATTCCTTTCTCCCCGGCAATATTTCACCGCTCGTGACCTTCTCAAGCCAACAAACAATGTGTTAATCACGAAGAAGGGACAATCAGCATTAATTTCCCCTTTTGTCTGCTTGTTCGCCGTGGCATCGCGGAAACCGCCATCGGATCGCGGATTTGGCCGCGAGGCAAAGCGACGGACTGTGAATAAGTCGGCGCTGCGGGATCGGAGAGAAACTATGTCTGGAAGGAATGCAGCGAAGTTCCTGCGAGCCCCGTGAGGAGGAGCGTTTGACTTGTTTCACTCCCTTCAAGGTCACTCGTTTTACCCATTATTTACACAACAGCTCACATGTAACACACAAAACGATGCAATTATGGCATTAGAACAAAAAAAAGAGAGAGAGAGAAGCAGGGAAAATAGCTGAGTATCAGTTTTCCATGGTTGTCAGCGCTGGGATTAATAGCAGCCATTTTACCATAATGAGCTGTTAAGTGTTAGCTGCCAAAAAGCCTCTTCGTTTGCCTCTTAGTCTCAGAACACTTTGTCTAAATGTAACAGGCCGATGCGCGTCCGCCCGTCCTGTCTCCGTCAGCGCCGGTTCACCTGCAGCATCGCGGTTGTTACAACACAAACAGCTCCCAAACAGTCGCCGGCAGACGAGGTTTTCTAACGATGCTGGGCTTCGCTTACAGCGAGTGCACACGAGCCGAGCAGCGCTGTGCTTCGATGGGAGCTGTTACAGAGACAGGGTTGTCCTGGAGGGAGCTGTACCAGGATGTAGTAGTAGCTCTTTCTCTACAGTGAGCTCAGCAACTAAACTATCAGTGGAGGTGGAGCTGGTCACTTCATTGGGTTTCTACAGTATTCAATGTGAACAATCCAACACAGCACCTCAGACAGACAGACAGACAGACAGACAGACAGACAGACAGACAGACAGACATAGATGATGGATGGATAAATGGACGGACGGACGGACGGACGGACAGACAGAAACACATGGATGATGGATGGATAAATGGACAGACAGACAGACAGACAGACATGGATGATGGATGGATAAATGGACAGACAGACAGACAGACAGACAGACAGACAGACAGACAGACAGACAGACAGACTCCTTCCTACCAGCATAGGGCACCGGGGCGTCCTTGTCCAGAGCTACTAGAGGAGGGTCCAGCAGCACGGTGTCCATGTTTTCTATGATCACGCCGTGGTAGGACGTCTCTATCCACGGCTTGTGCTTGTTCACTGTGGAGAAAAAGGGGGAAAGTTGGCATTAACATTACAGTCTCCTTCAGTGTGGCACTTTTAAATCAAGCAGTTCAGAATGCACTGGGCCGGGTCCTTGTGCCAGAACATGGCCTTCAGTGGATATAAATGTACTGAGTCGAGTATACAAAAAAAAACCCACTTTAACAAATGACAGTGGGATCACACCAGTGGCTTATGAACACGAGAGGGGAAGCATTCATGTAAAAATGGTCAATCAAATCAATAATATAATAATAATAAGATGTACAGGGGTAGAGCAGTAAACCAGGTCGCTGCAGCAAAGCCGACCCATGCAGACAAACACGATTCTCAGGAGTTTGGAGAAGCTTCAAACACTTTCTTGTGTGCGACAAAACTTTCTCTGAGCTGTTTTCTGAACCCAGACAGACTGACGCTTAATGACAGCAGTCAACTCTGTGTTCAGCTTCACACTTTATCATTAGCGCTTCCTCGTTTCCTTTTCTCAGCTTTTAACTCGGTTTGCAAGAACAACTATATGTAGATGCACACACACACACACACACACACACACACACACACACACACACACACACACACACACACACACACACACACACACACACACGCACGCAGGAATCTCTGGTGTGCTGTTGGTCAGTCTCTGCAGGGAGCCGGGATGTCAACTTGACCTTTCAATTCACTGAAGAGGAACCCTTCGTCTCGTGCCAATGAGCAGATGACACGTCCAGCTGGCAGCGATTTCAAACGCGCCGCAGTGTTCCCGAACCCTTCACACAACATCTTGTCTCTTTGGACAGATTCTAGTGGTTTTCTCCGAGTGGAGGCACCAGAGCCGACGTGAAATGGGAAAAGGAGGAAACACGCTGCTGTCGTTATCACCCCTGTTGAATACAATAAACTAGTGTGCGTCCTCTAAATCGCTGGTCGTAAAACTCAGGACCTCGTCACCTGATATGTTGACATGCTGCAATGCTCGGCTAATGTTGAGGAAAGCAAAAAGGCTGCAGGGAAGAAAGTAGTTAAACCATCTACTTTTACCAAACGATCTATTTAATGCACTTTGGATGTTTTCTCAGTTTCACGGCATAAAGCAAAATGTAATTACTGAACCTGTTTACGCCGTGTCCATGATGGGACTTCTCCCGCTGAGACAGAGCGGAGAGTGGATTATAGGGAGCAACAGACAACCACTAGGGAGGACATTACTCATTCCAGGAGTCTCATCTCATGCACACGCAGGAGATATAAAGCACTGCAGCACACAGCACGACTCTGCTCTGCTGGAAGGCGGGGCTCCGTCTTCCACTGTTTCAGTCCTCGCTACACCTGGAATTGTTCTCTTGTAAAAGGGTGAAAATCAGCGTGTTAAATCACAGCCGCTCACAGGACTTTTTAATGTATCGTAGGTGGAGAACAGCTTCCTCCTAATGCTTGCAGCTTCCTCTGGATTTACGGCTCTGTATTAGCTAAATTTCCACCCAAAAGATACGTGAAATGAACTGAAACAATCTCATACAAGACTCTTCAAAACCAAGTGCACATTAGTCTGAGGCGCTGGGGCGACTATAAAACAGACTATAAAAATGAGCGTTATTGAAGTGATTCTTCATCCCTGTGTGCTCGCGCTTGCCAGTGTAAATACATATTAATCCATCATGCTCACACAGCATTTCATTTACATTTGAAGATGTCTTCAGTAAGTCTAATAGCAGCCCACAGTTAGAGCAGTTTACTCATGGATGGCAGGTTCAATTTCGGGCTCAAGGTCTCACATTTATTCTAAACAAATTGGGTGTTGGTTGAAGCAGCAGAGCGGTGACTCTTTAAAGAGAGTTATATAAAAGCTGTTTTGGAGGTAAGATCACACATCAGACCGCGGAAATGGGCTATTTCCAAAATGGTTTTCATGACATGTGGTACTGCAAAGCCATTAGTGACGTGTGTAAGTATTCATCCCTGACATCCTGAGCCACGGTAGAAACAAAAAAAACGGAGGTAAGCTTGCACTTAAGAGAAAAGCCAAATGCAACAGCAAAGACTCTGTAGACAGACTCTGATCTGGGTGTCTCCTGTCAATAATGCCCATATTAATAATGTTTTCCTTCTGATGAACTGGATATTAACATGCTCTACAAATGCAATGTTTATTTAAATTATATATGAAAACTCTCCTGTAAAACATAAACATATTCAGTTTGGACCAAAGTGGTGTAAAACCAACAGACTTAGTAACGCTGCTCCTGGTCCTTGCTGTCATTGGTCATTTTCTGCAGGCTGTGCGCTATTAGATTGCACATTATCCAGGGCTAATTCAGTTAGGAGACGAAAGCATCTAAGAGAGAGGTGGAGCTTAGGATACAATCCGATATGACTAAAATGAAGGAAGACACCCAGACACAGTGTTTCCCATAAATAATGTTGCTGCAGGGAATTGTCACGTTGTCCGTTCTGCCACTAAAACAGGCATATCTGTTAGTTTCCTCCCCTGAACCTGAGCCTGATGGGAAAAAAAGCAGTGTAGGGACACAGCTAGATGATATCTGTATTTCATTTGGGTCCCAGATCATATCAAGCATTATCATGTTATGTATTGATCAATGTAAGTCATCCGTTTGTTTTTTTTAAGACTTTATTCGATCTGGACGATGTTGCAATGGAATGGTCGTCTGTCCACAGGCGACACCACAATGACAAGGCAAGGACAACAACCACACAACTAGTGAGTAATGATAGAAAGAAGGGAGGGGTATTAAGTCAAAGAGAAAGAAGCAAAAAAAGGAAGAAAGAAAGTTAACAGTTATAGAAAGACAGAGAATCTATCACATACAGTGTATTCATCCCTCCAAAAGTTTTGAAATGACATTTAAATCCTGTTATTTATTCCGCAAGTTTTACTTTTTATTTGGGAAACCCTAATTCATTCTTACAAAACATCCAAATTGGCTCCTAAAGAGGTTATGAAACCATAGACTGACCTAAAACACCTGGAAAGGTGCCCAGAGACAATGGCACAGACTGTTAAGAAACCTCCACGCTTTTCATGCAAATAACATATATACATTGAAGCTACTTTTTGAGAGTCTGCAGGACGGAGGATGTAAAGACCTGAATCATAAACATCCCTCAGCGGGAGTCCGGCACCAGGAGGACAATTTACACAATACAGTACATATGATAAAACGTATGAGAGGAAAGGATGAAGGGAAGCTAGAAAATAGAAAGACTATCCCACATGGAGCAGCAACACCTCAGTACTTTAACAGAATAGTGATGAAACGCCGGTGTTACTGAAAGGTGAGGGAGGTGGCCGAGACTGTGCACATCCATAGTGAAGCGCCAGCACCCGGGTACAACGCGCGATTCATCTACATGTGTGCACGAAAACGCACCAGCACCAGAGAGAGGAACAAATCATGGAGACGGATACACTGAGAAAACACAATGCAAGCTAGGAGAAAACGCAGTGAAGGTGGATGAATAGAGGTGAAAAGAATGGGGAACGTGAGGAGGGGGGTGTGGAGAAGCTGAGGCTGTAGAGGAAGACGAGACAACAATACAACCACAATAAAATAAAGTTCCTTGTTAACAGCACTAAAGTATTATTCAAGTTGGGCAGGTAGAATTTGTTGATCAGATATTCTAAATAAAAGGTTTCCAACATCTGTGCTGCAACTTCAACAGTACTATTTTAATCACATACAGTAATTCGATTTTCAGCCTTAACATATGACACAGAAATAAAGCACCTGCTTCTTCTTTGTTCCACGCTCCGCTCAAATAAGAGGAATAAAACAAGCACCAGAGGAGGCATCTTAATTTTGCATCCCCTGACACCATGACGGGAACAGCACAGAACTACATCGCACATTATTCTGGGCTTAAATAATGAGGCAGTTCGAACAAATGACCTCATCCTTAATTTTGTCAACAGCACAACTATTTAAATGCCAGAGGCCAGATATAGAGTACATCTCACCTCTGTGCAGATTTAGCCAGTTCTAGCAAAAGGCAGCGCTTTCATATCTCAAATCCATTACCACAGCGATCACATGGTTAACCCCTCGTCAGCTTTAAATGAGGTACCGCAGCTCCACACATTAGCTACTTCTAGTTAGTGTATGAGTTCCCTGAACCACTCGTCTGTGGCTTAGGGAGCGACTGTGGCTCTAATGTGATAGAGGATATGAGCTGATAAAGGTACAAGTCCTTATCGCTGTTATTCCAGCTGTTCCAGTAGTTCTGATAAGCGATGGAAGATTAAACGTTTTTGTCATAAAAATAAACATAATAAACTCCAACTCATTTCCAATTACAGTACAGTGTGACAGCCTGAAGAGGAGCAGGCAAATAGAGCTACGTTGCTTTGTTTTTTGTTTTTTTTTTTGTTTTAAGGGACTATGGATTAGTGGCTTAGTGACGGGCTCTGGCACCTACATCAACGTTAAAAACCATTTGTACTATAACAATGGCCAAGAAAAAAAACTAAATACTGTACAACAGATCAGGCATTCGAAATGCAAGACAACTGGGACGAAATCATTACATTAGGTCCATGAGTACTATGAGCATCGACGCCGGCTTTTACAGTCCCAGTGCTGAAGTGCAGAAGCAGTTAGCGAGAACAGAGTAATTAGATATATTGACTCCTACAGATAAGACCTGCACTTTAAGCAGAACTAGGTTGGATCTGGCCAGTGGGTCATTTGCAGAACATTAATTCTTCCCACTCACTCTCTCCCAGGACTCTTTCTGCTTGTATGGTTAGATTTGTAGCAGCGTTGTTGTTTTCACTGTTCTTTTCTTAACAACTCATTAAGTGGTCCATAAATCGGCCTCCACCGAACCCCAGTCGCGGAGACAATTAGTTCATAGAAATTCAGATTTTATTTGGGTTTGCCCACAGTGCTGTCTAGACAATCCAAAGGTTGCTTTCCTACCAGCGTGTGAGATACAGATGCGCCATAATTGCTCTGCGACATTTCGCTCCCTCCTTTTCCCATCTGGCGATGCCTGCATCAAGGCAGACCGATGAGGGGAGCAAAGCCACTATGTTTAATTGGCAGTATTTTAAATATACAGTAGAAGGGCAAAGACTACAGACGTATAAACGTAACAAAAAAGAAAAAAGGACTCGTGGAACAGATGGGCTTTGAGCAAACCTACTGTATAGAAAGCAGATAAGGACAATGGCGAGGGCACAAAATCTGATTTACCTAAAAGTGACCTGAGAGAATAAGCACAGCGAGAGGAAAGAACAGAGAGAGGAAGGGAGCGGTAGTGTGGGGTAGGAAGTTAATGGCCTGTGTTGGTATTGCATCTCTTTGCGAGCGTGAGATGAAACTCAGCGGGCTTTTAATTCTGGTGAATCCGTCGAGTCAGCACAACGCTACGGCCACCGTAGCGGCTGAGTGGGCGGAGTTGTTACAGTAAATGACAACAACAAGAAAAAAAAAATCTATTATCTCCCTCCGAAAACGGAGGAAAGGCAGCTCCGCCTCCCGCTGTGAAAAACACAAGCCGGGCCGAACGCCGAGACACAAAAGCTCGCGGCCAAAGTCCACCGCTCGTCAGCGAGCAGCGTTCATCCGAGACGACAAATCTGATATCACTTGACGTTTCCTCATTCGGCAAAAAAAACTATTTACCATTAGCTAAAGCTATTTAAAAAATCCCCATTATTACAGCTTTAAGCAAATATTACAATTTGTTGTCCCTGATTGTGGTTGTGTCTCCGCCGTGGCATTTACTGACGTCGAAACTAAAGTGATACCCAGAGAGTCTCCAAATGTCAAGTGTTTACTGTTTGAGTGCTTGGCATTCACCATGAGGAAATATTGAGCATTGCTGAAAGAAACTCTGCCCGCCGTAGAATTGCTCTCAATAATGAACTATTTGTTTTCCTTGTCGTCCGCCCCGTCCATCTACCTCAATCATTTGTTGCTTTACTGTACGGTGGACGGTGCCGACAAAGGCTCTGATTGGCTCCTGCGGAGGAAGATATGCAGTGCCCGAGTGGCCCGATGACGGGGCGCGAGGAGGGATTTGAAGGGAGAGAAAGGGACAACAAAAGGGAGGAGAGAGGAGGGGGCGGGGAGGGAGGAGGTGATATCTCCATTAACAGAGAGCAGCGGGCGGCGGGAGGACCCACGGTGTGGAGAAACGGACGGCAGTGTGAGCGAGTGAACTGAATTAGAAATGGTTCCACTGCGCAGACTGAGGCTTTACGCGGAGCTCAACCAATGTAAACAGTCCACCGTCCGCTCCTACTTCAACCCACTTCAAATGCAACAATGGGGGGGGGGGAATCACTTTAAATGGAAATTCTATGCCGCGACGGCCTGAGCTGTTGTCAATGTACAGTTAACGCATCCAGACTGGTTATGTATGCATGTAGCATTCCCTCGGAGAAAGGTTCGCCTGCGTCTGTTCCGTCCTCCTTCAGTCTGGCGGCTTCAATCTGGACCCCTTTGTGGAGCGGCAAGGTTGTTGTTTGGACATTAAAAATGGAAACGGATTGTTTCCTCTGAAGGGCTGAAATGAAGCCCCCCCGGTTCCTCCAGCTGCTCTGATTGTGGGCTCGCGCCTGCAGGAAGCAATCTGGCCCCTCTGTTCGGAGTCGGAGGTGATGTCACGTCTTTGTCTCGCAACGGCTCGGACAAAACATTTCCAAAATGAGGCTGAACACTGGTGTTTTTTTAGCAATGATTGAAAGATACAGTAAATAGCCATAACGAAGGGGTTTAAGAGGATGGATAACAGGTCACAGCTCCCTCAGTCGCCCATTGCTGCTCTGGTACTGTCTCACAAGCCTTCCTGCTCTGCCGGGCCTCTGTCTTCGACACCCCGCTGAGTCAGACGCACATCACACGACCCAGCGTCACGATCCGCTCTCATCCCGTTTCCTGCTGACTCACATCTCGGTTGCATCAGCTGCGCGTCTGACTGGCTCCAACTTTTCCCAGCGTTCCTCAGATTTTCTATATGCCACCGTCTGCCACAGTGCGTAGCTCTGTCATCTCCCATCCACTTAACTGTCTCTCTTCGGCTCCGCTACCTGTCGGTGGTGTCAGGAAACAGGTGTTAACTGTCAGTCTGACAGTTTGGACCTTTCCCTCGGTTTCTGGCAAAGACTCATAGTCAGTGTCCTTAAGAGGATCGAGTTGGATGGAACTGACAATGACGGTCTAGTACAAAGTGGAAACACGTACTGATGATAATAATAGCACAGATGGTTGTGGGGATTAGGAGCCTCTAAAATGTGAGTTTATGGACAGTGTAAAAAATGAAAGCTACTAAGATCACAGAGCTAGATATCTGGATGAAAGCCCAACTAACAGACTGGGAACCTGAGCTAAAAAAGGATATCAATACTATAGCACTAGCTGCCCTTGACCTCTCGTCCTCCTGGGTGCTCGGTTCATTTTCCTCGGGACAATGTGTTATGTCTCCGAATCCACCAGAGGAATAATGGATTGAAGGGAGAGGGAAGTGTGTTATATCTGTCCAAGCTGCACGATGTCTGATTCAATTACAGCACAAAATCTGTTCCAATAGCTGTCTAACAAGAAGAGAGCAGGAAATTACTTCAAATTGTAGTGTCCTCAACAGAGCTTGCAGACCAGCAGAGTAGATGCACCAGAAGGGCCAAAAATGACAGTAGTATTTCTGTAAGCTGCCAGATTCCTGCTTTGTGAGAAGATGACACAGATCCGTTTACAGATGAGCAAAGGTTCTTTATCAGTGATATATATCTGGAAGGTTTCTAACGGGCTGCACACTTAAACAAAAAGTGCCGTGCTAAGCACAATAATAGAAGAATAGTAATAAAAAGGGAATAAATATGCTGCCACAGGTCTCACAGGTGTCATTATCGTAATAGCGGTAAAACTTTACAAGTACACGTGGCCACAAAGTGCTCGTAACAGGACTAATGCTGATGACAGTTTCTTCTTTTGAGCTGAACTTGGGAAACTGTTGATGTGAAATTACTGTAATCATCAGCCATTTTTAAGGCCCCTATAGTTAATACATCCTGAGGAGCCTTTCAGTGCGACGGAACTGTAACAAGTACAGTGAGAAATGCGAGGGTAAAACCTATGGCGGTGGCGTGGGTAAAGAATGAGAAATCACCTGAGGGAGGTTCAAGTTGCTGGCGGAGACATTTATTTAAAGCGGGAGAGAAGCTTTAGTCACGGCTGAAGGGGCCTATGAGAAAAGTACGAGCATGAAAACAGTTACTTTCCACAGAGGACTCATTTAGGGCCGCGCAAACGCGTATGCAAGCGCAGCAGCACGCAGCGGCAACAACACGGGGAGAATAATAAGCGCGGCGCCGCTGAGACGCCGGCCCTTTAAGAAGCGCTCAGTACTGGTAACGCTATCATCAAGATGCAGACTCATCCAGCACATACACAGCAGCGTCTACAGTACATACAAGTGGGTAACAGGAAATGAAACATATAAAGAAACATGTTCCATTGTGATGTTTATGAGCATGTCACTCGTAGATACCCTGGTATCGGTAATGAACACAGAGGCATGTTTCATTTAAAGTCTGTAGAGGCTGACTCGTGCTGCCAACTAACATCTGCATGCACGCTTGGCTCCACATTGGTCCCAAGGTTGGCTCTGACTGAACGTGAAGTACATTCAAGAGGCAGCAGGGCCGCACACCAGATGATGCGTATTTATTTGAATAAACAAGTGAATGCTAATTCCTCCGCGGTTGCTTTAGGCTACGACGGCGGGTGTCTCTGTAGATGCAGAGCGCACAGGCCGCTGCGAGTCGGTCGCGCCTTCCGACGCGGCCGGCGGGTCGGCGCCCGTGCTCCGCTAGCAGCGCCGCCGCGGCTGGCAGCTGGAGCGAGGACGGCGCTCCGAGGCCACATCCATCAATGTCCGCGCCGTCTTTGGCAATCCGGTCAGGTCTGCACACAGCCCTCCACGCGCGCCGGCCAGCGGGTGCCAAGACAGCGTCTGGTTTGTGTCAGGTGACCTTGAGCAAGGCACTCGAACCCCCGGTGGATCCCCACGAAGCGGCTTCACGCACGCGTCTTTTCTATATTCGCGTCTTCATCACAGCAGCTTCGTCACCCGACGAGCCAGTGTTTGCTGCGTGTTTGTACAGACGGAGCGGTCCGGCCTTGACGCTGCCACGGATGCTGATTCAGTGAACATAGGTCTCCGCAGAGCAAACACCATAAATCCTACTCCGATGCTGAGCGACCAGGAGAGAACCCGTGTTTACTGTAAACTTTCATCTCTACATCACTTGCTCTTCAAGCGGCCCATTTCACCACGGGCTGAAGGTAAACATTGTTTATACCGGGCCTGCGCGGAGCCATTAGGCCTCAAATTAGACTCTTATTATTGAAAAAACATTTTCTTAAGCTGTTAATAAATAATTGAGCGTTTCCTTCACTCTGTCTGCCTGGCTCCCTTTTAAAGCTGCCCCATTGTATGCCTGCAGAATCACAACACACTCACACAGCCCGGGGCTACATCCAAACCGCCGTGGTGGAGACGACCAGGGGTGATGGACTATTGACTGATAAAGTTCAAGCAGTCCATGTAACTCCTGGTGGTTAGCCAGTCATTTCAGCAACAGCCCTGAGCTACTGTACCCTGCTACTACTCACAGTGTGTGTGTATGTCTGCGCATCGGTGCCCGGGTGTGTGTTTGTATTTGTATGTGGGTGTTTGTGTTTCTGCTGCACACTGATGGAATTCCCAGAAGCCTGTGAGAGTGACTGGGAGGAAGTCTGACAGGTGAAGATAAACTGGACCAGGAGCCAAGAGCGTGAAGGCAGTGGGCTTTAGAAACACATCATGCCAGACAGACTACATTGTCTACTCTGTAGAAAGGCGTATAGGGTCCAGGATTTAAGGCGGCCATGTGCTGCATTCCTGCATGTAATGGAGCTGCCAAGCACAGAGGTAGGGGTCTACTTATAAATGTTTGTCTTTCAGTGCAAATATGACTGAATAGGAGCTTGGGGAGTGAGCACGGGAGAGGGGAAAAACTGAAGGTGAATAACTGCAATGAGACCAAAAGATAGTGAAATATATCAGGGATTAGTTACAGGCCAAGAGGTAAAGCAGGAGATGAATCACCAGCACCTCAGCTCAGCGGGGGAATTCAAGGCACATGCATCTCTTGTGTTTTAATCCAGAAGAAGAAGTTAAAGACAGTTTTGTGGCAACGTTTAGTCAGTCTCACTGTACAGCTCCCGTTGTTCCACATTGTCAAGGCTACACGAGTGTATGTCTGTGTGTGTGTGTGTGTGTGTGGGGGGGGATACAAGTGTCATGGCTTCAGGGTGGTGAGAAACCACATGCACTGATGCATTTAATCCATACGGCTGCTGCTCCTCGGCCGCATCCTCCTTTATCCACGAATACCAGCACAGATAAGAGCAGACACACACACACAGACACACACAGACACACACACACAGCGGTACATCATGACACACTGACACTACAGGCCCTGCTTTGTCAGAACCTTTGTCGTTTGTCATTCCCTCTCTCAGCAGGTTTGGCCTTGACGCCTGAATAATCCTGCGCACGGAAGGTTCAATTAGTCTCTGACATAATTCAAGCAGAAGCTCAGATGTGATAATGCTCTAACATAACTGCACACAGCCCTGCCCTCCGCTATGTTTAGTCGCACTGAATATAGGCACAACGTGGACAATGCATCACCCATTAAGACAAAAAAAGTGTCCTCACAGCTGGAGAAAGGCAAAAATGTGCAAGTGCACGCGGGAGTGAAAGTGCAAATTAGTAACAGAGACAAAGGAGAGGCAGGGAAGCTCAGCTGAGGACAGGCCGCCTAAGATCTATGGGCTGTCAGTGCCACTAATCAGGCTTTCCCCAGCAGCATTCATCTCTGGAGCAGCAGCGGGAACTGGGCACTGACCAGCAGCCTGCCAGCCAACGAACCGCAGGCTGCCACGGCTGCACTACTTCTAGCACGCAGCAACAATGAAGGCAGACGCTTTCAAAAGAATCCAATGTCAGATTGAGCGGCGCCGGCTTCCAACGCGCCCTTATCTTGGCTGCGCTTTACTTATTTCAATAAAAAGAAGAAAAAAAAAAAACAATGTGTCCGCTCGAAAAGGGGAATTTTTCCGCCTTTTTAGTTGTCGCCCAGCTGCCTGGTGAAATAATTGTTAAAAAGGACCAAAAAGAAATTGAGCAGACGGGGAGAAGATTGTGCGAGGGTGTAGCGACAACAACGCGCCGAATGCGGGATGAGACAACAACGCCGCGAGAACGCGACGGAATGCCGTGTAAGCCGCGTGAAGCGCGTGCCGACTTCAAGGATGAGAATCCAAGCGCACGCATTCGGCGCCGCGCTCACAGCGTCCTAATCCCTTTCTAACCCCCCCCATCCCGGACGCACTTCGCGTCTGACTTTGTCAAAGTTATCTGCGTCGCATTTGAAAGAATATGTCATTGGAATAAAAAGGCACGAGGGAGGAGGAGCGCGGAGCAAAGTAATCAAGGGAGCTGAAAAGCGTGAAAGTGCCATTACTCATAATGCCAAATACACATAGGAAAGATAAATGACTGCAATCCAATGGCAGCCCTCTAATGCTGGATTCACTTAGGTGGAAAGGAAGAGGAAGAACCTTCCCATTGCTTAACGTCTTCCCATTGTTTCAAATAATTGTTACGCATTAGGGGCTCGCGGAACGCGAAGAGCAGCGCTGCGCGGAACGTCAGCGACATTCCCACATTTTACAGATGTTTGACAAGCTCTAAGGGAATAAAAAATCGTTTGGCTGTAAAAGGAATAAGAACAATGAGGAGTAAAAGGGCTGATCCAGACGCTCTTCTTCTTCTTCTTCTGCGACGGCTGTACAGGTGCAGGTTGTCTCTGCCTCAGGCTACGAGCAGCATTATCTAAGAGCAGGCAGCGCGCTGAGGGGAGCTCAGGCGCATTCTGACAGCTTCGTCACATGACATGCTGCTGAAAAGCGTCGCTCAACAAAAACCAGGAGTTTTAGGCCGAAACACAGTGACAACCATCATCATGACGTCGTGAGAGGCCATAGATGATGAACCTGCATCTGACGTCACCCACAGGTTCGTCGGGGCTTGTGAACCCATCATTAGACGCACATGACACCTTTTGCACACCTCCCAGCGCAATGCCGCCCTCCTGTTCGCCCGGAAGTCGAACCGCCGACAGCGAGGAGGAGAGAGAGGGAGAGCAGAGAGGACGGAGCACAAACAGGGAGGAGGAGGAAGGAGCGTTAATTAGGGAGCGTCTTCTTGGAGGAGCCGTGATTTTCACAGTATTAAGTACCGGGAGAAAACATTTAACTGAACTGAGCCTGCAGGAACAGACAGGAACATTTATGCATGGTTGCATCATGTTTCCCCGTGGGGTCGCACACAAAGGTTTTCACGCCACAGAAACGCCCGGGTCACGGCTGCAAATTCAAGTCCTGCCATGAAATTACTTTAGGTGGCTTCAAAGAACAGAGATTTCTACCTGAAAGTTTGGATATTGTACAAAAAAAGGGCTTTTCTTTGTGTAGCTGCTGCTTTATAGTGGGCTTAACAATGGCTAAACACCAGGAAGGGAACATGTCTAAAAATACTGGCGCACAAGGTTTAAAGGAAAGTCAGGAGAGTCTTTAAAGGCTGTTCTGTGCGTGGTGTGTCCTCCAGGTCATTATGTTGAACTAAAGGCAAATTTAGGATGAAATGAAAACATTTTGTTATGGCCACACTGATCCGCTTCTCCCGATGCCTGAGGTTTCTCGTTACTCCAGCTTCTTCCCATGGCACAAAGACACAGTCAGGTTAATTGAAGACACCAAATTGCCTTTAGGTGTGAATTTGAGAATCCGTTTGTCCGTCTCTACGACACGCGTGGACCTGTGATGGACTGACGGCCCAGTCCGGGGAGGATTCTCCCGCCCACTGGCAAATATGATTGGCTCCCGCACCCCTTGCCTCGACATATGGTCAGAATAATACATGGACGGGTGGTTTGTAGAACTAGCCCATTCCCACCACAGCCAGATGAAGTACGTCAGGGGGGAACCCTCCATCCATTACTGGGATTAGTTCCCAGTAATGGACCCCGGCCATAAATCAGGGTTTGCAAAGTACAGTATAGTTCACACCAAATATTCTGAATGCTTTTATTGTCTGCGTCCAGTAAAGTAGGAAGTGCAGTGCCTCCAGACGGCCCTTGCTTTCTCGTTAAACTTACCAAAACAGGTTTAAAATCTCCATCTGGCTTCAAGAAGCAGACAGATACCGAATATATGGGACGTAAGTTAAACACAGTTGTGTGGCAGCAGTTCCACAAACAGAGAACATATGGAACAACAATGAACCAGAGAGAAATGGCTAACCTGCCAAACTTAGTCCAACAGCACAGAGATGACTCATCCAGGAAGCCACGAGAGGCACCAGAGAAAACATCCCATAACTACATTCCTGCATCTCTCGCATCGTGACTCAACTACTTGGTAAACACTGTAGAAATGGCTTCTACTGAACATTATGGGAGAGCTGAGGGGAAAGCTGCTACCTGGCTGGTTTAAATGTAACCCTGATGACCTCTGGATCATATGGGAAAGGTGAGTAAAGATAAAATAAATTAAAATAAATATATACATTCTAGAGAATATGGGAGAAGATGCTCAGCTGTTCAGTCTGAGTAGAAGCTCAAGTGCAGCAGTAATCCAATGCAATGTCACTAATAATCCCAAGGATGAGTGGAAAGCTGAGTGGCTCAAAATGAATGACAATAAAGGTTTGGCCTGGCACAGTGAAAGTCTGACCATTAGCTGCCATTAGGTCCAGTTTGGACTGGGTTTTTATTCATCGCCAGAATAAAACTGGGGTAACAACAGCTGACTGAAATACCAACCATGCAAACGACCTTGGCGCGTTCAGGAGGCAACCAGCAGCCGAGCTGCAGAGCACGGGTGCAGGAAGGGGCCGCGGCACAGTGTGACCGCCAGTCAATAATCCTATAAAGGAGGAGGACACGCGAGACAATGTCAGCGATGCATGAGCCGCTCACACGGGGGCCCGGCTCATCAGCAGCCTGGGCTTCATCCGGACCCCTCCCAGCATTCTGAGGCGGCGCCGTCCCGTCCCGTCCCGTCTCAGCTCGCAGCGTGCCGCGGCCGGTTATCGACCCGCCGTCCGGGCGTTCTCATCAAATTCCATTCGCTTCCCCTGTTCTCCGACAGACTTCGAGACCAACGTGGGCTCGGAGTGCGGCGGTGGACAGGGGAAGCGTGCGCGTTGTTAGTGCTCTGCCGTACGTGCTTGCTGAGAAACAAAGGAAAGTTGCATCTATCGTCCACACTCCCAAACTCACTGGCTTCAGTAACTGATGATGTGAACATTTCATTGCGAATTCGTAACAACCACGGTCAGTAATTAACACAGCCCTTACTGGTTTGCAAAGCGTGTGAAAACACTTTTCAAACACCTACAGATCACATCTTGCCCATTCCCCGCTCTCTCTCTGCCAGTGTTTGCATTATTTATTCATATTTAGCCAGGCTGCGCGGCCGGTGCAGCGGTCCTCCAAGGGGAAGGCTGTGACTTCTCTGGTAAAAGGCCAGCGGAGGTGCAGAGGCTCTCTGCACATTCTTGGCACTTTAATTGGCTTCACTTGCCTATAAACAAGTCAGGGAACAGACTACAAACCAACTTATTCAGCTTTCCGTTCCGTTATTCTGCACCAGCAACACGCTGGCTGTGCGTTGGCCCGTTAGAACCTCGTGCCGCTGGAGGCTGCGCGCGAAACCGCTGCTCAGCCACTCGACGGCGGCGTCAGGGCCAGCGCGTAACACTGTGCGGCGTGAGCGATCAAGGCTGCAGCTGACTCACACAGTCTAATGAGGGAAGGGCAGCACTGTTGTAGCTACAAGTAGAAATTAGATGATTCTGTCGCATCTTAAATATGCACGGCGGCGCGTTGGGGTTTTAAGGCATCTGTGACATCTGTGTTTGTTGGTCTCACGGCACTGAGGTCTTTAAATCCACCTCTGGCTGACTCCAGCTTGTGCTAACTATGAGGGAAACAGGACGAGAACACAATCTGAAGTTATGTTTGATTCTCATCTATGACTTTTTAACCCAATTTAAGTAACAGTGGAATTTTAAAATCGGTATTTTTTTTTAGATAAAAGCAAACTAAAATTCTCTGGATATGGGTTTATGGCATGAAATCAATTTAGACAGGGCCCAGTGAGTGTGGCCGCGGTCTGCAGCAGGTGATTTGTGCTCCAGGCAGCAGGCGGAGCAGGGACGAAGGCAAACCTGCCTCACATCCGGGTGAGCGAGGGTCCGAGGATGCTGACCAGGCAGCACCACTCAAATACGTTCAAATTCCAACTGTTTCAAAACAGTGATACTACATATTGAATTCTGCTGAACTAAAAAGTAGCAGATGTTCAGTCGTCTAAAGCCAGTAACAGAGAAAACAGCCTGCACACAAACTAAACGTTTTATAATTGAGGCTAAAATAGATGTTTGCTCTTCAGTGCCTTGGCGACAGAACAAGAAATAAAACATTTTGTTGTCTGTTTGATAGATTACCATCTGCCCACTATTCCCACAGTATGATTCTTCAATCAGGCGCAGCCATAGATCTTTCCAGATAAATCCCCCTCTCTAATACTGTAAGGGGTAGAGGGGAGCGACAGCGAAAACAAATCTAAAATCTAATTTAACTCACAAACAGGAGAATGTGTACATCAGATCACAATCAAATTGAATTTCCGACTCCCCGTCTCCCAAGTTACTTCTCTTCTAGATCCGCTTGTGCACAAACCCTCCTCGCTTCCTGCGTTCGCGTCGATGCCGCGTTGGAGGAGGTTCGCCTCTTCATCGGCCCACACGGTGCGTTCGGGTGCGTTCTGACATTTCCAGTTTCAGATGGCTGGCTCTGTGTGCCTTCGCTGCGGCTGCATTTGTGAATACAACAGACACTAATCATCTTCAGGTAATTTCCCAAGGTAGAGAAGTAAACTCATAGATTTCCCCTGAGGTGAGCGTCTAAAAGCTCCCCCACTTCATACGTTTGCTGCTTTACATACTTCTCCTCTTTCTCGTGTTTTCATCATCCTCTCCTCGTGGCCCTAACACACTCCAAAAACACTGGCAGCATTTCTGAAGCGGGTCAGGAAGCAGGTTTTGAACCTCGGGGTGCATTTAGCCCTAAAGTGATGTACGGCAGAGTAAACTCATGAACATTAGATGTTAAAATTTGCAACGGGATGTGAAGGAAACCCGGGGAGCCCACGGTCCTGAGTCCTGACGCCGCTGACAACCACAGACAGAGCTCTGTCAATTACACCACGTGTGCGGTTAAATTAGCTGAAGGATCGCAGACAGCCGCAGACTTTATTTTTAGTTTTCTGAGCGCGCAGTAAAAATAGCATTGTCTTTCAAGAGGCAGTCAAAAGTGTCGTCTCCAAGTCAGGCCTCCTCTCGGCTCGCGCGTTTCCTCCCTTGTTTCCGTTAACTCTCGCTCGCTCATCAGAGCGTGTCGGCGCTCGCTGTCGAGCCAGTGTGCTCAGGCGTTCTCCTGCTTCGACAACAAACACATTAGGAAATCCATTAGGTGAGAACTACAGGAAGAGAAAACAAGCTAGGGGACAAAGTGTTATCACAGTGAGGTCAGCAGATAGCCATCAGGCCGTTATCATGGAAGGTCAGAGCCGTAATGCTAATGTGTGTGTGTGTGTGTGTGTGTGTGTGTGTGTGTGTGTGTGTGTGTGTGTGTGTGTGTGTGTGTGTGTGTGTGTGTGTGTGTGTGTGTGTGTACACATCCACACAGACACATCATCTGATAAACATGTTGGTGGAAGGGTGTCCTCAACTTTGACTAAGTCACCAGCAGAGCATCTGCAGTTAGAACCAAGTCCCAACTGGGATCTCATCAGACCTGAGGACAGTTTTCAGAATGACTAACGTAATGACGGGTTGTCGGCTCTGCATCCTGGCCTACAATGAATTCATACAGTAACTGTAGCAGCACTAATAGGCCTATTGACTCTCTCGCCGCACTCTTCCTGCACAAGACAACTCATGGGCTAAAGCACATTAAGAAGACAGTAAATGCACCACACGTTAACTGTTGACAAGGCAGACTGTGAGCTGAAGAGCACCGAGCTAGTGTCTCTCAGAAGAATCGAAAATGAGAATGCGGCGTGAGAGGAGTGAGACTAAGCCAAATGTACTGTAGCTATTCTAGACTATCTAGGATATGACACACATGTAAGCATTTATAATATTTAATGTTTTCATGAAGTCCATATTTCACAATAATAAAGGGAAACCAATGAGGAAAAAGCTCAACCATTGGATGAGTAGTAGTAAAACAGCATCTTTTAACAAAGTCAAGTGTCAAATAAAAGCTGTGTCCTGTTCTCTCATCAGTACTTTTAAAGTGATGCAACAAACAGCCAAATCAAACCCGACCCAGGCTGTTTGGAGCCACGAGGGAGGCTGTTGCAGAGTGAAGGGACCATTAGCAGGCTGTCTTGCCCACACTAATACTACGCTTAGACATAGAGCCTCAGTGGAAGATTCCAGTCCTGCAGGTGTGACTGGTGAGGTTGAGGCCAGGGGGAACACAGGCCAGCAGTCCCTGCTGAAAAGGCACATTCGGGATTGTTTTAAAATGTCCACGGTGGAACAACTAAAGGGTCATGAGGGCAAATGTTAAGCTGACACACAACAGAACATTATACAACTGGGATGCTATGAAAGCGCCCCAACAGCAGTGAATGAAGTGGATAAACTGTGCATAATCTGCTCCACAGCTGCAGTGTCCGTGGGCCTAATTTCCATCCATTCTCCTCCTCTGTGTTTTTGTCCTCTGCCTCCTTCAGCCTGTTTATTGATCCGTCTATTTTCAGTCTCTTGCTCACTCTTGCACTCGCGCGGCATCAGCATGGGTGGCAACCCCGCCATCTGTCCTCCTCGCCCTCCATCCCCCCAGTCTGCTGCCTGCTAATTTGCCGGTTAATTATAGAATTGCACGGGACCGGTGCGGCCTCCTCGGAGCGTGGGCGGCGTTTATTGTCTTTGGGAAAAGCGGATGGTGATGGACTGATCAAGCACCTGGCCTGTGTGAGCCAGTCGACCGGGCAGATAGTCGGGGAAGGGATTAAAGTATGTACGCATTCATTAGCACCTACAGCGCCGGCTCTTTGCCGTCAGCCACCCGGGCCATTTCGGGGGAAGATGAGTAGCTTCCGTAAAAACTGCTTGGCCAGCTGAATACCAAATTAGTGTTGTGAAGCTAGTTAGCACCTCTGTAAAGTCCTGCAGTACGGACGGGCTCAGAGCATGCACAGTGATAACACAGTATTGTTCCTTCCTGCAGATGTAGCACATCCTGCATACCTGCACCAGAACAGGAGAAATGCCACAAACGCCTCATTAAAAAGCAGGTTCAATTCTGCCTTTCCTTGTTGTCCAAAAAATCTCTAGAATTACAAAATGACAGCTTATCACACACTGGAACTACAGTACATAAGGATTTCCAAAACTAGCATTACATGTACTGTATGTTGGCCCAGTACACCAGTGTGTGTCCACCAATATATGTTGGTTATATATGTGCTACGTCTGAGGCTGCTTAGCCCCCCAGTTGCAGGTGGGATGGCAGATGTCTGACGATGGAGCTAATCAGACTTCCTGCTCGGTCTAATGGCTGAATAATTGTCCCTGGCTCGGCCATGCTCCGATAACACCCTATCATCCCGGAGTCATCTTACAGAGCGGACAGGGATGGGAAGTAATGCAATAGGGGGAGCGGGTAAATTTTATTAGGGATGATAAAGGATGGATTCATAAGTCTGGATGGAAATAGCAAGAAGCAGAGAGCTGCAAAGCTCATTGCTCTGAAAAATTATTCTCATCCTCTGACCTTTCAGAGTGAGTGAGAGAGGCAGAGGAGCTCAGTGCGAGCGAGGAAACGCTCCTCGTGTGATGAATTACCGTCCCATCTTCAGTCACATATGGACAATTGTGTTTGTGGACAATGAAAGCCAGGCAAAGGGGTCATCAGTTTAAACAAAAGCAATGGAATCCACTTTCAAAAGGACACGATTTTATTTAAAGAAATTTAATTTGCCAAATATATCAGACAATTCTGTATATTTTCCTCACTGACACATACATTTGAAACCTATTTAATGGTTTCTAATATTAGGACTAAGCAGAATAAATTACACATTTTTTTTATAGTTGTAGCTCATTTTTTATTTAGTTTCTTAACTAGTTTGATATTTTAAGTTGTTAATTACACCATAATGTTTTTTAACACTTGGATTAGTTAGATCTCAGATTAATAGTCGTACATTCCAAATGTTTATTAATTGACTGTTGAAATAATTATATGATATCACATCACAAGGCAACTGCCAAAAGAAAATTCTAATCCTATTCTCCTCCATTTCCCACATTAACCAAAGGGATAAGAGTAGTTAGTAACAAACACATTTGTAAATCTTGTACAGGAGAGTAGAGGCAGGTACTACTGAGACTGTACTTAACCACGGCCTATGCTAACAGCCTGGTTTCCATGTGCAGCTCAATAGAATCATACATGCAAGTAAACCTTCAACATGAATCTATATCCTTCCTGCTGTTTCGGCTAAAATAACGCATCCCATCAAGTAATGCTGTACGTCTGGAAGACTTAGTATAAAGGGATTTAGAGCACGAGCCACACACACCAGAAATAAATTCTATTTCTTGAATTTCAGGCAACAATGTCAGACAAAATAAAGTACTGAGAGATTTCATTTCAGAGGCAGAAGCTGTTTATGTCCAACATACTGTATATTTACTGATGCAATAAACACCTGCCTTCCAACTGTTTGGCCCATCTGCAGATCAGTGCTTGCAGATATGCAGGTACTATACCCCCAATCGGAGGAAGCGGCGGGCCCGTCTAGCATGGAGTGGCGTCCACGCCGATCGAGGACGCCTCGCAAAGGACGCAGAGCGCCCACGCGCCCGTTCTCGAAGCGTCTGCGCATCAGAAGCTGGAAGTGGCGACGACTGTCGTTTTAAATTGCACAAAATCTTCACTGCCTTGTTTCCAAACCTCCCCGTACACTGTATGTCAGCACACGCACGCCTTACGGAGCTTGTAGCTATAACAACAGTGTGTCTCCATGAAGCAAATTAAAATCCCCTTACATGCTGGCAGCTCGCCACCGGCTCTTTGATTCAATAAGACATTTCGAATCAGCTTAAGAGCATCGTGGTGAAACGCTTAGGGTTTGTTTTTATGAACATTTCTGCCGCGAAATCTTAGACAACAATGTCAAGTTGTGCTCTTTTAAAGTTCCTTCTTACGTTTTCCTTTCATTCACTAGAAACTGATATCGATCCAGCTGTCCGTGCTGCGACGGCTGCATCCTTCACAGCCACGAGCAGCGCGTCCTGCGTTCGTGTCACGTGCACTGTATCACCCCCTCCCCGCCAAAATAAATGGCAGCTTCTGCGGCGTCTTCGAGCCCTCGGCTTCTCCCCTGCACATTCAGCAGCTCACATGGTTCACGCGGATTGTCCACACAGACTAAAGAGGACGAGCGCTCGAATCGCAGTGTTCCTGCATATCCATGTCTAAATCCATTGCGGCTGGTGTGAGTCATGCAGTAGCTACAAGCAAAATCTCCAAATATTTTACTTTTAAATGACCATGAATACTTTAGAAGATGACAAAATGAATATGGATGCCTTGATCTGCATTTAAGCTGCAGACAGACATGAATGCTGCACATATGTTCATCCAGGCTGAACAGTCCGACCAAAACTTCAACAAGCAGACAACCTTGGATGTATGAAAGAGCTTTTTCATATTGTCTTCTGTTTTAATTTTCGCCGTCCTTCTAGTTCCTCAGTTCATTAATCGAGACATTCCCATTGATGCATATTTGAATATCGCATGGAATTATTGTATTTTAAATGTGAGACTTGTCAGCTGATTATTGCGATCACGCCCACTTGCTTTTTATCAGCGCTTTGAAAGCGGCTTTAAAAGTTTTGCAGACGATGGTGAGTCACGCTTCAGCAGAGTTCAGACAGCAGCTTATTGACGCCTTGAGGCTGCCGGTGTCACTCACTGATTTCAGTGGCCATGAGGGGAGAGCAATGATGAGGACAGCCACCCCAAACCTTCTGTTCCAAACACAATGGGCACCTCTTGGATGCAAGTCAGCAGGTAAAGATCCCGTGCAAATACAAATATTCATATATAAAACTAATCTTCAGCCTTTGCTTGATTAGTTGCTTGAGGTCTGGCTGTAGTGAGAGTTTCAGCATAATACATATATATGTGCTAATGGTCAAATGAAGATAATAGGGCAACATGCCAGGACCTCTGTCTTTGTCTGTTGGCTAAATGGCAGCACAGCGGATCCCAGCCCTTTGCCTCGCAGGTGGTGTGTCCATATGGCAGGGGCTCCACGTTGCCTTTGTGGGCCCCAGCAGTAGCTCCAGTGCAGTAGCACTCATAGAGCCCCCCTGCCAAGACAGGCTCCAACACAGTCCCATTCTCCCTAGCCAGAGACAGGTTGGTTATTATTTGTTGATATTTAGGGGGTTTGAAATTGTTTTTTGGGAATGGTTTGGACACGTTTAATCTGGGAGGAAAGGCTAGAGGTAAACCAACTGTTTCCAGGGTGATGGCAGCATTCGATCCCCTTTACCACGTTTGGAGAGATGCCCAGAGAAGAGCTATATGCGACTTTCCTACACAAGGTGACACAGCCATCTCTCCTGACCTAAAACAAAGTATCAGTATAAGTAGTGAAGCACTGCAAGGCATTTACCCAGAGAAGCTAATAATCTAGGGATGCAACTAATGATTATATTCATAATCGATTAATCTGCCAAATATGTTTTCAATAAATCAGATAATCATATAAAACAATTAAAATATATTATTTGATGTTTTTCTTAATAGAAATCCGATATCAGGTTTTTTGAGATTTGATTTTGACTCTTTATACAATTACAATTAATACAATTTCAATATCTAAAATATACAAAATATAAATAAACAAAGCAAGCATAGAGTTTTGTCCCAATGCAGATCTGCAGCAGCTCCAGTCAACCTGACTGTGGGAGAAAACCCAGGAAGACATGGGAGAACATGTAAACTCCAAAGAGACTCCTGGGCTCCTTCTGGCTCTGAGGCAACAGTGACAACCACTAAAAACCATGTCGTCATAGTTTAATGCTGCTGTTACATTTAGTGTCTGTACCGTTTAAGTTGCGCTGTTCTGTGGGGGCGCCGTTCATCTCTATGTAGCGAATGAGATGTTGCGCAGGCAGCTGACACTGCAGTGTGATGATTAAGTAACAAAGTAACTTTTAGCACAGCGGCACTTATTAAAGAGACTTTATGTGATGGACAAACAGTTTCATTCTTACGTTCTCCTGTGTTGCTGTAGTATTTACAAACCACGAGTTGTAAAATGAGCAGCCCGACTAATCGTTAACGGCAAATATTATCAATAATTTTCAACATCGATATTATCGATCCTTTGATTCGTTGTTGCAGCCCTATAATAATCTGTTAACTGAGACTAAGAGTGACTAATAAAAGCTGCATCAAGAATAAAAACTGATTTTAGGAGGTAGGAGGCACAGTCTAATACTGTAACAGCTTGATATGATTATGTTGTGTTTACATATGTATGTATGTCTTGTATCTATACATATATTATTCTATATTATATATTTTATTCTATTTTTTAAACAAAGTCTCCGCTTAAATCTCAACAATAAACTAATAGCAGATCTTTTCTAAATATTCAAACATGCTCATATTAGGTCATAATAATTAATAATATCATAAAAGTATCAGCAGTAGCATTAACATCAGTCAGGACACTGTTTTTTTAAATTCTCCATTGGGATAATAAAAGAAAAAAATTTCTTAAACTCCGGCAGCATGTTTTTCACTGAATATTATGATTTTAGCCCAGTTTTTACCTGTTTCAATCCTGTAGCTTGTCTTTCATTCACTTGTGTTACTAACTGAGGTTAATGCTTGAAGATATTACCTTAAAAGCTTCATGGGCTCCCTGAGGGTGTAAGAGTGGCCAGTTGCTAGTGCATGTCGTGTTTTTTTCATGCAGATATGAAAACCACCAATAGGTTCAGATGCCTCGTTCACCGACTAAAAACAGCAAATTACAGCAATTTGAATGAAAAGGTGTGTCTAGCTGTGAAATAATGAATGTTTTTCTTTGGGCTAAGGTATTAAGGTATTTGGTTAACACAAGGTCCAGAGGAGTGAAGCACCTGTCATTAAGGATTTGTTAGGCTTGTGTGTTAAATGGCTAAATGCCCTACAGGTCGCCTGCACCCGTAAACACCGCCGTGGTGAAGCTCTCTGTGCTTTTGCTCACAAAGCTGTAACCCTCACTTTATCGGTTTCACATGTCAGTGTGAATGAACGGCAGCACAGCTGCTCCGGCGCCGCCGCCTCTAACGACGACAGCCTGCGAATAAAAAAAAGTGGCGGTGTTAATTTGTGAAGGTTGGGACTGTGACGAGCCTAAAACATGTTACCGACAAATATGGTTGAAAACAGTTCTAATTCAGCTCCTATTATGCGACTAAATAAGAATACCCAGAAACAGTGCTACACAGGTGGGACTATATCACCCCACCTAAGCCTGGGTATTAAAATATTGGTGTGTCATACATGCTGCACTGGCTTCATTTTTATTGGGCTGCCCTGTGTGTTGTTATAGTCCACTGTGATGTATTGCAGGTTCTGGTAGACTAATGGAGTGTATGGGCGACTCTGAGTAAACATCCTGCAGATGATAAAGCTCCTGCATCCAGCAGTGATCTATTCCTGGGTAGGAACACATTTTTGTTGCTACTGGGAGGACGCACACATTTACAATTACACACATTCCCAAACACACACACCCCCAGACCGGGGCTGGCCGTGTCTGGCTGATGCTGCCAGCTGATGCTGGATGGGAGTGTTTTTGTGAATCTATGTTTGGCTTTTTTTTTGGCCTCGTTGGTGAAGGCGCTCTAATATTCACCACAACAAAATGAGGGTTTTGCTAAATGTCTGGTTCGGTCTTAAAAGACGAGTGCATCACATACTGTGCGTGTTTGTGTGTGCTTCCTGGTGAGTATCCTTCTTATACCGCGTTCACAGTGACTCCACGGCCAGGGGTTGTATTGGCCTAGATAGTGAAGGTGTGTGCTGCATAAGATGCATAGCTCAGTGAAAAGTAAAAATGGAGCACTGGTTTCTGGGGAAAAATAATTTAAATTTTAATGAAGACAGAAACTTTACACTCTAATGAGCAATGACTCTATGCAGCAGCAAAACATGTTAGTTGGCCAAGTCACAGATTTAAAGGGATTTCTAAAAGAAGAAGAAGAGCACCACAGATTTACAGAGAAGGGGGTTTCAAGCAGAAGGGAGCAAAAACACAAATGTAAATATCACTTGCCTTTTCTATGTGCTCTGGGTTTTTTTTGTATTTTTTCCCCACCCTCCTTCAAGTACAAACACTGCATGTAAACTGAAATCCTTGCAGAGATGTCCTTGAGCTCAGTGGCAGCTTTTTAATATGTTAAATCAAAATGAAATATGAAAATCCAAGACAGTATTAGTTTAGGGCAAGTGCATTTTCAGAGGTCAGACGTGATTTCGAGGGAAAATTGCAAATAAGTTTCATTTTCAATTCAATAAACATTCACTTTAGTGTTTTCGGTGTCAGTGGACTACACAGGATTATCTCACTATTCTGGAGGCCAGCATCAAAATCGTAAAGGTACAGTACGGCTGCGAAAAAGCTCCAGGCAGAGGTGTTTATCCCGGGTGTAAGGCTCATGAATCAGAGTAAACGTGCCGTGTCTAAATCTTAGGGGTTAGAATGCAGGTAAAAGCATCCCCAGTTCAAGGGTTCGTGCCACAAGAAGGAAAGGCAACATGATATGTCATTATTCTTATTAATAATAACAACAGGGCGGCTCGGTGGTGCAGTGGGTAGCACCTGTGCAGGGTGAATCCGGCCTCTCACCCATAGATAGCTGGAAGAGGCTCCAGTACCCCCACGACTAAGCGGTAAAAAAAATGGATGGATGGATAATAACAAGAGATTATTTATTAATGCAGCAAGATGGATAGTCCTCCAGGGCATCCAAGGATACTGTCGACGTAAGTATATAATACCATTTAGTCCGGCTAAGGCTGTCTGCCGTTCATGAGGCCAAGGCCACATGACACCAGATCAGTCTTAATCACAATCTTTCTAATGTTTTACAAGTTTAAACTACAAGCCAGTAGGCAAGAACGCTGAGGAAGTTGCTGAACAACGATAAGACAATATTACTTATGAACAGTTTTTGTAGAAATAAATATTGTACACAAACATATTACTGTACATTAGAAAACAGGCAGCCACTTAAAACAAGCCCAGTAGAGTTTTCATTCATTCATAAGTAGGCTGTCTGAAATGATCAATGGCCCTTTACTCTGCCCATGTTTCTGTTTTTTATATTTCCTTGTCGTCCTCAACAATGCCTCTAATTAGATAAACCTGATGATCCTGTGCGAGTTTTATTACAGCTATGCATAAAGCTGGCGAGAATCTAGAACAATCAGGTTCAATCAAAGGATCCGATTAACTTTCAAGTCAAATGGCCCAGTGTGCAACACCCTGGCCACATTCAGCCACAATTTCATTACATAAGTACATATACAGATTGTAAATAAGTATTAAAGCAGTTCATATAGATCAATAGCAGCTTCTAAAATATTATAATTCTAGAAGATGTTGTTTATTACACACAGGTGATTTGGGAACTACAGTAATACTACAGCTACAAAATATGATTTTGTGTCAAATCAAAGAAAGTAACACCAGTTGTATAGGATATAAATATATTCAAATATAAAGTATATATAGTATGTGCAACTAAAATTTAAATAAAAGTTTTATATTATTCAGAAAGATAAAAAGATTTGACTGTTTTTTTTTACAGTAAGAGGTCAAAGCTTGGTGGATTGATCGGTCGGACACTTAATCACTTTATCTCAAAGCTATATTGACATGATCATTATGTCTCCATTAGTAAGATCAATACGGAGAAAGGAAGTGAACATTGTGAAGTAAGATGTAGCAGATGAGAAGATTCACTACTGTAGCTTTTTGTTCCATCCAGTTAGTGCTTTGCTCATCAGATGGAGTCTGTCATTTATATGTGATGTCAAGTAGCAGTAGAAGGTAATTAGCATGACTATTATAGTCTATATAATAGTCATGCTATACTATATACTATATAACTAGATAACATTTTCAGACATTAATAAGCTCATAGAATAAGCTTTCTAAGCTTTCTCATGGTTTTTGATGTCATCTGGGCAGAAAGAGACAAAGGGAAAACGAACAGAGTTTAGGAGGAAGGAGAGAAGCAGATTCATTCATTCATCCAGGAAATGAAATAAAATCCCAAATCACTCAGTTGTCCGATAATGTCTTGCTCTTATCTCGTGTCGGAGCAGCGAAAGAGCACGCAGCAGGAAAACACAAAGCAATGCAGAGAGTTTAGAAGTCGCTCCTCACATTTCCAGGCACAATGCTCACACACAAAACGTTTGGCGACGTCTAACCTCCACAGGTTTCATTCTGGTTGCTGTTTAAGCCATGTCCTGAGGACCGTGTTCTAAAAGGAATGCAATAAAACATATGTATATTTTACAGTTTTGGTTTGTCTTTGCAAGTTTATTCAACCGAGATTTTTCCACAGGAGTAGGAGAAATCACATTTTTATTTGATAGTAGATCAAAAGTCAGGATTATTTACCATCTCCTACAAATGGCATGCAATTAATTTTATTTTTAATTATCTTTGTCTGCGGGAAGCAATTACTGCCCCAAAATCACTCTAATGGGAATTCTTCACCTTGAAGTCTGCCAGCATTTATGCGGGTTTGTTGTTGCGAGCTCTTTTTTTTTTTTTAACTCCCTTTGAAAGTCAAACATTGGCTGGCGTCTCCCTCTCGGAGTTTGTTGTGGCTCTGTCTGCCCACCACCTGCCAGCCGGTCTGCGTGCTCCTGTATGTGTGGTGGAGTGTGATGTGGGCTGGCGCTCGGGCTCGGCTCGAGCGATAGCCGCGATGGCCGCGGCGATAGCGCAGCGCGCTTTAAAGCTCGCCCAATACCATCACCAAACACAATCACTCTGTGGAGGATTGCTGAAAGCTCAGTGTCAATTTCCTCCCTTCCTTTACTGCTACCTATCGACATTTTATTTAATACTGCAGGACAGCGCGGTAATCTCAAAGGAAGAAGGGAGAACAGACGACAACAATGCTATTAACTCAAGGGTTTCTGTTCAAAGTTGCCCAAAACTGACCTAATATAGTTAACTTAATAGTTCTTTTGGATTTCTGCAGTGTGGTAAACGACGTTGCATGCGTTTCCAGAGTTAAGCTCCTTTTAATTAATTCCTAAAATTGCTTTTTAATTAATTTAAACATTTCAATATCTTTTTACAGAGCCGTTGAACAATCAAAGACTAAAGTCCTGAATACATTCAAATGGCATTTTACCTTTCAGATAAATGTCAAGTGTGGCCGACTGCTAAGGCCTTGTAGCACTAAATAGATTTTTAAACTAGTGTGCATTTATTACCTTACATATATAATTACCACATTTATTCATCCGCTTGTTTAAATAAGTGTAGACATTAGTTGATTTCCTACATTTGAGTTGGGCAACTTTCTTCTAGCCTGTTGTTATTGATAATTAAAGAGTGTGCAGACTCTCATGGCTTTTAGTCCATATTTAGAGGAATAAACTGAACCACCTCAGTCTGGTTATTGAGTGCGGTTGAACCATGCACACACCTTCTGCAACTGCAAGGTCACAGCCTGAACAGAACGCAGCAGCATTTGAAGAGAGACACAGCAATATTAAAGTGATTATGAGCTATTCATCTGACAGTTGTCACCCCCGTCACCTGAGCATTAGAGTAAACAGGCTCCATTAGCGTCCCTTGTTGACCGGATGCTCTCAGGGAAAACAAGCGTATTGTTCGGTAAAATGACGGCGATGGAGGTAATCACCGCCGCTTCCTTTTAACGTTCCACAACAACTCTCATGTCCAAACAACCCATTAGCACTTTGTAATGAAACGATGCCAGCCATTATCAGGAAGATAAAAGGATGCTCAGCTTTTTTTTTCTGTTCATAGAAAATAAAAGTTGGCTGACAGCATTTCAATTCAATATGAAATTATTAACTTCAAAGTTGTTTTTAAACACTTGGGGCAAGTGTTGCTTCATCTATTAAAACGCTGATAATCTTAGGCCTTTTCATGGTCTTAGCTCGAAGAGAAGCCATTAGAGAAGACTAGAGAAGGAAATGTTGTCACACACGTTAGACTAGCACTAAAAATAGGAAAGTCCTGTTTACCAGAGCTGCAGATCACTAAAAATAACAGAAACTCTGTTTTGAAGCTAAAACATTATTATTATTATTATTATTATCATTATTAGAACTTTACAGATGAACAAGTTACTGAAACAAGTTAAAGCTTTCACAAGTTATGCTTCATGTTTGCTATAATCCATTTAAAAAGTCAAACTGCAGCATACAGTAAGTGTTATCCCAACATAATGAGCAGTCTTTCAGAGATAATGAAGGTCTAGGTGTGGGTGAAAGCACATTGATTCCAGCTGTTATGTGTTTCAACAGAACCAAACTACTGCAAATCATACTCTGAATTTATCCAGAGAAAACAAAGGAACAAGGTTCCATGTGCCCATGCTCCATAGGTTGCTACACAGCCATTCGAGCACAATGTCAAAATAAAAAAATATATATAAATGAGGTTCTGCTCGGTTTGCTCGGAGATTATGCTGACAGTGCAACACTGCAGGCAGGTAATCATATTCCAGAGCCTCAGGGCACATAGCAGCACAGCAACATCCCACTTTCCAGTAATATGAACTGCTAGGTAATTACAGTTGATCATGACTTTGTGCCTCCATCGTTTAAGCATAGCGAGCACTGCAGAAGTCCAGGAGAAAAAAAAATCACCCCGGTGATGTCATCAAGGCTGTGCGTTACCTTCTGATTACCTCACCTTGCCCTGGGACCCACCCCCACTACATCTGTGCAATATACTTCAGCCTGAAAAGCATAACAGAAGATCTTTCATGCTGTATAACAACACTAATGTGAGATACCCTTTGGAAATTTCCTCATCTCTACATGAAAACCAAAATTAGCCTATGCAGGAGATGTTTCGCTAAGTATGTCATATGCAAGGCTGAGAGATATGATTCATATAGTATCATCGTATATCATTATATTGCATGTGATATTTTTCCTAAAGCATAAATAATGAGTCACACTTTCTTTTAGTGAGTCTTTTTTGTGATTGACAACCACATACAAACAAATGGGCCATTACTACATGTCAGTTGAAACAACAGCAATTAAGGAACAGCGATGAAAAGGTGGAACCATGGTGTGAAATTAACATAATGTTATCTAAAAGCAGTGGAACAACATAAACAAACTTTCACACCGAGAGGCAGTAATGTATGTGCGTTTAGGATATGACAAACAGGTACTTCTGCCTCAGACAGACAGATGTTGGCCTAATCATCCAAAATGCCAACACGAGTGATGTCAGCAAGCCTCCAGCTCATTTAAAGAGAACAGCCAGAAACCTTTCAGCAGGGGAAGCAGATCAGAACACTTGGAACTTGATGTTATTTGCAGGAAATGTGAATAGAGCATTTGTCAATAAGTATCTACCAAAGAGCCAAAACATTAGGACCACTCACTGATGACTCAAAAAATGTAACTTTCACAATATCTGATGTAAGAGAACCGACAGTTCTTGTAGACTGGAGAAGGGAGGAGTGATACTGTGTGGGAAGAAACTGTTTGAGGCTTTAGGGGGTTCTGCAGTAAGTACAGCACTGATTTCAGACTCAGAGCACAGAAGGTATGAGGATTCTGGCACCAGATACAACGGGCCACCTTTCCAGGTCCTGTAGAGTCCAGGCCTCAGCTGGTTGGAGCTGGTTTGGCAGTGGATAAAGGGCCGACAGCATATTAGCCAGGGGTGGTCAGTGGTAGGGTCGGTAGAAACTTCAACCAGAACCTTTTGGAGTTTTTGGATCTAATGGCTTGTTTTTCCACCAACACTCGACTGTTCTCACCCTAACTTCAAACTAGCCATCAGTGGCTGATGAGCAGAACTGGACTTTGAGGCAAGAAAACCCATAACCTTTACAATATTCATGGAGTGACAGCCGTGAGGGAAGACACGCCACAGAGGCAGTCATTAATCATTTAGACTTCCCACCACTACACCGTGCATTAGTGGAGGATGGGCACATGACACAGGGCTGGGGCTGTAAGCAGCAGGAAGCAAAAAGTCACCGGCCGAGATCAGAAAAGTGAGACGGCACAGGAAAACGATCAAGGACAGAAATGACAGCGAATGCCACAGGAGAGGTCAGGGATGGAAGAGATAACGGGAGCAGGGGAGAGAGAGGACGGAGATAGGATCTGACGTTCGACAATTAAACATTTTCAATTAGTCGCTGAGGTTCCGCGCGACATGACAGCGACACAACGGCTCCATTCAGAGGGCACGGCAAACGCACAGCGCCGGCGGATGTGGTCGACTCGACGCCGGACGCCCAGAAATAGAAGCGTCCGCGGCCTCAGGTATGCCCGGCCCTGCCTGCTGTGACACTACCTGCCTACCAACACATAATCATGATGAATCACTTTGGGTTTTGCCGCCGACCGACAGCGAGGGGCGACGGCGAGCATCCCCTCGCCGCCACCCCCCACCCCCCTTTTCTTTCTTGGCTCTGTGTCATGAGGCTCTCATATTTTCAGCCTTTTTCGCCATCTCTGCCTCTTTCTGCTCCGTCCTTGCCTCCCGCACCCTCTCCGCCCTGTCTGTCTCCGACCCCCCTCCGTTCTCGCCCGTCTCCTGCGTCTTCCGACGCATCTCTGCCATCCATATTTCCTTTTAACTTTAAGCTGGAGAGACACCACATGAAGGACACAGGGACGCAGGGCAGGACATTTTAATGGTAGTTAGCCTGATGACAGTAAATGATTTATTAAGGGTTTAAAGACTTGGCTGCAAATGATTTTCAGCGTGTTGCAATATTATTAGGCAGCCATGACAAATGATGTCAAACTCCATTCACTGATAATAATAGACAACTTAGGGGTTTGTTGAAGCAGGAAAAACATTTCCTCGACATTTGTTTTACGTCTCAGCATACAGAAATGGGTGTTTATGATGCAACAAGGGGAGATTTTGATATATTAGGAGTATTATGGTTATACTTCTACAGTGTCATAAGTTAGAAAAGTGTGGAGGGCATTTTCAGAATTTAATACTAAGCCAAGCCACATTATTCTCAGCAGTTTGTTTTAATCTACCACAGGGATCAAGGTGGAAAAGAAAACACTGTTTATCCTCACTTTTCTCCTAAAATCAATATCTGACAACAGGGATGAATTACGTATTCTGCAATAACAAAGCAGCTAGTAGAACCACTCGGTTCTAAAAAAAATGAAATAAAAAATTGTCTTCATTTCTCAAAAGCAGCCAAAGTAACACACAAGTGAAGATAAAAAGGCTCTGATCAATACAGTGAAGTAGTCAACAGAATTCCTGTAACAGCTGGTAAAATCCGGGATGCTGGATTCCTGTCACGGCTTCTCAAGCAATTACCAGTGTTCCCCCTTCACTTTGCTCCTCTAGGCTACTGTCTAAATAAAGCAATGATGGTTGAGAGGCAAACAGCACCTTAAGAGGTAAACAGCGTAGCTCTTTAATATTGTAAGGCTTCTCGGCCTCGTTACTCCCAACGCGAGCAATCCGACGGAGTCTGTAGTACAAACGGGCAAAAACAAGGGAAGAGGTCAAAGGGTTAACAAGATGAGTAAGCTGACCATCTTCTCCCCGATTTGTCTCGTTCGCAGGCATCTGTCTGATCCTTTGTGGAGCTGCCATCTTGGACCGCTCCACTCACAGCTGATCCCTATTACTGGGGAGGACAGGAGCCTTATTATACAGGCTGAAGAGCTGCTAAGTGAATGAGTGTGCGCGCAGATAATTGCACGTGAGGAAGGGGAGGAACGAATGTGATACAAGAGCCATGAGGGAAGGAGCAACTGAGGTAGAGATGACATGAATGAGGTAGGCATCACAGTTATGTCACATAAAGGCAGACAGGCGTTACATTAGTTTGGATCCATCACAGCTGGAAACTGGGATACAGATGCAGGCTGTCTGCACTAATAAACACCCCAACTTTTCCAATGATCTTTAGCCCCTGAGTCATTATTTTAGGTCTTATAGAAGGTTTTTTTAGAGTCTAGCTGGTGTATAGATTCATGCTGCTCTTCAACTGCTGAGTTTACACCAAGTTGGACTTTGAAGCTTATGTAATATGCTACTTGATTATAGTATCTGGTCTGTTACTGTAGCATAGTTTCACTCCCTCCACCAATGGTAGCTAGAGCTATGTTTCCATGAAAAAGTGCAACACACGAGTTTCAACTTACGTTCACTGCCAAGGTTAAATCAAGTTTTACAGGTTATATAGTTCTGTAGCTGCAGCCCTGGGTCTTCTTCGACAACCGATACAAACTACCGCCATCTGCTGGTATGGAGGATTAACTCCTAGTGACATTTTTAGGACAACGACACTAAGCTACTGGCTCCAAGTGTAAGATGCGCGACTATCTATATTGGGTGACTTCAACCCTTGCTATGCCAGTTTTATGTACTGTCGAGGAGCTGCCATGGCTGCTAACAGGAACACTTTAATTCTGATGACAACCGAGAGCAATTTTCAGGCCAATTACTTTGGCTAAATTATAATGGCTGAGCGGTTTCACAGGATAGGGGCGCGAGGGGAAAGGAGAAAGGATTGATGATGTGTTTTAATGCTAATATATCCCAAACCAATATATCGCCAGTGTGATCAGTGTTCTCCTACTCACTTCCACTCTCTCTCGGTGCAGGTTTTTTCATCTGTGACCTCTTTGTAGCTCTACCCATCCTCGCTCTCCACGCGAGGCTCTGGGCTTGCTGTACAAAATCGCTCACAATATTTCGATCTCTGGTGTCTGTTGTAATGAAGTGTAATCATAGGTTCACACACACACCAACAATCCGAACCATAAAGGAGAATAATAACAGATATTCAGCAAAGTGTTTCACTGGCTCAAAATTGACAAATTTATCATTGCAATGTGCTCCACTTCAACCTATTGCTTTATAAATGCCAAACATACATTAGCAACACAGTCAGTGTTGGCAGCGGATGCCCTAAAATGATCAAATAAAGGCTTTAAAGTTTTTATGACCTGTGGAGCTGAATTTACTCATTTAATAATCTGGAGGAGAAAAGAACATTTCTGTTACTATAGCGCTCCGCTAAAGCCAATGATTTAGTCTCAGGAGGATATGAACAGTGTGTTGCGACAGCAAGAGGACTGTTTTATGTGTTTTCATATTCTCAGTGATCAACATTCATTTTTTGCGCTCCGCTCTGAAGTGCTAGTTTTCTGTCCTTTCAGCTGCAGCACAATAAAGTTATTGTCAGCTTTTGAAGAAAACGGAGCATAATTACAGAGGAAAAGTGTCACAGTCGCATGAGAAATCCGCACACAAAGCCTTGGCATTTTAATAGAAATTCAACAGTTCAGCCATGGGTTAATTGTGACAGGTAGACTGAGGAGGATGGTCGGATTTGAAATTTTTCTTTTCTGGGCTTTTTGTTTTGAGACCGGCACTGTCTCGCCGCCTTTCTAACTGTTGTTTCTTGAACGGGAAGCCATTTTAAAAATCTGCTGCCTGTGGCCTAGTAAACAGTACATTTGAGAGACAGGCAGATTGTCAAGAAACAAAAACCAAGAAAGAAATTTATATCTCTTTATAAATAATGTTTCCAATAAATGAAGCTTATATAAACACATGCACACACTGCATACTGTCAAAGTACAAACCAGTGTGTACACTTTGCTGCCAACTCTCCCCTTTCTTAGTCTTTCCTCACCACCTTGCTGCAATGACAAGCGAATCACTGTCAGATATATGCATGGCTGTAAGATTTTGTGTATAAGAATGCAAAAATGGCCGAGCTTTTGCTGATAAAAGGCATGTTTCACTTTGCGGCTGGAATGACAAATGTCAATCGATTAACAATAATGAGACAAACAAAACTGGGTAAACACCATTATCAGGCTGTGCTGAATCGGCAGAAAGATTAATAGGATTTTTTGCTGACAGAGAACATAGTTGTAATGGCAAAAGCTGTGGACCGTGAATAAAATAAACACAAAATGTCATTACACTAGAGTAAGTAAAAATTAAAACTTATTTGTTTTGACGTGGACTTGATGGGAAATGTTGCTGCGCCGACGCCAGCGTGGTGGGTGGTAAAACACTGCTCATTCTTCAGGAACAAAGAGGGAAGGAGAGACAAAGAGAGGTGGAAAGCAGAGAGGCTGTGCTAAAAAGCTTGATAACGCTTCAGCAGCATCGTGAACTCCAGTCGACGGTTGTGGCTTAAAGGTCGGAGGAGAATAGAGGAAAAGCACACGTAGGCGAGGGGCAAATGAGTCTGAGGGCAACAACAGGCCATACATCAAAAACACCGCAAATGGAATAAGACGAAGGCAAAGCCAGGGAGTAAATTACAAATTGGAAATTGAGGTTCTGTTGTGACACATCTAAATTTATGATCAGGGAACCACGTGGTGCAGCAGGTGACTCACAACCACATTACCCGCTTCATGGAAACGCAGTGGAAATGTCCTCGTAGTCGTCACAACACTTCTTTTATACGGACACAGAACAAAATAAGGTCTTTCTGCAACTGGCACCCGGAATGTCAACGAAGCCACAGTGGCACATGATCCTGGTGCTGTTTACCGGCACAGATACGCCTCTTACTGCAACCACACCACCGTGATTTGATTTACAGTACATGCCTGCAGCAGCCAAATGAAATACACTCAATATATTTAAACCAGAGAGAACCCGGTGCAAGGACACAGTGAAGTAAGCGAAAAAAAAGAAGAGGAACACGCCACTAGAGATAAAAGTAAGTGTGCTTTTCTCTTAAATCCACCTTTGTAAAAGGACCCACGACGGAAGAAACAGAAAATAAATCAGGTTCCTCTTGTTCCCACTCGTCTCTGAGCATCATCTCCTCACAAGAATGTTTGCAAAGAAATACTAATTCATCCTCCAATGAAATTAAAACTTTCTGTAAGTCAGCTCATTACACAGCATCATTACAGTTTCTTGACGTCAATAGGTAAAATGTTTACTTGCTATTCAATTAAAGTCACCATTTTAAAAAAGAAAATTAAACTACAAAATCTGAGACTCAAATATAGTTTTCTTGAATTTGCTGACATACATACAGTACATATCACATAACATGAATCTAACATGAAATACTCCATAAGTTTAAGCGATCGTTGAATAAAAACAAACTAAGCCCAACAAGCATAAAGAAGATACAATAGACAAATAGCATAAACACACAGTATGCTGGCATCAGTATGCTGCAATGTCACATCAAAACACAGTTACACCACAGCATTTAAATGATTTATTAATGCACCACTAGAGGAGACAGAGAAACGAGGGCGAGGGGACGGAGAGCAGGAGAAAAGGACAAAAGAGGAGACGTGAAGGGCAACAACGCAGGTGAAGGCTCTGTTGTGTGGTGAAGCCACAGACTGGCAGCTTCATGAAAGGAGAGGAGAATATGAAGGTGATCTGAGGAGAGGAGAGAAGCAATATTTGCACATCTGAGCCGCATATCTCATGCGCCGCCGCCAGCAGGGGGGAGAGGAGAAGAAGAGGCAAAGCCAATGACACAGACAGACAGGTGGGGTGTTAGATAGAGAGTCATTGGAGAAGAGACGGAAGATCGACAGACAGAGAAGCGGTGAAAACCCGACTGACTGATGACTCATGGAAATCAAAGCCTTTCCTTCTTGAGGACGCGCTTTCATTTCCCCTCCCCGGTGTGATCCGTTTCTTCCTGAGCAGCGACTGCAGCTCCAGGTACAGCAGGTGCATGAGTCGACGCATGCAAACATACACACACGCCGTCAGCCGAGTCTCCTCCCCAGCTACTCTTTGTTGTCCCGAAAGTGATTTATTTTTCAGCCACACACTGAGACTAATACTCAGCCTTGCAGGCGGATGTTTTGGAAAACTTGAAAGCCTTTTGTTTGACATGCCTTGCCACAGCACCAGTGATGCTGAACTGTGTAGTTTCACTTTGGAGCCCACCCCTCCAATATTCGCACAGACCTGTGGTTGTAAAACATCTGCACAAACCCATCGCAAGATGGAAAATACATGGGTCTTTCATGGTTACTATGAGAGGGAATCAGAAGCAATAAAAAATCAAATATAAAGCCATTTCAAAGCATATAGTCAGGCTTTGGACTGACTACAAGAGACCCACACAGGACAGCTTCAAAGGAGATCAAGGAGATGACTCAATCCAGTTTGCCGTAACATGAAAAGAGCTTTGTGTGTGTGTGTGTGTGTGTGTCTGTGTGTGTATGTGTGTGTGTGTGTGTGTGTCTGTGTGCGTGTCTTACATCACCGTCGGTTGGAATTAAACAGTGTTAACACATTTTATTAGCTGTACAAATACACAACAGGCTAATAAGTTTGCATTAGCATTATAATTAAACAGTGAGCAGTGGCGCATGCCTTCGTAGCTTCACACCATCATAAGTCACAACTGTGACTTATTATTTAAGACTGTGTTTGTAAAGAGAGCAGATGACTGACTCTGATTGAGGACAAGACATCTTCAACGCTGCCACATTTACAGAAGGCAAGAAAAAACTTTCTACTAACACAATCATCCAGACCTTAGCCTCCCTGAGTGCACTAGAGTTTAATATGGATCAAATTTGTAATTGAAAACTTCCCATAAGATTTTATATTTATATAAATATGTATATACACACAAAATTAGATGAAATGTTACCACACAATGTCTTCTTACACAGATTATACCGGCTCTGTGTCCACCCATGTGCCTCCTCTCTCCATCACCAATGTACTGACAGCAGGCCACCTGGCAGTCCTTCAAGGGGAAACTATGTGCGTCCTTATTAAAAAAATACAAAAGTGTTTACTCAGAGAGTTTGCGAGTAAGATACATTAGCGAGGGAACGGGGACGAGTGTGGGAAGGTCTCTCACAAGTCAGCACTGTCTGCGATGTTTATCCACCACATATCGAGCAGCGCTGACCAGGAAACCCCACCGGGGCCATTGGACCAGCTGGTGCATTACTGCTGTAAACACAGGCCTAAACACAAACATCTTTCTCCTTCACACACAGCCAACCCACTCATTCTCCCAGCGCCACACATTGATCATCCTATGGCAGCCCCCTTCATTTCACTCCCCTGCTCCACCTTACGCTTCATCAGACATATTATAATTAGCTCTGCGGCGTAATTAACATCCAAATTAGGGCATTTACTAGCATATCTGCGCTCATTTGCATACACAGTCCCAAAGAAGGAATGGCACCATTTGTAATTAGCCGGTTTTGCGCATAAATTGCTCCTGAAAGGTGATTAGATTTTTACCTGTCGCAGGTCTCAACAGGCGAGGTCGATGCAAACAGTCGGGATGTTTCATGTCTTTAGCGAAAACGCATTCAACAACCAGAGTGATGGTGGAGGAGTAATGGCGACACTGGGCTCATGGGGTCACTAAATGTCAACCAGAGCCCGGTGTTAGCAAACCTGGAGTCCAATCAATGAAAGGAGGAATGAGCTGTGATTTACAGCTGCCTCGCTTTATATGAACACTCAAAGAACAGCACTAGCAGCAGAGATCCTAGAAAACCCACAATCAAAATGTAATCTCAGCGTCCAGATAGTCATCAGACCACATTTAGACACGTTGTCTATAAATGTAAATGATTTGGTTCTGCAGCTACAATCAAAGTGTGTGCGCTGCCAAGATGGCTTCAAATACACAACACAGAATGCTCAACGAGGCAGAAAACAGACCCAACACCTAGATGTGTGAAGGATTAATTAGAGCTGATTAATATGTCTGTTCATATGGCGTCAGTGACAGGACACAACTGCAAAGAAAACAACACTGCGCATGAAGTTCGCCGAAGACCACCTTTATGTCCCACAGCACTACCAGGAATATGATGAAACGATGTGAACAGTGCCGCACAACTGATCTAATCACAATCACCGTGTCAGCCTGAGCAATTACATCGTCACACAAGGCTGTGATTTCGTTCAATTAATACGAGAACCAGCTTTGTCTGTGTGCAGTGCGCTCATTATCTGCATTGCTAAAGAGCAGATGACCAGTCGGCCCCTGCGAAGGCCGCGAAGCGTGCGCTGAACAAAGAACTAAAAACACAACTGCTTTTGTCTAAAACGCACAAAACGAAAGTCAGCACTTGAAATGGCGTAGAAAAACAAATGATGAATGCGCGGAGATGAAACTCCTGACTAGTCGAGGAACAGCTGACAGCCAGCCTGTAAGCCAGACAAAACCAAAGAGAGTGTCGCGCCATGCGACGAGGCCCCGTGAAGACGGGACGACATCACACGCGCCATAATGTCCTACTTATCAAGAGACGCGGTCTGCTCGTGCACCGGTGGGAACGGGGGATTTCAGGAAGCGAGCTGCAACCGGGACCAGCTGTTTGTACGTCTGAGCTGAGGGATACGCGTTTCACTGTTGGCATTTCCCTTGACTGACTGGGGTATAGCAGCTTTAAATGCCCCGTAGATCATTAAGCTGCTAGCGCTTTAATCTCCTCCCGTAGGTGCATTGTTGTTCCACCCGACTTGTTGAGATCACCTGGGCTTAAGTGTAAATGATACTGGGACACTCTTGGACTGCAGCAAGAAGAGCCTGTCCAGGGTGGATCCCGCCTCTCTGCAGAGAGAGGCTCATTTTGCTATGATGAGCTAAGGGCTCAGACAGGCTGTCAATTGCAGAAGGAACCACAGAGAATGAGCCTAGACCTAAAACCAAAGCAGGATGGCTGCAATAACTTCCAGAGAGACCAGGTGTTGGGCCACAAGGATGGTCAAAGGTTGTGCAGGTCTAGTCCACAGCTACAGCACCTGCTTAAGGCCGTGTGCATGCGATAGTAAAGTTCAATTTAAAACTGCATTGACATTATTCTGCAGTGCACTGAATTGTAACTGTATAAAAAACTAAAGAAATACAAAGGAAAAAGGAGACAGACCATCAAGTTGGAGGTGGAGAGGGGAAGCAACTTCATCAGGGTTAAAGGCACAACATGTGGACAGGCTGAGGTGAAGGAATATAAATGGAAGCGAGGAGGACTCAGTAATAGAAATGCCCAACATAGAGTCAGAATATGACATTTTCCAGATGAAAAGAGACAAAGTGAGACAGAAAGATAACAGCCGCAACATGTCTATACATCTCCGTTAAGCCCATAAAACTGTGGGATTGAACCCACGTCTGTGGAGGAGGAGGAAGAGGAGGAGGAGGAGGAGGAGGAGGAGGGAGAGCCCATCAGAACCACAGCGATCCGGGGCCCGGGGAAAGAATCGAGGAGAATGACGAAACACGTCTCGCCGTGACATTTGCCCCCTGAATGGCATCGACTCGACAGAGTGGAGCCGCGGAGAGCGACGCCGAGCCAGAAGAAGAAAGCGAGGGAGAAAAATACACGCCAGGAGAAAGACCCCAATGACAGTAAAGAGGGAGAGAGCGACGGGACGGGGAGAGTTCCCGCCAGACATTGTTTCACCAGTCATTGCACAGAGGAGGGAAACCTGAGTTATGCCTCTGCGCTCCACATCGCTCCCTCAATTTATGCTCCGACGAGGACAACGCGGCTCGACGGCTCGGCTGAAAGGACGCCCATAAATCTGATCTTGTTCCTCGTTCCTCCCCCTCAGATCGTCTCAGTCCGTGTCTCTCCGGCACCCGACCGCTCGGGTCCCGCTGCCCGACCCCCTACGTGCAGGAGTCCAGCAGCCGACCTTCGTTTGCCCAACTCTGCTGAGCTCGTGCAGCCAGTACGCCCACACGTGGACTGGCTGCTTGGTGCTGGTCCAAAGTGGGGACCAGTCGAGAACTGGTTTGCTTTGCTACAGACTAGAGCCACAACACGACGACAATCTGAAACAAAGGCGATTACTGTCAAGTTCATTTCTTCTACTGAGCTGAGGCCACTTTAGTGTTTGTATAAATGATGATGATAGTCCATTAAAAACTACATATATGTATATTACTATGCTTCACAATGTAAAATGAATCAACTCGCATCATTTAAGCTCACACACACAACAGCACTGTGTCCAAACGTCATCTAGACCTGGTTAGACTTCACTCTGGCCCCAGGGCCATGGAGGCCTTACATAAACAGGGAGAATAATGACACTGGCCCGTTTGCTCACTGTCCTCACTCCAGAGACCAAATTAATGCCGCTCTAAACCTCTGCCGCCCAGGTGTGTGTGTGTGTGTGTGTGTGTGTGTCTACGTGAGACGCGAGGGCATCACAGGTAGACGATGCGATCGAGCACGAAGCCGCTCCCCCCGGGCACGGGTCGATCGTCACCTCCCCAGAAATCCCCTTCAGCCCACGGAGCAAACACGGGACCACGAGCAGCCGCGGAGGCAGCGCCAGCGACGGCGTGAATCGAAGCAGCGCCACGGAAACAGGCCTTTTGAGCGTGTGAAATGATGACGAGCAGCCAATTAACCAGTCAGACCCTCGAGAAATGCCGGATTGCATATTTGAGGTATCGCTAAAGGTACATTGGGGTAAATAATAATTACTTGGAATTTGAATATTTATGAGTTTTGGAACTGTTGACTGAATGGAACAAGACGCGATGATGCGTTATCATAGAAACAGGAAAAGGATCCAAACATTTCTAACTGACGAATATGTCACAAAAATAATCTGGAATTTAAAGATCCCGTGTTTTCATTTGTCGCTGCTATTTTCCCCAAGTCTAAATATTAAAATACTAACAAAGGTGTAACTTCCGACCGAACCGAACGCACGTGTGGTTCAACGCACGACGCGGAGAAAAACGCGCCACAAAAATAGTTCATATTCATCCGCACTTGGCCAAATTTTGGCTAAAAAAAACCCTAATTATCAGCGAAGTTGTGGGACAGACTTCCCAAGTTGTGCAACTCCACCGCGAAAAAGCCGAGGAACACGTCGACGCCAACTTGCCCCCGTTCTCCGCGCCTACCTTTCCCCCCGAGGGCGCAGGAGTGGCCCCACATCAGCCCGAGCAGCACGAAGGGGACTCCGAGTCTCTGCATGGTTGTCGAGCCGTTGACGCGTCGTCTCTTCGTCCGCTCCTCGTCTCAAATCCTGGATCTCCTCCAAAGCGCGGGGATGTGCTCAACCGCCCGCGCGCGCGCGAGGGAGGGAGGGAGAGTCGGTGTGGTCGAGGGACTATCGCACGGCGCTGTAGGTAAAGAGAGCGAGAGGCGCTGACGTTTAAGCAGCGTCAATAAAGCAGTGTTTCCGGATACTGTTTTTCAAAATAAGTTCCTTTTTGTGTTGAATTTTGTCTAGAATGCAAACTATCAAAGTGTGAGTTCATGCAGAGTTGTTTTTTAAAAACGTATCTTCACGCATTATTTGCTGTGGTTGCTAAAAAGCAGGTTTTACTCGCAACTGAAAATATGCACTTTTAGAATGAAGAACAAAAATGACATTTTCCAGCATAGTGTAGCTTAATTTCACAAACTTGCCGTAACAGGAGAGCGAGAAATGACGCTGAGGAGAGGGTGCAGGGTGGGTTCTGCCTGAGATGAGGGTGAGTTCGGAGTCTTGTAGGGTAAAGGGTTGATTCTGACATGTTAACAGGAACAAGCTGAGTCCTTCTAGACTTGATTGTCAGTGATTCCCTTCCTTTACAGATCCAGTTTTACAATCGAATAAATAAAACAAAAATGCTGTTGAGAAATGCTGAAAAGAGACCAAAATTAAGAAAATAAAATAGCACCTGATTTAAAATTGGAGAAAGAGGAATTTAGTGTATGAATACTTACGTGTTTCCCAATATGTCCACCACAAGTTATTACAGTTACTACGATACTTTTATTACTATTACTACTACTACTACTGTACTACTAATACTACTACTGTCTCTATGAGGCCTGATTCTAAAAACTAGCCTGCAAAACAAAAAGTATTTATTGGTCCTAAATCCAAAATCCATTTTTGACATAGCTTATCTGTTAGCCTTAATTAAATGTTTTGTGCCAGTTAGGCAACATTTGTGAAATTTATTTTTAATTTCAATTAGGGAGAAACATGAGCTGTGGCTTTTTGGATGGTCTTACAGCCATGGTCCTTTCATAATCAAATGAAGCAGCTGCTACACTGTGATGTTTTTCCAGCTGTATCCTCCTAACAAGAGCCTCCATACAGAGCAGTTATACTCCCCCTCACAGATTTGACTCTTTCAGTTTTCACCCTGTGGCAGAATCACTGGATTTTTCTAACGGCCGTCTGTTCTTCAATTATTCCCCCGTGCTCTTCCTCTGTTGGGTGTGGGTGTGTGTTCTGGGGATTAGAGAGAGGGGGCAGACCTCAAGTGAGTTAAGAGGATAACAACGATAGAACACACACACACACACATATGTGTGTGTGTGTGTGTGTGTGTGTGTGTGTGTGTGTGTGTGTGTGTGTGTGTGTGTGTGTGTGTGTGTGTGTGTGTGTGTGTGTGTGTGAATGCAGACAAACACAGCAAGGGCCACATTTACATGCATACACAGTCACTAACACAAACATTCTCCCAATTGGCTGTTTCCATGGGCAGTGAAGTTACAACACAGCAATGCCATGGGAAACATGATGTAACCAGTAAACATCTACTGTGCCTTGTTGGTCAAACCTTCAGGGAGGCAAGTAACTTTGTGTGCACATGAGCATTAAGAGACATTAAGAGACATTATCTGCATTATCATATCTAACATTATGTGCCACAGCAACCAGAAACAAATGTTCCTCCATTTCCAGAAAAAGAATCTGATTCCTCTTTTTCATGTTTTACACCAACTCTGATGTGGTCTCACAAATTACTGGGCAAGACAACTCCATCCCTCTGCTGAAGCATTGGGGATTTTGACTGTCATAGAGCTTAACAAACAAACGTGATGCTCTGTTTGTCTTTTTATACACACATACGGCATAACGCCTTGCGGTAATGAACCTGACTAAAAACCAGCTGACTGTTAGGCCTAATGCTGACAAGTACGACATTCACTCAACTAGTGAGTTGTTTGTTCCACACCTGCTCCACACACGGCCAATTAGTTTTTGACAAAGCTTCTCCTTTTCATCTAACAAGCAGTCAACACCAGTGGAAGGACATGTTACCCGGGATACAAAGGTGTATTTTTTAGGTGTTATTATAGAGAGTATCTAACAAGAAGATGCTGCCCTCACTTAAATAAAAAAAAGGTTTTACACTAAATTTGAATTTAATAATACAACATTGCTTGTCACTCGCTAATTCGTGGCAAGAATGTGAAGCATCTCTATGACGTTAATTACCCAAAGCACTTGTCTCCAGCGTGTGAAGTGCATTTCAGCACCAAGGAGAGCTCTCTGTCTAATACTACTCTTCCTCCACTAGGGGTCGCGCTTGGGTCGTGTTTTTGCTGCGGAACCATCGAGCAACATCTTCACAGATGCACGGAGTGGAATAAGTGGGACACGTTAAACAATAATACCAACAATATGAAAAGCAGGTAAACAAATTATGTCTTTGTTAACTTTAAACGCCGTTTTTGTAATATGACTGATTATGACTTTACTGCTTATCGTATTTATTCACGTAGTATTTCGACTGTGTGTTTGTCGCTAAGTTTTGCTAAGCTAATAAACGTTAGCTGCCTGGTCAATCTCAAGGTGAATCGCCCAGTTTACTGAAAGTTTTTTTATTTGTTTGCTATCTTCTGGCTTAAACTGCACAAAGCAGCTGGGAAAATAGCCACAGCTCACATTTTCTGCGGTTGTTGAGACGGTGCACGTGCCCTAAATCTAGAGAAGGAGAAAATACAGAGTGTATTAATCAGAGAACGTGTAATTAGAAGTTACCTGCGTACAGAAGCAGCGTTTGAGTGAATATTTGACATAAGTGACTAAAAATGAAAAATTAGACAGAGGTAGGATAAGTTTCCACATCCGCAATTAAACTTTTAAAGTAGGACTTGTATGACTTCCTGTTCTTTTATACATGATCTATTAGTATTTATTTTATTTCACACAATTATTCTTAAAGTTCTTATAGGTATTAAGTAATAAGTATTTGTCACATGTGATGTAGATAAAAGTTCAGACATAATTTAGTAGGATGTATAATGTAATGGTTAATCTTGTTGGTTGAGACACTAGGCTGAGTGATGATCGCTGAGCTAAATCAACTATCTCTGCAGCTAATAATACATCATCTTCACCCACTTCCCCTGCAGTTGTCCCCCTGCACCAATGTCTGACTCTTGTAATGTGCCATCACATTTGTTCTTTCCCGTTTCTCTAAGCACACTGTGTCCTGATGATGAATGAGGCCATCATTGGGAATAGTATGAGTTTACCTCCCACTTGCATTATCCGACTCCCACAATATTGATGACTCTTCCTCTCCTCTCAGGTTTAGGATCATGGTGTGAGCAGATAAACCATTATGGCCATCCGCCGTGTGCCACTAGTCTTGTTAGCCTGTGGCTCCTTTAATCCCATCACCCACCAGCACATGAGGCTCTTTGAGTTGGCCAGAGACCACATGAACAACACAGGTCAGACCCAGACACTATAAAAAGGTGTAAAATGCCACTAGGTCTAAATGTAAAGAAAGCACATTATCGTAAACAAATGCTACATGAGCGTTTCATTTGAAAATTTACATAATCCTCAGGGTTAACGTAGATTCTAGATGCATTTATATTTCTCCGGAATTTTAGAATTGTAAAAGAGGGTGGATATTGAATGGAAACAGAGAGCATTATGGAGAAGAAAAGGAACAGATGGATGAACGGAACAAAATTTTGAAATTATTTTGCTTAGTTTACTTATGAACTTGTCTGTGTTGTGTTCATCTGTGTCCCTAGTCTGTAATATTAGATTCTTTAACAATATGTACTGTCCTTAATGTTAAAAAATCCCAATAATAAAACATCGTTATATCATACGGGCAGCTCTCTCAGTGTAAGATACATTATGTATCTATACACCGTCAGCAGGAACATACATAATGCTCTTACAGTGATCCTTTACCTATAAGACAGTGATCCGAAATGACTTTAAGCTGCACACATGAGCTATTTTTATTCTCGTGTATTTGAATGTTTTCAAACAACATAATTAGCACGATTTGGGTATTTAGATCTGTTTTTTGAAGTATGTTTAAACCAGTAGTATATTTTTAATATATATTTTTTATGTATTTATTAGTTGGGCAACCTGTTTAGTTTTAGGATTTGTCCATATATGATGAACACTATCACCATTTTCCATATTGCTTTTATCTGCTGATTTATATTGCATTTCTGTGTCAGCTCTCCTGACCCAGAAAAACCTATTAATCTTCTATGCCTTCAGGCCAGTACCAGGTGGTGGGTGGCATCGTGTCTCCAGTGAGTGACTGCTATGGAAAGCAAGGCCTAGTAGAGGCTAAGCACCGCATTGCTATGGCGAGGCTAGCGCTCCAGAGCTCCAACTGGGTCACCGTTGATGAATGGGAGAGCCAGCAGCCAGACTGGACCGAGACTGTGGTTACCATGAGGTACAGAACAAACTTGCTGCAGCCTCAGAGCTGAAATGTATTTATATCTCAGGGGAAAGGGTGGACAACGCATAGGATGCTTAGGGTAATACCAGTGTTCTAGCACCTTGTGGGACCAGGTAAGGTAATGATGTCTCATGACAGGATCAAGCACTTGTCACCTCTAGTGGCAGCCGCTTTGTGTTCATTGTTTTTTTCTGTCTTCTTAAACGTTTGCCTATGACATCAATACCTTCTGACACGTCCTAGATTTACCACAGCACCAGTAAAAGTCACAGGGATGAACTGCCCTTCGCTGCTCCTCCCTCCTCCCACCCTAATACCAGCTTGAATTGTTTATGTAGCAGAGTGTTGCCGGGTTACCTAAATTATAGGCTTTCGACTCTTGAAGGCTGGAGTACACTGGACCTTTGTCAGCTCTGGGATTTTCGTGAGGTGACAAGAGGGGCACAGGCTATTAAATTCATTGGCCTCATGGGAAACATGTAGTTGCAAAGGGCTGTGTGACACATGAATATGAGCAGAGAGGCGCTTCATTGGGAATGAGAAGATGTGAAGCCGTGTCTGTGCATTGACCTCTCCCTGCAATAGTAATATGCAGCTCATCCTTACACAAACACACACTCTATGTTGCATGTGCATTCAACAATTTACGTTACCATATAAAATATAAGAGCGTACTCTAAATCACTCCTTCTCTCACACCCTTGGTTCCTTCACAGGCATCATTATAGTCGCATTCTGAAGCAGTATGAGCAAAGCCCAGGAACAAACAGCAGCTCCACTGGATGCATCACTTCCCCCTCAAGTAAGACCCCTTGGTAATAATGATGTAATTTTGTCAGTGAGTGAAATGGTCTCATTTTGCCAGTGTTAGCAGTCAGTTGTTCAAGCTGAAATATTACAACCACAAACCCAGTTTGAACAACACTTTATCGTCAGGCTCAGCTTTACTTAGCGCTGATGACCTAATTAGCACTAAGTCATCCAGACTACTCCCTGTCTACTATAATAACCTGCTAACGTCGCCTCATCAGTATGTGGTGGGAAGCAACATAATAATGATCATCTTCTAATGTGCATTACAGACGTTTATATGCATGTGCCTGACTAATGCAAAGTAAAAGCCACATGTTGTTCTGACAATGAGTCGACTAGAGGTAATTGTTGATTTGCCTCACCGATGACTGAAAACTCCTTCCACCTCTCTCTCAGACCCCCCTCCGCAGCTGAAACTCCTCTGCGGGGCTGATGTTCTGGACACCTTCAAGGTCCCCGACCTGTGGCGGGACGACCACGTGGAGGAGGTGGCGGGGCGCTTCGGCCTCGTCTGCGTCAGTCGCGGCGGGCTGCGTCCCGAGCGGGCCGTGCACGAGTCGGAGCTGCTCTTCCGCCACAGGCACAATATCTTCCAGGTGAGGGAATGGGTGAGGAACGACATTAGCGCCACGGAGGTGCGGCGGGCCCTGAGACGGGGCCTGAGCGTAAAATACCTGATCCCGGACTCGGTGATCCAGTACATCCACCAGCACAACCTCTACACGGAAAACAGCGAGAGGAAAAACGAGGGCAAGGCTCTGAGGCCACTGACCAGGCAGGGGTGGCAGCCAGCCAAGAACTCAGATGACTGAAATCACTGAGCTGAAGACACGGAGAAAAGAATTGCTGAATTTTGCAGTGGAAACATTTGGAGAATCTGTTGATGTGAATCACTAGGCTGGAATGTATTTTTGTAACATATTGCCAATTACTGTTTATTGGTCTCTTATGAATCTGTCAAAACTGTGAATAGCAATAAAATGTTTTTTTTTTCCTGTTTTAAATAAAAGTGAAATTCCCTCTTCACGCGCCCGTGCCAACCGGCAGCATCAGTTCATTTTATTCTGGATCTATTCGGCGTTCATCTTTTTCAACAGAGGGATTAAAAGTAATCCTGACAGTTGCTCAGTAACAGTAGGTGTTTTCTGTGTGAGGCCAACGGTTTAAAGCTCCGCTGTGCAACTGATACTGACTGGCGTCCACTGAAGGAGCGGAATGGCTGTTTGTTCTGAGCGTGATGGTGGGATAGCTGCGTCTGGCCCAAAGGAGGGATCGTCGCACTAATTGAGTTCTTTAGCTGAGACAAAAGATGTGACAGGCCTCTTGAGCACGTTTTAATTGCTGCTGTTGGTGCATGTGCTTTTCTGACTCCGAGGCTCCAATTAGCCACGTTCCCTGGCTCATCAGCGCATCTTTAGTGATCAATCATGAGTGGTTTCACTAAGTTTTCCTGAACCGACATCTTAATTGAGCCACTCCCAAGACAGGTCTCGCAGATTCCACGCACTGATCCCACTTCTACTGTAACTAAAACACGCGCGTGTCGTCCGCGGCGCGTGTTCGCAGCCTCCAGCGTTGCGTCGCGGGGTAACGTGGAGTCCGGTGAGGGAGGGAACACCCGGAGGGAAACCCGGCAGGTAATCGGATTAATGCGAGCTGAGCTCAAATCGGGGCTTTTGATAGACGCTCGTTTACTCCATCGCAGGACGCGGTTCTCGGCGGACCTCCTCTTTCTCCGGCCGTAAGGAAAACCCGCAGACGCCCACATGCCCTTGGACCTGAGCGGATACTGGAAAATGACCTCCAACGAAAACTTCGAGGAGTTCATGAAGGCTCTCGGTGCGTTTGTTGGCGGCTTTACGGATGGAGATGACGCGCTGGCCCGTTAGTGGCAGATGTCGCCTTATCAGTAGTATTATTATCAATAATGAGTACAGCAGCAGTGGCGTCATCCAGATGTGGGTGGATCCAGATGTGCGCCTGGCTTCTCTGGGACGTGGTCCAGCGGAATCCTTTCTTAATCAATCCCATTGGACCGAACATCTGGCGCTGCTTTGCTTTTCCAGGATCTGCTAATGCCTGGTTCCAAGATGCTTGCTTACTTAGTGGTATTAGTAGTATTTGTAGTAGTAGTAGTAGTAGTAGTAGTAGTGTCATACTATTATTGCTGTTCATTCAAGTCGTTCCTTTGTCACTTTGCATGCGCAGATATAAACATTGCCATCAGGAAAATCGCCAGGCTGCTGAGGCCCGACAAGGAAATCATCCAGAACGGGGACCACATGGTCATCAAGACCCTCAGCACCTTCAGGAACTACAACATGGAGTTCGACTTGGGCAAGGAGTTCTTCGAGGACCTGGCGGCAGTGGACGGCAGGAAGTGCATGGTGGGTGTTGGATGCAGGGGGAGCATTACGGTTTAACTGAGGCTTAGCCAACACGAGCCCCTCACGGGCGCCGTCCGGACTCGGCTCTTCCCTAGAACTTTCTCTCTACTTGTGAAAAGTTGGCGCAGATTTTTCACGCCATAATCAGCGAGTTAGCGTAAAGAGCGACATCAGTCACTGCAGGCACAGAACTGTAATAGACTCCCATTTATCTAATCAGTTTATGTGGCTGAATACTTAATGGGATCAGGGCTTATCTGTGGCCCTTCATGAAAACCCTTTTTTGTATGCTGATAGGCTGATTATAGATAAGCTGTAAGCTGTTTTGGAGGGCGCTGAAAGAGAAGGTAACGTGCACCTTCATGCACAGATTTTACCAGAAGAATTATGGGAGGGGCTCTCATAATATATATACATACTGTATAGTTGGAAACCTGGAGCTGGTTTGTTAAAGCGTTAATGAATCATGTGTCGTAATCGCACCATGTCCCTGTTTGACCCGTGACCCAGACAACTATCAACTGGGAGGGGGACAAGCTGGTGTGTGTGCAGAAGGGGGAGATCGAGGGACGAGGCTGGACCCACTGGATGGAGGGAGATCAGCTTTATTTGGTGAGTTTTCCCTCCCGGAATATTAACGTCTGCGATTTAAACAGTTAAATCTCAATCCGGAGTGCCCCTCAGCTGTGGATGTGCAGTGCATGAATTTACAGCTGGAACTCCAGCACAAACTAGTACTAACGCAGTGTTCTGTATGAGCTGCATACACACGGGTAAGTAGTTATGGGTCTATACCCTCCCTGCTTTCAGTTAAATCATATTATAATTATATAGGAATCTTAGGGGGGCATTTGCATATTATATAGTTTCTAAATCTAACAAATCTAATTTATTTGTTGTTTCATCCCAATTGAGTCTTCCAGGACTGCAGCACATCAACATCAGCCTCTGCCGGGTTATTATCTCGACTTTTGCAAACCCAATTTATGTTACAAGAACTCTTTTTTGCCCTTTACATCCCTTCTGTGAAATCCACAGTGTGGCCCCATTGCAGTCTGTAATGAAGGCATTAGCATCCAAAAGACTTTAAAGCAATGAGTAGCACATTACCATTTTCATTAGCGCTGCATTATCAGATTTCCCTCTGTATGATTACTGCTATCAAAGCTAAGGGAGCGATATTCTGCTTCTGCCAAATGATTTGGTTTAAGCCACGCCAGCAGATGTTTTCAATCAGCCACCATGAAATGAGTTATTAGAGGAGGTTCCCAGGAGCTGGGAGTCAGTTTGAAAGTGGGGGGACAGCGCCCTCTGGTGGCACAGGGCAATAGTTCAGTGTGTGTAATCTAACCGTTTATTGACGTTCACCCCATTCTTTATCAAGTTAAAGCGTTTCTGTTGTTGCAGGAGCTCAGGGCCGGAGGGGTCGCATGCAAGCAGAGCTTCAAGAAGACCTAGTGTGCCCATCACTGAGCTGACACTGGCTCACAGAGACACACCGGAGCCGCCACACTGTCCAGGCTACCTTTGTTGTACACTTCTGTTCATATAGCTGTCTACACATGTTTTATATAGCTCATGGATTTGAATGCTGCATATTTATATTCTCTGAAGCCTGTTGCCTTACTCTGCAAGGCCAAGTCAATAGAGATGCTGTACAGCAAGGGAAAGGTCAGCGTGTGTGTTACAGTGTGGAACACATCACAGTATATTGTACTGGGAATTGGTCTGAGGGTGGGTCCTTCTGTGACTGACATGATTAGAATAAGTGTGTTGAGATAAACAGGGCATGAACAATAATGTAATAAGTTTATTCTTATGATGAAAGTGGTGAAGATCAGAGCCTGGTTGAGAGTCTGTAAATACATGTTACTGCAGCTACATGTCCCGTTCCTTTGGGACGGTGCCACCGACAATAAAATAAATCACTCAATTAGTCTATGACTTGAAGCTGTGCTCCACAATGCTGTTTGTGTTTATTTTCTGAACGTTCGTCGTTGTGTAGGAAAGCGAGCTCCTAATGCTCCAGGAGCGTCCGCACCCTCCCGGCCTCCACACGTGGGCTGTGTTTGTGCACGGCCCGGTCTCTGAGTGGGAGTCACTCCGCTGCCCATTCTCGCCTGCTGAACCGCTGCGTGCAGATGTTAAAGCGCTTGAGCATTCTGAGAAAGAACAGCCTGTTTTCACCGAATCATAAAGCCGCTCGGTCCGACTTCACTGTATTTCCTCTCCCCACCTTCTAAACTGGTTTAAAATTCTTAAGCTGTATTTAATTTGTACTGTGACCTGCACTGATAAATACCTGGCAGCTTATCTCAACCAAATCGCAATTGTATCTATATAGGCTAAGCTACCGTGGCTGACCCCATTGGCAGTTTTATTGGCTGCTCAGCATTCCAGTTATTATCCTGTAATCCTACCAGTAGTTATATGAGTAAATGACAACGCTCCATCTTCACCTCATGAGTTTTTCTTGAAGCCTCTCCAGATATTCGTGCATGACCTGGTTCCACTGTTCGTCTCAGAGCCAGGTCAACTGATTTGTCCAATCACCATCTACCAGATACAGTATGATCCCAGCAGGGGTTACTGCTAATGCCTCAGGACAAATGAGATACCTTCATATGTCAGTCAAGGGTAAAAAGCCTCCTTAAAATGGTGCGTCTTTGAGCCCGTGGCTCAGAGAATAGTGAGTCTATTCGAGTGAGAGGAAAGCAGTGAGAGTGACAACAGTGACAACAGTGAGGTTTCTCTCCACCAGCGCCCACATGCTCTACACAAACCCAAAACAGGTTAGTTTCTGCAGCATCAACAGCCTCTAGCACGTCAAGCCTATTTTGGTCCCAAATTAATTGTGGACATTTTCCCTTCCCTCTAGCTGTGCCTGTTCAAATGGATTGCTTCAAGACTGGACGCCCTCAAAAGCAGTCAAACCTTAAATTGTTTAAATTAAAAAAAGGTAGATTTTGCAATTGTGTATTTCTGAAGGAGGAAGGGAAGAGTGTTTGTGTGTGCGCGTGTGTGTGCATGTGAGTGTGTCCGTCCTCCCCCACTCATTGTGCAGAGACAGAAGAGAAAAGCGTTGACCCCTCCACCACCACCATGTGCCTTCAAGCTCTAAACTCACATATAGTTCCCTGTCGTGCCCCCTCGTATGGCAACTCGTATGAAGCAGGACGACGCCCTGCACCCTCCCCCTCCTCACACTGTGTAACATTTACACACAACAGTCACCAGCTGCCAACATGCCTGCAGACTTCAGTGGAAAATGGATACTGGAAACCAATCAGAAATTTGAGGATTATTTGAAAGCATTGAGTAAGAAATGTTTATTTCGGTTATTTTCAGTTTGGTCGCTTATGTATTTGCTATGCAGTAAATTTAAAGATAATTTTGCAAGGTGATGTGACAGGTTGGATTAAGAGCATGTAACAAAGTCATCCAATTTCACGCTCTCAGTGTTTCTGTTGAATCTGTGGCTTTTTGTCCTTTTCTTCTTGAATTGCTTTAGATAAAGTGCAAAACATGTTTTTACGGTGATTACACGACACTTTTGTTCACCTTTAAATTTATTCATAACTACAAACTCGTTACTTCTTGTTTTACTGTATAATCTAGGCAGAGTGTAATGCGGTGTCTCTTTTCTTGTCCCAGACATAGACTTTGCAACAAGAAAAATCGCCATCTCGTTGTCTCTGGCTAAAGTGGTCGTCCAAAATGCTGACGAGTTTAACTTCAAAACACTGAGCACGTTTAGGAATTATAACCTCGCCTTCACTGTAGGTGTGGAGTTCGATGAGTACACCAAGGGCCTGGACAACAGAAACGTCAAGGTGGGTTGACTTTTTCATTTATGAAGTCTTTGAAGTGAAGCAGTAAAGAGTCAGTGATAATTTAGTTACTTTTTTTTTCCTTATTGTCTATATGAAAATGGGTGTTATGTTAAGTGGCTGTATCCATGACAACGATTGCTTATCTACAGAATGTGTGTCTGTGTGTTATATTAGTGTTGAAAAAACACATATAAACCAAGAGCAGTGCAATAATGTGAGTAATGTGAAGGGCAGATGATGAATGAATGGGTTTAATGTTGTTTTGTAGAGTCTGGTGACCTGGGAGGGTGAAAAGCTAGTGTGCACTCAGAAAGGTGAAAAGTCCAACCGTGGCTGGAAACACTGGCTCGAAGGAGACAAACTCTATCTGGTGAGTTAAGAGCAGCAGTTATGGTCAAAAATTGACAATAAAAGACAGAGAGATGTGTTGGAACTTTATTACCCAGTCGAACTGACTGGTTGTAGAGGATGGATATGGGAGTTTTACAAAAGAATACTGAATTAAATTTCCTTTTTTCTCACAGGAGCTGACATGTGAAGATGCAGTTTGCCTTCAGGTGTTCAAAAGAAAAGAGTGACAGGCAAGCATTTGTTTTTGTTTTACTGTGTTAACAATGGTTGGTTTCCTAATAAAATGTTTTCTCTTAACTTATGAATATGAATGTATAATAAAAATGATTTCCAGATATGTGCTGTGTGTTGTGTAGACAAACCTGTTCCTATTTTGAATCAAGCTTGGCCTCAGGTGTAAACAATAGCTCTAACAGCGTAACACCATCAATGTGTTTTCACTTAGCAAAGTGCACAAAGAAATGATCCGTTATTTAAATGGACACTTTTACCGTACTCTCTTATCCTTATAGCCATAACAACAATTGATATATAAAAAGTACAGACTCCAAAGATTTATTGGAATAAATCATACAAAAAGGTGAGAGTTTGGGCCTAAGTAGCTGTGTAGAGTAATGGTTTCCCTCTAAGGTTCTACTTACTACTAATATAAAACTAACTGTGCCGGTATAGCAACATATGAAGCGGCTATGGCTAATGCGCAACTGTCACCGTGGCAAGATCACGGCACACACGCTGCAGAAGCATCATCAGCTGCTCGACTTTCGTGTCACGTCACCTCTTCCAGAGAGCAAATCTCGCGAGACCGGGTTTCAGGAAGTTCCACGTCAGTACCACTGCACTGTTCACCGACATTTGGACCCAATTGCAACTGTTCACAGTATAATTCTCGAATCTTATTGTGACAACGCGGGGAGAAATCATGGTAAGAGACATGTAAAATGGCCCAGAGTAAATTTTTGCTTTAACGTGTGTTTTCTAAATTCGCTTCTCGGTTTTAAAAAGGACACTGAAAGAGTGACAAATAATGCAGTCTTGTAAATAGCATAGTGGCTAACTAGCTTGCGTTAGCAGAAGGACGTGCAGGTAACGACTTTAATAATTTCTATACTGTTTGCTAGGTTTGATGTGATTATGTTACTTTTAAATATGTCGTTGCTGTAGTTTTTGCAATAAATGTAAGGTTTTCTGTAGGATTACTGAAGTAAGTTGACGCGATGTTAGCATGCTAACGGTTGCTTTGGCTATTCCGACTCTTTATTTTGACTCAGAGGAGAAGAGTTAATACGACAGAGGAGAGACAATCACAGTAGTAAAACAGTTAGAGTTTGTAAAGCGCACAAAAACACGTGTATCATTTATTCTTCTAGCCTCTGAGGCTGGATATCAAGCGGAGGCTCACAGCCAGGTCGGACCGTGTGAAAAGTGTGGACCTGCACCCGACTGAACCATGGATGTTGGCCAGTCTGTACAACGGCAGCGTCTGTGTGTGGAACCATGAAACACAGGTATGATCATAAATCCTGAAATTCGCATGCATACTACACAATCTAGCAGCTCTGCTAAGTAAATGTTCTTGTTTTTATTATCGGAGGTGGCAAATAACTAAGTAAATTTGCTAAAATACTCAAAACATATCCTGTTTTTGCAAATGTATTTTTTGTTAAACTGTAATGAAAAAAATGATAATGTATTAGTTATTAATTAACTGTTGTTAATGTTTTTTTTTTCAGACTCTTGTCAAGACCTTTGAAGTATGTGACCTCCCTGTCAGAGCTTCTAAGTTTGTGGCAAGGAAGAACTGGGTCATCACTGGAGCGGTGAGTTACTCTGCTGGGATCAGGATTTAAAGTCTCTCTAAATATACACAATTTCAAACTGGCTTAAATTAGTTTCATTTGATATATGATTGGGGATAGTCTTTCTTGCTATGCATTTTTAGTTTTATTTTGTTGAACTCAAAGTAGTGTTTCTTATTAATGTTGTTGTCAAAATTAAATGAAACAGAAAACACTTTTATTGGCATGTGCAGGACGACATGCAGATCCGTGTATTCAACTATAACACCCTGGAGCGGGTGCACATGTTTGAGGCCCACTCTGATTACATCCGCTGCATTGCTGTCCATCCAACCCAGCCCTACATCCTCACCAGCAGTGGTATGCTAGGATATCTATAATTTATTCTTATGTGTTTTGCAAAATGCTTGATTATTTTGTTTTCTTTATATGCACAAATATGTTTCTGTTTCTGTGTAGATGACATGTTGATCAAGCTGTGGGACTGGGAGAAGAAGTGGTCATGCAGCCAAGTGTTTGAGGGTCACACTCACTATGTCATGCAGATTGTTATCAACCCGAAGGACAATAATCAGTTTGCCAGTGCCTCTCTGGACAGAACTATAAAGGTAAGTAATGGTTGATGCTCCACCTGTCAGTTTGGATGCCTTAACTATAACATATTAATAAAGCTAATTATAATAATAACAGGTGTACAATCAGTGGTTTTCTGCTGTGTGTTGTTTCAGGTTTGGCAGCTAGGCTCATCATCTCCCAATTTCACATTGGAGGGTCATGAGAAAGGAGTCAATTGTATCGATTATTACAGCGGAGGAGATAAGCCCTACCTCATCTCTGGGGCTGATGATCGTCAAGTCAAGATTTGGGACTACCAGGTAAGAAAACTAGCAGACTGAAGACAGATTTAGAACACAGATGATGGAAACTAGATTTTGAATGCTGGAATGTTCCTAAATGTTATTTAACTCACACTTTAAGTTAAGTAATAATATTAATAATGAATGTGCTCCTACTGATTAGCACCAACTTGCACATTCTTTTACTTTGCGTGGATTAGAACAAGACGTGTGTTCAGACTCTGGAGGGACATGCTCAGAATGTTTCATGCGTCAGCTTTCACCCAGAGCTGCCCATCATCATCACTGGATCAGAAGATGGTAAGGCGAACACCCTTTTGCTTTTCTACCACAATTTTCTGACACAATGCATCCCTCATGACGTCACTAACTGTTGCTATTTGCAACACTGCCTTTCTCCCTCTACAGGTACAGTGCGTATCTGGCACTCTAGCACTTACCGTCTGGAGAGCACATTGAACTACGGCATGGAGCGAGTGTGGTGTGTGTGTGGCCTCAGGGGCTCCAACAATGTAGCACTAGGCTATGATGAAGGCAGCATTATCATCAAGGTGCGCTAAAGGAGCAGTGTCTCTTAGAAATGTATCTGTTCCTGTAAAGAAAGCCTGAAGTTTGCCATATCGTAATTTACAAACATTAAAATAAAATAAACTCTAAATTTTTTCCTAAATATAGCTACATTTATTTATGCTCATGTACAAAATGCAAATTCCACTCTTCTATCCTTCTGTAGGTGGGTCGGGAGGAGCCAGCTATGTCTATGGACACAAATGGCAAAATCATCTGGGCCAAACACAGTGAAATACAACAGGCCAACCTGAAGGCAATGGGTGATGCTGAGATTAAGGATGGAGAAAGGCTGCCACTGGCTGTCAAAGACATGGGAAGCTGTGAGATTTACCCACAAACCATCCAGCATAACCCAAATGGAAGGTATTAAGTCCTCGCATTAAGTCCTTTAGAAGTGTTCAGTAAGAGGCATACAACAGAAGCCTACAGAGCAGTGGTAGATATGCAATAAATATATTAATGTATTTGTTGGGCAGGTTTGTTGTGGTGTGTGGCGATGGAGAGTATATAATCTACACAGCCATGGCTTTGAGGAACAAGAGCTTTGGATCAGCACAAGAGTTTGTCTGGGCACATGACTCCTCTGAGTAAGTGCACAAAGTTTTATTGTCTCTGAGATACATCTTTGCTTTATACCTCTGTATTAGTGTAGTTACAGTAGCAATTAGTGGAGATCTAATAGCATGCTTTTAAAAAAATTACAGATATGCTATCAGAGAAAGCAACAGTGTCGTCAAAATCTTCAAAAACTTCAAAGAAAAGAAATCTTTTAAGCCGGACTTTGGAGCTGAAGGTAATGTCCACACTGAAGTGGTGAACTGGTGCTGTTAAAGGTTTGTGAATTGTTTCGACTGACTTTGTCAATGAGTGTGATGTTGCTCTACTACAGGTATCTATGGAGGCTTTTTGCTTGGGGTAAGGTCAGTGAATGGCCTGGCATTTTATGACTGGGAGAACACAGAGCTGATCCGCCGCATTGAGATCCAGCCTAAACACGTAAGATAGAGTTATGTTTGGAGGCTTAGTACACACCTGTCCAGTTGGTCTGGCTAATGGTCTGGTCTAGCTAATGTTTGTGTCTTTAATGAGGTCTTTGTTATATAGCTATGTACTACTAACTTACAATCATTTTCTTTTTCCCAACTTGACCTTGTTTCTATCACATTATTCTACCAGATTTTCTGGTCAGACTCTGGTGAGCTGGTGTGCATCGCTACAGAGGAGTCGTTCTTCATTCTGCGTTACCTGGCTGAAAAAGTAGCTGCCTCTCAAGAGAACAATGAAGGAGTGACAGAGGATGGTATTGAAGATGCTTTTGAGGTGTGTTTGTGTATAGTTGTACACACGTGTATAGAGTTAAATATATTAAAAATGTAGATGTTTTCACTTTTTGACTATACATTTTAGTAACTGCGGTCACCATTTTGTTTTTTCAGGTCCAAGGAGAGATCCAGGAGATTGTGAAGACTGGGCTCTGGGTAGGAGACTGTTTTATTTACACCAGCTCTGTAAACAGGCTAAACTACTACGTTGGAGGGGAGATTGTTACTATCGCTCATCTGGACAGGTGAGAATACAAGAAATTCACTAACACTCACAAATTCAGAGTCTGAAAGAATCCTGCAACTAAAACCCCTGCTGTCTTCATCGCAGGACCATGTACCTGCTAGGTTACATACCCAAAGATGACCGTCTATACCTGGGAGACAAGGAGCTCAACATTGTCAGTTACTCATTGCTGGTCTCTGTCCTGGAGTACCAGACTGCTGTAATGAGAAGGGATTTTGGAATGGCTGACAAGGTGCTACCAACAATTCCTAAAGAGCAGAGGACCAGGGTGGCCCATTTTCTGGAGAAACAGGTAACAAAACGCTTTAGTATTTTACAGTTCTTTTTCATTTTTATAGAACTGTAGACTGTCGGGTTAATTCAAATAACCAAGAAAGAAACGGGAGCAGAAAGATTGGACCATCATCATTAAAAAGCACAATTATTTGTTCAGCACTCCTGCTGATGGGATTTATTCCTGTGCCTCCTTAGGGTTTCAAGCAGCAGGCATTGGCTGTGTCTACAGACCCAGAGCACAGATTTGAGTTGGCTTTGCAGTTGGGGGAGTTAAAGATAGCCTACCAGCTGGCTGTGGAAGCAGAGGTAAGAAAACAGCAGGTACAAAATAGGATTAGGACATTGTTGACACTAGTGTCTATACAAATATTGTAACTATTTGCTTTTGTCTTCGACAGTCTGAACAGAAATGGAAGCAGCTAGCGGAGCTGGCTATAAGTAAGTGTCAGTTTGGTCTGGCTCAGGAGTGCCTTCACCACGCCCAGGATTATGGTGGCCTGCTGCTCCTCGCCACAGCCTCTGGTAATGCCACTATGGTGGGCAAGCTGGCTGAGGGGGCAGAAAGGGATGGAAAGAACAATGTGGCTTTCATGACCTACTTCCTGCAGGGGAAGTAAGTATTGAATGTGTGACTGGCTACATAGGTCTGCAAATTAGGGTTAGACCACTGTCTAAATTTGCGGTGGCTGGTAACTTTGCTCTACGTCGCCACCTTTCTCCACAGACTCGATCAGTGTTTGGAGCTTTTGATCAGGACCAACAGACTCCCTGAAGCTGCGTTTCTGGCTCGCACTTACCTTCCTAGCCAGGTGTCCCGTGTGGTCAAATTGTGGAGGGAGAACCTGGCTAAAGTCAACCAGAAGGTCAGACACTCTAACTTTGAGAGTAAAGAATCTGCTAGTTTTCTTTTTGTAGAAGTATAAATATCTTCCTATTGTTTATGTCACACATTATACTAAATCTTCAATGCAGGCAGCTGAATCCCTAGCCGACCCAACAGAGTATGAGAATTTGTTTCCTGGGCTAAAGGAATCTTTTGCAGCTGAGCATTACCTGAGAGAGACCTGCTTGGGCTCCTCCAGGCCTGCCACAGACTATCCACTTGTTACAGTGAGTTGTATCACAGTCATTGTCTTTTCTATAAGTGTTTTTCAGTCGTCTAATAAACTGCAAATCGTTTCAGGCTAACGAGGACAGGAATATTCTGGAGGAGGCTCAAGGATACGAGCCCAAGGGAACCCTCATTCCCCCTGTTTTAAAGGTTTAAACATTTTTCTGTCACCAAGTCAATAAGTAATAACTTGCAGTTACTTCTGCCTGTCCTTGCAGGAATTGTTCTGTTCAGTCTATAAACTGTGTAAATAAAATAAAAACTATTCAAAATTAATTTTGTTCATTTTTTTGCCTTGTTTTCTGGCAGTCAGAGACACAGGATAGTGAGGAGGGCACGTCTGAAGCCGAAGCATCTGTCACTGCAGCGTCACCTGTGACGCAGCCTGAACCTGCTCCTGCAGCAGTGGTTAAAGAGAAAGAAGAAGTCCTCACATTCTCACATGACACACAAAAAGACATGGTAGGACTTTCTTGTGATATTAATTTTTTATATACAAAATTCTGAAAAAAGTATGCTTCCAAGTACTTGAAAAGCATTTGATGGGTTTTTAAAGAATATCATTTTTCTTTCTGTAGACGCTAGATGAGCTGGAAGTGGACCTGGACAACATGGAGCTGGATGACATGGACACCACAGATGTTAACTTTGATGATGACTTCCTAGATGATTGAAATGTGTTCCACTTCAGAGCTTATTTAAAAAAACAAAAAAGAAAAGACCAAACCTCCTTTTACTCCTTTTTGTATTTGTACGTAAAAATATTCTATTGTCATGTTCACCTGCTGCAGAGATGGGTTTCAAGTAGATGGTGATGATGGTGATATCAGTAATCTTTTAATCTCAAAATGTGGGCAGAACTTGTTTATTTCTCACTCTTCAGTTTGAATGCAATTTAAAAATGATTTGAAAAACTTTGGCTAACTGTCCATTAGGTGATATGTTATATTTACTCTTTGTACTGTTTGTCATGGCAAATCAACCCTCATTCAGTCTAATAAACTGCAGTTGCTGTACATACTCACATTTGGCTTTAGTATTTTATATAAAAGTCTAACTAAACTCTAACTTTTATATAAAACTCTAAGTAGAGGTTTTACAGTTTTAATGGATTTTTGGGCAACATTACTTGTTTCACCCCAGCATCTCTTTATTTGTATGATGGCATTTTGTATTGGAAACTAAACAAAATAAAATGTAAGTAAATAGGGACAATTAATAATAATATCTTCTAGACTCTTTATTGGATCATTTTCATATATATAAATTTTGCCACAACAAAGGACATGCAGTACACGTGGTAATATTTTGCCTTCCTCTGATGAAGGGGGGGCTCTGTCAGAAGGGGCCCCGGTCCCTCTGCTGTAGAAGCGCCTCTGCGCGCAGGCAGCAGGAGCCTGGTCCTAGGACGGCGGTCGGTCCCCTCCTCTCCTGTGGGTGGCGCCCTTTCCAGTCGGGCTCGGACCATTTAATGCACTTTCGTGTGCAACAAAGTACCGAGCTGGGAAGCTAGCGAGCGGAGAAAAGCGGCCGTTCCAGAGTGTCTCCGCAGCGTTTTTTAATCAGTTTCTTGTTATTTGAAGGCCTTCGCGTGTATGTTGGAGGGTAATTACAAACGAGGATTGACGCGGGTCAGCGTTGGACGCCTTGCGGGGGAGCGCGGAGCCTTTTGACCAGAAAGGCAGGCGTAGCGTTCGCGAGCTGGCGCAGAGCAGGAGGAACCAGAGCGACGTAGCGACTCGGTGAGCCAAGGGGAGACGGGAGGACCACGGCACAGCCGCCGCCAGCGCCACGGGGAGTCGGGGCCCGAGAGGGAGCCTGCCGGGCCCTCGCCTGGATGCGCCCTGTCTGCCGAGATGGGGGAGACCAAGATTATCTACCACCTCGACGACCAGGAAACGCCGTATCTGGTGAAACTATCGGTGCCGGCGGACAAAGTCACTCTGGCAGACTTCAAAAATGTCCTCAAGAAACCAAATTACAAATTCTTCTTCAAATCTATGGACGATGACTTCGGGTAAACGCTAACGGCTTTGACTAAGCGCTTCACACGCACGCAGCACGGCGGTCCCGCGGAGCAGTTAGCTCAGCCCGTGCCGTAGTTCTCCGCCTGTCCCGCTAGCTTGTCATCGGCTTCTTGGTTACCTGGCTGGTTGTTATTAGCTAGCTTCTCCCGTTGCAGTTCCTTTGTTAGCTGCTAGCGGCGTTAGCAGGTCTGCTTAGCGTCACGACCCGTTTGTTTACATTGCTGCGGCTGCTAGCTTACGCGTCTCGTGTCTTGACTTCGTCTGACCAAGTTTGGTGTTTGTCAGATTCACGAGCAGTAGCAGAAGACACCCGAATGACATTTGAACTTATTTGACACAACGCGAATGTGACAGCGATAGTAGCCAGTTACTTCTGGCCTTGTTTTGAACTAATGTACTGAAGTCGTTTGCTAACTGGCTAATGTCATAATGTAAACGGTCAGTGTCACGGCCCTGTTGTTGTTGTCTATTAGCCAGAGGAATGTAGAGTTGGACGCAGGAATGCCCTTTTCATCACCCTGGCAGCTTTATGGACATGTCCCTTTGTGTTAAAACCTAGCTGGAAACGTAGACGCTTTTTATTCCCCCACAAAGTAACCTCATCAGAGCAAGCCGAGGAGCTGGGCCACTATTTTAACAGGTTTCGGAGTTGACTTTGGTTCGACTCAAACTAGGGCGGGGCAGCAGCTCCTGAACAAGCAAGGGGAGAAAAATGTTTTGAAAGGACCAGCAGCTATTCAGAGGAGAGGGGCAGCCTGTAAATGAGCCACTGAGACGTTTCACTCCAGGCTCGGGCTCAGTCACTTGTCAAACTGGCCTCTGTGGTTAATGCTTTTAGAGTTCCACTCCTGTCTTTTGAGCTGACATGACGGTGAATGTTCTGTAGAGGTGATTGATTTGTGCAAACCATCTGTCTAATACAAGGCATCGCGCAGGAATGTTTGCCTGAACCTTTCTTCAGCTTTTAACACGTGTTGTGTAGGTGGTGGTGCTCCAGATGAAAAGAAGCAAATCAGGTTTGTCTGCAGACTAGTTTAGGGATTGAACTTGGATGTTGACCTGATGTAATCAGCGCTGGCAGCGTGTAACAGTAATGTAGCAACGGCACTATTAAATCAGCGCTGGCTGTCCCACATGTCAGTGTCTGTCCCAGTTGATGGAGCTATTGCTGTTGGCTGGTGTTTTATTACCCTGAAAGTGCTTTTGTGTTGCTTAAGGTTTACTGAAACAAAGCTCTGTTCACTTTACAGTGTTGTAAAGGAGGAAATAACTGACGACAACGCTAAGTTGCCCTGTTTTAATGGACGTGTGGTCTCATGGGTAAGTAAGACATACATCCGACAGTAATTTCCCCTGTTTTGTTAATTTGTTGTTTTGTTGTTGTGTGCGTTCACTGTTTCTTTGTGGTTAAGTGGCCGTATAGCAACTGTTTGCGTGCTTGCAGAACAATGATTCCCATCTGTTGGCTAGTGACCACAACCATAATTAATCTCTTGGGAGACGCCCTATGCATCTGCGTGATAATATCATTATCACGTTATGATTCAAGAACCAAGAGATCACATGTAAATACCCTGCTCTTCTCTGTACCTTTATGTGTCAAACTGCGGCGCATGTTCCAAGCCTTTATCTATGCTGGTCACTACACACAGCATGTGCATACAATTAGTCAGGTGTCGCAGATCATATAGAGGCTTTGAGCAATAATCCTAACTGTCTCCACAATGCAAGAGACATCTGGTGCCAGCGCAGAACCTCCCTTCCTCTGTTCTGGACATTGAAATTGAATTAGGAGCAAGTGAAATCACAGGATAGGTGGAGAATACCTCATTACAAAGAGCCTCACTGCGTATCGTCTACCAGGCAGATTGAATCTTTAAGGTAACAGAGAAGGAGGTTTCGAGTGTTCTGTGGTTTAATGTAAGAGGGCGCTGCGTTTTTATTAATTTAAAGCAGTGTGATGTTATTAAAGATGGCCTATAGTCATCCAGATGTACAGACATTTGTCTACATAATCCACTATGTTTGTCTTAAAATGTCCCTGTGTTGTGGTCATGGAGATTGGCTGGCTTTGGTTCAAAATCCATTTGTGTGTGTGTGTGTGTGTGTGTGTGTGTGTGTGTGTGTGTGTGTGTGTGTGTGTGTGTGTGTGTGTGTGTGTGTGTGTGTGTGTGTGTGTGTGTGTGTGTGTGGACATGTTTGTTATCTGTTCAGGGCTGTTGAAATGTTCCATCTACAATGAAATGTTGTTTCTGTGTGGACAGTGTGTACATCTGTTTGTCTTCACTGTTCATCTGTTGTTTCGATGAGCTGCTATATTGTTCTCTGGGGTCCAAGGTTCTGGCTGTTATGTTATCACAACTCAATAGACCAGCACCCTAAATCTGCTCTGTTGTGCTCGTATGTCTAAATCTTTCTCTATATTCTCACTCTGTGGTTTCGTTTAAGAAGTTGCCTAATGTTAGTACAGTATTATTAATTTCTGTCATTCTTTATGGACGATATTGGAGCTGAAATAGTTAATTAGTTAAAGTGTGATGTGAATTTCCAGTACTTGAATATTTATATTGACGTTGCAATGTTAAGCTTGAGGTGACTGTGAAAACGGGATGTAAGGGAGAACGGCCCGGGGCTGGATAAAATGAAGTTCAACAGGATTTTTTGTACTGCACCCTAGTTCATAAAGCTGTCTTACTATCCCATTACACTATTATTAACGTGTGTAAAGCAGTCATAAAGCCGACCCAGTCTGCTAATAGTAGGAGCACTTTCATGCTGATCTGTTGGCTCGAGTAGCTTTTTGTGTGCATTATAAATTGTGCATCTGTAGTTTATGTTATGGACTGGATTCACAGCAGAATGTAAAAAGCAAGTAATGGAAATAATTAAAGTTCCTAATGTTCTATTTTCCTTGCGAGATAAATTCTCCTTTTGAAAGCTCAGTCACGGACCATCGGAAACAACGTTTTCCCACACCTAGATAACTTAGGCAACGCTGTCAGGTAGACAAACCACAAGTCCTGGCACTGGCCCTTCAGTTTCTCACAGTTTCTCAACAATACTCAGCTTCTGATTGCTTAACATTTGCAGTTGGAAACTATTGGAAAGCAAATTCGTTTTTGTAAGACATATTTTCTTGAATAGCAAAGGCTCTGGCTCATTTCCAAATGCTGGGAAGCTTTCAAGCTGTAACAAAAACACACACCATCCAGCTCCTGAGTTTGGCTAATTGTAAAGCAGCAGTGCACTGATGTCAATCTGCTCACCACTTATTCTGTTTCTTTTTGTGAAGCCTAACTGTAAGTTTTCGTCTAATTTCTCTGACCTGACTCTCTGCATGTCCACAGTTGGTCTCTGGAGATGGAGCCCACACAGATGCCGGCTCAGTAGCAGATAGTATAGAGCCAACACCACCTTTGGAGAGAACTGGGGGCATTGGAGACTCCAGACCACCGTCCTATCAGTCAGTATAGACAATGTATTTTACTAATGTGTGTGAGACTGAATGAGTCATCGGGTTCTTTGTCTAATAAGCAGCAAAGTGTTTTGAAAAACTGTGACAGCTTGTATATATTGTGGGGAAGGCTCACTTTAAGGCACAAACCCATAAAATATGGAAATGAACCTTTGAATTTTTTATCACAATATATGATTATTAAACAAGCGTCCTGATTACAATGCGGTACAATTCTACCTCATGCAACCTTTCTGTGTGAAGTGGGAAGGCAGCAAGTGGCCGTGACAGTTTGGACAATGACACAGAAACCAGCTCTATGGTGTCCCAGAGGAGAGAGCGCGAGAGGCCTCGACGGAAACACACCAACGAGCCTGGTCAGTTTTTATCACTGGTTGTACTGTATGCATCTTGAGCAATGTGTTGTAAAATCAGCTTGCGTCCTTTGACATGCTATTCTTGTGTAAACCTGGTTATAATGCTCTCCCACTGCAGGAGGGAGGCAGAACGGCTACTCATCACGGGCGATGGGGCGCGGGGGCCCAGAGTACGACAGCTGCTCATCCTTCATGAGCAGCGAGCTGGAGTCCACTTCCTGCTTTGATTCGGAGGACGATGACGCAACCAGCAGGTCAGATGTTCTGGAGCCGTTCAGCTTGTCCATAAATGCAGTTTCCAATAAGGAAAGCGTTTGGCCTCAGGAATGCATCTGTAATTACAGTTAATGGGTTTTGGCAGCGATTAGTTCGGTCTGAACGTCTGGCTGGTTTTTGTGGTCGCCCCTTAGTTTCTCCACCGGGGGTTGGAGAATTATTTGCTTGCCCACTTCAGAGTCTCTGCTGGTCTCAGTCTTCAGGCATCTTTCAAAATATTTTTTCCAGGTGTTGAAAATCTTGTTAATGTTTCTTGAGTACAAATGCTGTAGAATGAAGAATTGGACCCTTGTCTGGGTACTAGGATTTACTGTTTCCAGAGCTCTCAAACAATTAGTAAAGCCTCAAGTACTCTCATTCCCCACTTTAATATCATCCTTAAGTAGATAAATGCTCTCATAACTTTATAATTTCTTTAGATAAATCATTGCAGTAATGATCTACATGATTATTAGTATTATTTCAAAATGTTTTTATTTCTATTCAGGTTTAGCAGCTCCACTGAACAGAGCTCCTCTCGGCTAATGAGAAGACACCGCCGTCGCAGACGGAAACCTAAAGCCTCCAATATGGACAGGGTGAGAACACCCACCAAAACTGCAATTGAATCATGAATATTTTCAAAACATTTTTCAGTTTGTATTCATATAAACTAAATTTGTTTTTTGTCTGATATGTCTGTGATCTTTTTGCATTTTATTTTCTTTGCCTACAGTCTTCATCATTTAGCAGCATCACGGACTCCACCATGTCCCTCAACATCATCACTGTCACTCTTAACATGGGTGAGTCAGTTTGCCATGTGGAAATTGCACAAACAGCATAGTTAGATTTGTTATAATGAATATACCCTGCTGCTTTCCTGAAAAAGCCCCAGTGTACACTCGCACATTGGGTTAAATTCTTTTCACATGATGGCAAACTATCCAGTTACACAGAATTTGTTCTAGGTTATGCAGGTTGGCGTCACCTTTCATGCTTACTTATTTAACCTTGCTAATATTCATTGATTTTCTGTTTCTCCTCCACATCACAGAGAAGTACAACTTCTTGGGGATCAGTATAGTTGGTCAGAGTAATGAGAGGGGAGATGGAGGAATCTACATTGGCTCCATCATGAAGGGAGGAGCGGTGGCTGCGGATGGACGCATAGAGCCTGGGGACATGCTGTTGCAGGTGTGTGTCTGTGTGTGTGAGAATGTGCACTGCTGCATACCTGGGATCTGGACTAGGAAAGTGTGTGCGTGTAGGTAGCTGCATGTTGTGTTAGCTTCTAGTGCCAGTTCATGCAGTGCATTAAAAAGATTTGGTAATGGTAATATGAGAGCAGTCAGGTTGTGCAAACCAGAAGGCGCAATGTGTTAAAAGCATGTGATGTAAGATTTGTTCTAATCTTTTCCAACCCCATTTGAATATGTTCTGAAATGCTTGTATTCTATAGGTTAAGAAATGCATAGTACACTCCCACACAACCTAAAGCTCATTGGCTTGGTTTATTGTAATTCTTCCTTGATGGCTTTGTGTAGTGGCACGTCATGTAACTGCTAAGAATGTTATCTAGAATAATACATTTTATTTCTGCAGGTCAATGACATCAACTTTGAAAACATGAGTAATGATGATGCAGTTCGAGTACTGAGGGACATTGTGCACAAACCAGGGTAAGCAGTGACTTCTCTGTGTACCAAGACTCTTTTGTGGGCTTTTTAGGTGAGTGTTAACTGTACAATTTTGGCTTTGTGGTAAAAATCAGGCCCATTACTCTGACTGTGGCCAAGTGTTGGGACCCAAACCCTCGGAGCTGCTTCGCTCTGCCAAGAAGTGAGTGTGCTTCCTCCCGTTTGTGGCCTTTTTTATTTTTTTTCATTTCATCTTTCTTTCAACTGTCTTCTCCATGTTCGATTCTACAGGCGAGCCAATCCGACCCATTGACCCAGCTGCATGGGTGTCCCACACGGCGGCAATGACTGGGGTGTACCCTCCATATGGCATGAGTCCTTCCATGAGCACCGTCACCTCCACCAGCTCCTCCATCAGCAGTTCTATCCCTGAGACTGAAAGTAAGTTACAGCACCGCTTGTAGCAGTTATCAACCATTATCTTCTGGCTTTTAGCTCACAGTTTGAAACCTTTAGTCTCCCTCTGCCTAAATGTGCTAGAATCACTATTGTCTTGCAACTTGATAATAAATCTTTGTTAAGCATGGCCCTGCCCTTGACTGCATTCCTGACTGCTCTCTGTCCCAGCTGATTACTGTGTTTAGCTTAGGTCTGCTAAGTGACCCACTCTAACCTCTCAAAACTGAGCCTTAACTCACAACTTTCGTCAGCCCTGTAATCTTTAGACGGATAGATAAAGTAATTTCTTTTCTTTCTAGAGAAAACAGTTTGCATCTGTTCCCCTTTCGGAAAGAACACATTTCAAAATCAATATTTCCTGTAGTTGTTTGACTTATATGTCCACAAAAAAAAGAAAGTTTGGAAAGTTGGTTTATGTAAATGGTGCCAAAGCATGGTTGATCTTGGTTGCAATGAATATTAGGCCAGACCCTTACTTCATTATGATATGGCTCCGATGGCGTTTTTGTCAGCCCAGTCATTTGCTTCAAACAAAGCTCCCATCTGATTCATGGCTAGGACAAACCAGGGATCAAATTACGATCCAGACCACAGGAAACCAAATGTTATTTGTGGCAAATGTCAAAACAGACCAACATTTTTGTAGTCTGTCAGATAACAGTGCTTGGCTGTTCTGTTCTATCATTTAAATGCTTAGGAAACACAATGGAATGCAACTTAGCAGTTCTAATACTTAGCTCCCATGTTAATTTGAACATGTGTCCTCTGTTTTCTCCCAGGATTCGATAATTACCACCTTTCTATCCGTAGCGACATGGCAACTGTTGCTAAGGCAATGGCGTGCCCAGAGTCAGGTCTGGAGGTGCGGGACAGGATGTGGCTCAAAATAACCATTGCTAATGCTTTTATTGGTATGTCTGTCAAAGCACAGAACCCATTGTTTCCTTCCTCTACACAAATCTTTGTGTTATTTTAATCTCTTTTATTTTAGTTTTAATTGCAGCTTGCATAGAAACACAATTGGTTGTCCTTTATGAAATGGTTGGTTTGTATATCTGATTTTACTTGAATAAAATGATTTTAGTTAAACATTTCTATTTTTAGACCTAATTCTTGGTAATAAAATTGTTGGGAATGGTTTACTAACTGAATTATTTAAAAATGGCATATGGTTTTATGGTAACATGTGGGCCCCTGCCTCCTCAGGTTCTGATGTGGTGGACTGGCTCTTCCACCATGTGGAAGGCTTCTCAGATCGCCGTGAGGCCCGTAAATATGCCAGCAACCTCCTGAAGGCCGGTTACATTCGACACACTGTTAACAAGATCACCTTCTCCGAACAGTGCTACTATGTGTTTGGAGACCTCTGTGGCAGTAAGTGGACACTCCTTCGTCAGCTAAACAACAGCATGTGATTGAGGATGAACCTGTCTTTGCTGCCAAAGTTGTCAGCGTGTCCTTCCCCCCCCTCTGTCTCCATCAGACATGACTCACCTGTCGCTTCATGACCATGATGGTTCCAGTGGAGGAGCTTCAGATCAGGATACTCTGCCGCCTCTGCCTCACCCTGGGGCAGCCCCTTGGCCCATGCCCCTCCCTTACCAGTTCCCAATCCCTCACCCGTATGACCTGCCACAGCCTTTCCATGGCGGACCAGGTGCTGGCAGTGCAGGAAGCCAACACAGTGGTGCGTGATATTTAAACTGGACAGTTAACAAAGTACTTTTCATGATAAATACTTATCATGGGAAATGGTTTCATGATATGTTTATTCTGAATGTTTTTAATCTATATAAAACCGTTTTAAAGTTGGGAGTGGGGACTTCTAAAGAAAGGATTATATTGTGATTAAAAGAAATTATGTTTTGAATAGTTTGCTCCAATCACTTGAGGAGCACAGCCTAGTTCTTGTCAGGAGCAAAACATGTTCCATCCAAAACCTTCAAAGCGGTGGTATTTACAATTTGGGTTCTGTGTATTTAACATTTGAGGAACTAGAAAACCAGACCCAGTGGTTTTAGCAGCAGTTTGCTTAGGCAGTGGAGAAATTTGCTGACCAACAACAGCTGCTCCTGCTGAGTGCTCACAACACTGCAGACGTCCTGTCCTCATTTTGCGGTTGCACAATGCCACAGCTTGAATGTAGTGGTGAATAGTTTACAAGCTAACAAGATACAACATGTAAATAACGCAGTCAGGTTAGTCTTTATACCTTTCCAGACTGATATTCCACACCTATGGCTTTCTGAAGGCCACAAAGAGACTGAATATTTTACATTTCCTAAGATGTAATTACACATGTTGGAACAAACATCCCACCCAATAGAATAATGTCCCCTTACTTTCTAGACAGTTATGGTTTTAATAATTGGTCTGAAAACCAGCAAGCTGTTTGTGGCAATAAGATGAAAATATTTATTTGCATTTGGTGATGGCTGTGAGTTGTCCATGACCATGTCTACATTCGTCATGCAACTCCCCAGAGAGTCTCCCACAAACTGGGTCAACACTGTCTGCATCAGCTCATTGGAAGAGAGTGAGTGGCTCATGTAGGTCACTCAGGTTTAGTGGGGAATGGTCATGCATTTGAATATCACATGTATAATAATAATAACTGTCTTCTGCTCTGTCTACAGAAAGCAGTGGTTCAAACTGCAGCAAAAACGAGGGTCGAAAGTCTGGCGGCAGTGGCAGTGAACCCGAAATCAGAAGCCGAGCTCCAAGTGAGCGCTCGGTGGCGCCCCCCAGTGAGCGAAGTGTCCGCAGCTCCGTCAGCCACCGCAGTGCCAACTCTCACTCGATAGCCTATGGGCCCGGTCTCATGTACGGCCCCCCGGGCCTGCCTCCACAGCCTCCACATCTGTCCACAGCTGCACCCGGGGCGCCACAGGGCAGAGAGCTCGCCTCTGTGCCGCCCGAGCTCACCGCTTCACGGCAGTCTCTGCGCATGGCGGTGGGCAATGCCGGAGAGTTCTTTGTCGACGTGATGTGAGGGCCATAGGCTGATAACAGAGTAGCAGATTAAGGAGACACACATACAGTCAGGAGGGAGGGAAGATTGCAAAAGCTGTACCCCAAGGCCTTGACTCCACTTTCCTAGAAGCCGAAACGGAACCAAGTGTTCCTCTTCTCTTGTGCTTTTATTCCTAGTAGTAGTGGTCATACTTTTCTTCAGTGAAGAAACCCCCTCGCTCCACACGGAACCAAAGCGCCTTTCTCAGTTTCTGCTCCTCAGCAGGGGAAGAATTTGTGAGGACAAAGAGCAAGAGAAAGGGAAGGAGGGGAGGCAGTGGAAACGGGCAGCTGGGGATGATGACTCAGCGCTTTTCTACATGGATGTTTTTTTCATTTGTTCTTGTGCTCACGCCCCTGTTCTGTCCTCCCCCACTGCTGTCCATGTCAACACTTTGTGAAAAAGAAGCATCTTCCTTCCTATCTTATTTTATACAGCCCCCCCCCCTGGCTGACCTCTAACAAGAAAAACAATTAAAGAAAGCTGAACTGAACACTAACTGTTAACTTTATTCAGACCTTTTTAAATGTTTGCTTGATTTAAGACAGAGAAAGAAATTTAAAAATTGTATGTAGTGCAAGAGAGTCACAGTCTTTACTGTAAGAATGCTTTTGTTTCATTATATAGGTAGTTGGTCTCAACTGATTTCCTTTTTTCAACGCTAAACTTGAGCATCCAGCTTCAAAAGTCATTTTACATTACACAACTGCGTTGTCATCTTTTAACAAGAGCATTTTCAGACTCTGTCTTGTGATAATGTATAGTGGAAGAATTTCTTACCATGTGTTTCACACTACTCTTTTACCAAGGAAAAAATGTCTTTTTATTTATAAATATAGTTTTATGACTTAAATTTGCTGCTCTGGTTTCATTTTTGTGTGGGTGTGTTTTTTTTTTAAACCAAGGTACACAAAGTCATATTTGCATTTCAAAGCAAGGACAGGAACGTCAAAAGTTGGGCAATTTTGTGTGTGTGTGTGTGTGCGCGCGCGTGTGTGCGTGCGTGTGTAAAATGCGCGAACTGGTTCACCCTGGTTGGGGTTAGAGAGGAAAACTCCTGTACAAGCGGCTGCACTGAACTTGGACACAAAGTCTTGGACTTTAATCAGATGGCTAGAGTCAAATAAGACCACCCACGCTACCATTCCATTAAAATCAGCTTTTCCACGGCCACGGTGAAGTTTGTTTTCCTGTTCCCGTGCACGGAGGGCCGGAGACCGGCCCCACCGCTGGAACTACTGAAATATTTGATTCTTTGGCTAAAAGCTTCCTGCATAGACCATAAAACCGATTATAAGTGACCAGTACCATGTGTAGCTTATCATAACAAGAGCCGGGTGTGGTTTACTCGTCGCTCCAGCCGCGCCTTTTCCTGCCAAGGCGGAAAGGCTGCGCGTGAGGACGGCGGGTCAGCTGACAGCTAGCGGAGCACCAGAAGGAAGGAGCGGAATTAGCGGGTGTGTGGACTGGGAGCCTGCTGGATCCTGACACAAGCTACGTGAGGCCAGAGAGAGGAACGCAAACGGGTGGCGTTCGTGAGAGAACTTGGGTACGTTTGCTACTGGACAGAGAGTAAAATGTTTCGGGTTAACAATTGTTATCCCTGTGGTCCCGTAACAGTTACTGAAACTGGTGAAACGATGTCGTTCGTTTCGATGCTAATCGTAGCAACGTTAGCTCCACTGCCTAAGCTAACGTCGAGCTGAAAGCTAATCAGAAAACGGAAATGGGACGTTTTTTTTTCCAAAATAAAAGTATACAATACTTAACATAGAGCATTTGGTTGTTGTTTTGGGGCCAGTCGATGTAATGATACTTTGTGTAAATACGTCAGCTGTCGATAAAATCACCGTTCCTCGTTCAACGGCCGTGAAAGAGCTCCGATTATCTCCTCACCGGAAGTCAAATTGAAGTTGTGCACGTCTCGACGCCGTTTCCAGCTAGCTTGCTAGGTGAGCTAAATTAGCTAGCTATCGCTCACTCGGTGTATTCCCCATCACTTTGATCACAGCTGAAGGTCATGCTCCTTTTAATGCTGTAATCACTTTACGCTGATTGTTAAATAGAGGTGCGTTTCGGGGCCGTGCGTTAGGTCGCTAAGCGCTTGCGGAACAAAAGAAATTCTGAAAAATTAATGAACGTTGGGAAATGGCCCGAATGAGCAGACATCTTGACTCCGGCCACCAAAAGGGAGATTACACCCGCTCAGATCTTGGACGTGGTTTAGGCAGTCACGATTCGACGATGCCCTATTCATTTTAATATTTAACCAGTCTTGGGAGTGTATTTCAGTTGTTATGCCTCTCGTGGGTTGCGATTATTGAAACGATCTGCACTCTGACTTCGAGGAATTTCAGACGTGTCTATTATCCTCTGGTTTTCAGAAGCTTCCTTCTTCAATGAAAGCAAATTGCTATTATGTGTTGACTGTCGTCCCTGGCTGGTTGCCTTTACAGCAAATCCACCATGTGTAGATTTACTGTAGTGTCTTTCTAGAAGTCTGATCAGATCCTGAGAGCTTCAGGCGGTACCGTCAGTAGGCTCGTAGAGGATTTCTGGCGTCCATCTGGTTGCTACACACTTTTGGCTGTTAATCTGCTGTTTATCTGTGAAGAAGCAAAGCTGTGGTGCCAGTGCAGCCTCTACTGTGGCCTGTATTGCATTGAAGATATGTGTGTATGCACGCAGCAGCAAGGAGTCACTACAGTGGTGCAGCTGCAGGATATATTCTGTGTGTGTGTGTGTGTGTGTGTGTGTGTGTGTGTGTGAGCGCCAAAGAGTGACAGCAACGAAAAAAGCGGATGTAGTGGGACAAACGCCTCCCTGTCCTGCTGGCCACTCACTCGCTTGTCACTGCTTTCACTTCTCCACCACAGGCATTTCCCTATCTCTGCTTCCGTCCTGAAATCCTTTGCTCCCTTTCTATCTCTCCTCAGGCGGGGTTTGGATTCACCATGGACAGTTGGGACTGAGAAGCAGCCACAATGATTGGAGGACTGTTCATCTACAACCACAAGGGGGAGGTCCTCATCTCCCGAGTCTACCGAGATGATATAGGGTATGTTTCATAGGAGCTGTGATGTTGCTAGACTTTTGGGAGGTCCCCAGTTTAAGTGACAAGATTCTTATCTGGCCGGTGGAGTAGGTGGGGATGCCAAATTATTTGATAGTAACATGTGAAGATTCTGCCAGTAAGTGAGAGGCGCAATGAAAGCCACTATTTAAAATTCACAGGAAAGTGTAATGTTCTCACTTAGAATTTTCCGTGTTGCATGAAACAATAAAGATTGTTACTCGCTGTGAAAATGTACTGACAGGAAGTTTCAAAGAAATGTGATTATAGATTCTTTAAAACAAAACTACCAATTGGCAGATCAGACACAAGTGAAAATACCCAAATAAACTGATTCACATTTTGCCATTTACTTCTCTAGCAGGGTTAGTGAAGATTAGGTTTTGGTGGCAAGCAAATAAATCTCTACCTTCTGGAAGATGAACCATTGTTGATGTAAACTCTGGTGATGCCGTCTTCTAAAACACGTGGTTGAAGTTACTTTAGGTAATTGATTTTGTTACGTCAGTTTAGTGGACTGGAGTTACTCAGCTGCATGTCCAGAAGAATAAAGAATAAAATGTGGAGTTGATTTTGTGCATTTCTCGCTTATCTTCTCGTTTCCTGTTACTTGTTTGTGTGGATGACGTGTGGAAACGCGAGTGTCCATTCTTGAATGCTGTATTTTCTGGGCACGCACTTACAGTCCCAGTTGTAGTCAGTCAGATGTTTCTCAGCACAGACACAACCCCAGTTGTCTAGTACATTCACACAGTGAGGATTGGCAAGGTAGAGCAGTATAAATACACTTAGCTGGCATTTTATTGTATGCACTGACAAATGGGTGTTAAATAAACGCCACTTTTAAAGCGTTTGAATGAAAACGGAACATTATCGCCTACGTAACGGAGAATTTATGTACATAATAATCTGCCCAGTGAGTGTAGCTCTCCTTGTCAGTTATATGGCTACTCAGCTGCGGCGCTGGTTCAATAACTTATTTCTTGTACAGAAATGTCTCCACGTGTTTGCTGTACTGGTAGCTGCCATAACATGATGCTGTATGCTGGGTTTTACATCCAGGATGTGAGCCTATTTAAAATCCGTTTGCCTTGGATGGATGGAAGGCCTGCAGCTTTGTTTAAATGACAAACAGTAATGTAAGGTGGTGGCCTTGGCTTCATGCTTGTCTAATATAGTGCAGCTGTATTATGCAATAGTCCTCACACATTGTCCCGTGGACTGACTAACAGGATGCATGTACTGAAAGCGGGATAGAAGACTTCATGCCCTTTAATATCTGTAAAAGGTGTAAAGCAAGCAACACTTAGTTTGTGGGTCCACTCTCCAGGTTGCATGCTCACCACACGTACAGCAGATGTTTCTGGTTTGCGGCGCTAACTGTTGGCATCTGTTGCTTTTGGTGACTCCCTGTTGCTGCAGCCACACACAGCAAACCAGGATGCATTGTGTCCCTCTAATGGCTGTAGGATATGCTTTAATGTTGTTAACACCTATCGGCTGTAGATTTGGAGCCATCACTGCTGAATTAGAAATTGAACCGCTTAAAACAAATTAGTTTGCTGTGGAATCACAATTTAATGAGCTGCTCGCTGCTGTAAGTGACTATGTAGCAATCTATTGGTTCTAGTCTCTTCTGATACATTGGCTTTTCAAAGGTAGCGTCATGACAAACACCACATAACTCACTGTGTACATGATGCACGAAAATGTCTCGTGTGCATTTTTGTCTCTCTCCTGTCTTTACTTCATCCTTTTTTTCCCCTCTGTATCACCATTTCCTCCATCTTTCCATCTTGGCCCCTGTAGGAATAGGTAAGAGAAGCTCCAGCGTATCAAGCATGGCCCTTCCCTCCGGTGGCCACTGATCAGTGACCTTCCTCAAACCCCAAAGTGCATGCCCATTAATTCCACAGCCACTGTCCTGATTCTTCTTCTATGCATGAGTCACTTGTGCTGACGTTAAAATGTGAACCAAACCAATGTAAAAATACCACAGATGATCTATCGAAGAAGAAGAATACAGCCTCTACCAAAGCCATGCAGTCCTTTTTGTTCTTCATGCTACCCAAGCACGTAGTCCGAGCATGGGATATGACTAATAATTTAGCCCTCCTTTTTTGTTCTCGCCCTGATTTTTTTGCTTTAAGATAAGTTTAGATTAAGCTTTGGTGTCTCTCTGTAGAAGAGGTTCTTGACGTAAGTGACCTTTTAGTAGAGTTTAAGATGTGGGTAATACATTGTGGACTTCACTGTCTTTAAGTCTTCATGCTATTTTTTTTCTCTTTTTCTTTTCATTCCAATGGCCATTTTTACCTCATTTGATCCTGCAGTGTATGATTCCAACCAGATTCTTCTGTTAAAGTGACCGTGTATAAGCCCTAGCTGCTCTCAGACGTGTCCCTGTTTTCTTCTTGTTAGAACGTGCTGCATCTTCTTGCACTAAGCCCCGTTTTTGATAAGTCCACATTAATCACACCTGCGTTTCCCCAAAGCATCTTGGAAATAAGCTAAGCTGTACTTTGTCACATTTGTTTGTTAAATTATGCTGTTCTGTGTCTGGTAATTATCACCATCCATACTAAACACCGTGTTTTACCTCTTAATGCACCAACGCGAGGCGTCTGTTTGCAGTTGGTGGGAAAAAGCTTGGACAATTGCTGGTTTCTGAGTAAATGTGTTGTTGATGCGCAGGACATAATGTCACAGTTGTTATTTTGCAGCAGCATATACACATGCTGCCACAGGGTGGGATACTGTCAATAGCAGCCTCATTGTTATGTAAAGCCCTGAAAAGCGCAGCCTTAAACCCCGACATGAAAGCCTCCGTCTCTCTCCTTCCCCTCGTCCCAGGCGCAACGCGGTGGACGCCTTCCGTGTGAACGTGATCCACGCCCGCCAGCAGGTCCGATCCCCAGTGACCAACATCGCCCGCACCAGCTTTTTCCATGTCAAGCGTTCCAACATCTGGCTGGCAGCGGTCACCAAGCAGAATGTCAACGCCGCCATGGTGTTCGAGTTCCTTTACAAGATGTGCGACGTCATGACGGCCTACTTTGGAAAGATCAGCGAGGAGAACATCAAGAACAACTTTGTGCTCATCTACGAGCTGTTGGATGGTACGTTTGCAGCTAAGATAGTCTGTCAGACCCGCTCAGTTGACTCTCGTTCCCTTCATCACTGTACGCCCCAGTTTTTTCCTCTTATCTCATACGGTTGTGTTTGTGGTTTCTCCTTGTTCACACAGAGATCCTGGACTTTGGCTACCCCCAGAACTCAGAGACTGGAGCTCTGAAGACCTTCATCACCCAGCAGGGCATTAAGGGACAGGTCAGTAAGACAAGTATGGACTTGAATGTAGTGATGTACAAGATAAATTTGACGAAAACAAAATCGTGATCCCAGTTCATTTAATGACTGTTCCTACAAACAGTGTAGACACTAAATAATGGAAAGCAAGTGTAAATTTGAACAGTTAAACTATAGATTTATAATTACTTTAACGTTATGGTTGAAACATACAGATGTAACAGAACATCATTAACTAGTTGTTTCCTTTTGTCTTTTGTCCAATTGTGGCCCTGGAAACTTCATAATTCAGCACCAGGTAATAATCTACACACTGACATGAGTGAAACTCGCTGACATTTCTTTCTATCGCTTTTTCCAGTCCTGATATATATTTTCTATTCTTGTCCCCCTCAGACAAAAGAGGAGCAGTCTCAGATCACCAGCCAGGTGACAGGACAGATCGGCTGGCGTCGAGAGGGTATTAAATATCGCCGCAATGAGCTTTTTCTGGATGTCCTGGAGAGTGTCAACCTGCTCATGTCACCTCAAGGTCTGTTTTGGTGGCCTCATCACTTTATGAAAGTCTAGTGTGTCCGAGCCTTGGGAATGATAAAAGTCCAAGATTGAGGATCAACAGTTTATCCTTGACCTTGACAACACAAGCTCTCACTGCAGTTAATCTAGTGTTGTGTTGCATTTGATCATATCACACATGCTACACTTCAGATGCGGCTAAAAGGAGTTTACATAAAGACTTATTAGACTGTCCTTATCTTGAATACGTTTTGATTGGCATCTTATTTACGTTTAAGTTGTTCTGCATCTGACTGGTTTCCGACTGGATTCATCGCTTTTGTCTTTGTTTTCATCCAGGCCAGGTCCTGAGCGCCCACGTGTCGGGTCGGGTAGTGATGAAGAGCTATCTAAGCGGGATGCCAGAGTGTAAATTTGGCATGAACGACAAGATTGTCATCGACAAGCAGGGCAAGGGAGGAGCGTCCGACGACGCAGGGAAGAGGTGAGCAACACGGAGTCACACATTCACAGAATGGACCATAAGCGAGGCTGGAAATCCTCTGCATTAGTAGATCGTTAGTTTCTTTATTGTGATTTGGGGATTTATATTGTTTCAAGCTCGTAAACCCTCACAAAGAAATGAATTGCTGAGTATAAACGAGGCCGCCTTGTTTGTTAGTCCCCTGTCTGTTTTTAATGTGTTGTCTTGTTTACAACAAGACAAGTTGTGCCATTTATTTTTAATTTTTCTTTCCTTTGGATGCATCTCTCCTTTCTTTCCCTCTCTTTCTTTTCTATGTGCTGTACCTCAGTGATTTAGGGGGAGGAAGGTACTGTACTGACAAGTGTCCTCACCCTCTGCTACCTCAACACACACGCCTTTGTCTTGTCTTTTAGCACACTTAAGTATGGGTACATCGAATGCACCGTTGCTCCCACACAAACCCACTACAAATCAACCTAAAGCTTGTTTATTGCCTGGTGTCTCTTCCCCTCCTCCAGTAAATATTTCTCTTGTTTTATAGCTTCATACCTCCCTGCTTGACTTTTTAACCCATTACCCAAACACCTAACACAAACTGTGGTTTGTTCAGTAGCAGACCAGTTTCATTTATCCCACCCAGACTCGTGTCTTGATGCTAGCAGTTGTGTCCCTACATGTATTTAAGTTTCTTCTTCTTTATTTGTGTGGATATGAATTGAGGGAAAGCAGCAGTTTGCATATATTATCATGGTTAATAATAAACCAGTGGACTAATGTTCCACTCTGCGTGTCTCTCTGATGTGTTCTCTCTCCCTGCAGTGGGAAGCAGTCCATTGCCATCGACGACTGTACTTTCCACCAGTGTGTGCGCCTCAGTAAGTTTGACTCTGAGCGTAGCATCAGCTTCATCCCCCCTGATGGAGAGTATGAGCTCATGAGGTGAGTAAATGGATGTTGGTCATCATTTTAACTCCTCATTAAAACTGCACAGACAGAGGGAATCAAGTTCAACGTTTCACCTCCAGGTACCGGACCACTAAAGACATCATCCTGCCGTTCCGAGTAATTCCTCTGGTTAGGGAGGTGGGCCGCACTAAACTGGAGGTTAAAGTGGTCATCAAGTCCAACTTTAAACCCTCACTGCTGGCTCAGAAGATTGAGGTGAGCAGGGCATTCCTCAACCATTTAAATGTGAATTTCATAAATTTGTATGTCATATTACGTTGTTGTTTACTTGTCTGCGCACACTTCTCTTCTCTGCAGGTTCGCATCCCAACTCCCCTCAATACTAGTGGTGTACAGGTGATTTGTATGAAGGGAAAAGCAAAGTACAAGGCCAGTGAGAACGCCATAGTGTGGAAGTAAGTAGCTCCACCTGTGTATTCATATTCACACAACACAAGCCAACTCCTCCAAGCTATTGATTACCAGTCTCATCTTGTTCAGTGCTTCTTGCATACATACACATTTGATTCTCTCTTCTTCTTGACCTCTGTTAATTGTGCATTATCCAATTAGGTTACTCTCGCTCACTGTTTACGTACGTTTGCAGGATCAAGCGCATGGCTGGGATGAAGGAGTCTCAGATCAGTGCTGAGATCGAGCTGCTGCCCACCAATGATAAAAAGAAATGGGCCAGGCCTCCAATCTCTATGAACTTTGAGGTCAGAAACTTTTTTTATTCCTCACATTCTCCCTAGTCTCTGAAAATAAATGTTTCAAAATCAGGTAAATTTTCAAAATGTCTGATCAGAAACGATTTCCTAGTTTGCCCTAACATTCTGTTTAATGTTCAGATATTCACTGTTAAATACACAGCTGAGCAGGACTTTATACAGAGTTGGTAGTAAAACAAATGGACTATGGAATAAATGTGATCCTAGTGTCAGTCATGCAAATCACAGTCTGCTTATTGTCACTTCCCGGTCCGCACCCACAGTAAAAACCAGAAACCAGTGTAGCCCACAGCTTCCAGCATGCAGCGACATGTCTAAATCCGCTTCCCGTTGCCTCTGCAGGTTCCTTTTGCACCGTCTGGTCTGAAGGTGCGCTACTTGAAGGTGTTTGAGTCCAAGCTCAACTACAGTGACCACGACGTTATAAAATGGGTGCGGTACATCGGCCGCTCCGGCATCTATGAAACCCGCTGCTAAAGTTCAACCCTAACCGGCAGCGAACTTACCACTTTCCTCCCATTTATCCTGTTAAGATTTTTTTCTCCTCTTCCTCCTTTGTCTCTACCCTCCCAACAAACCCTTTATAGCTTCTCTCGTACAACCCCACCTCCACCCTCTCCCCCTCCCTAAATAGGTGTCGGAGACTGAATTTACATCGTTTAAAAAAAGAAAATATGGTATATTGCACAGATATATGCAAAATGTGAACCATTGTATCGTATATATCTCGTAGTGATGAGTAAACCTGTAAACCAACTGGTGTCTGAGAGTAAGACGAGTGATGTGAGGGGGGGGCCAGGGGGAGAGGACTGGAAACACCTTGTGTGTTTAAGGTTCCTTTGTTCTTTTTATTCAGCGTGATCGTTCACTATATCCTCTCCAGTTACATTAGACGTCCCTCTGGTCCATGAGTTATCCCTGGTAAGATGATTTGTAGCTGTTGTGGTTTATAGTAAATTCTAATATTGTTCCTGTATGAGCATCTGTCTCAGTAAAGTCTACCCTTCAAATTAAAAAGCACTGTCTGCTTCTGTATTGTGAACAAACGTGGCACTTGATCTCAGATACTCGGTCTTTGTCACCCAGATGGAGAAGAACGTAAACATTTCTTTCAGCGTAGGCTTTTTGTGGCTAATTGGGAAAGAATTCACATTGACTGAGCTGTTTTTGTGCATTGTAAAGTGTTTCTTTCCCCTGCTGTCATTTACTGTGAACCCTCCCGGCATTCGAGTGACGTTAAAGTGTATGGAACATTCCAGACAGATGTGAGGTGGGATCATCATTACCAGAAGTTGTGACTCACATTTTCTAAATATTCCTTAAGCACTAATATCAGTTCCGAGTCCAAGGTCAGGCCCTGGGAGTGTTTGCAGTGAGGCGAGGTCTCCCCCTGGTGTTTGCCTCATCGCTGTCTGCTTCTTCATGTTTGTAGCCCTGGTGACCGTTCTGTCCAATAAAACCTGACTATGTAACCGACCCTCACCCCACCCTGTGCTTATTTGACTGAGATTAGTTGGGGTGAAATTTATTGTTTGACAGTCTGATCAAGCTGGAAATGAGGACAGGGTGGAATCCAATTCTTTTTGTTTTTGTCGCAGCATAATCAGTTTGTCCTGGTGATGTATGTGAGGATATTGTCCGACAAGCATTTGCTCCATTTCAAAAAGTGGCAGCTGAAAAAGTTAATGTCTAAACCTGAGCCACAACTCATTCATATAATTAGCTGTTAATGAATAACTGTAAATGGCACAAGGACAGTGCAGGACACCAAAAACTTAACAACTGCTTTGACCGTGTTTGAATTTATTGAATTTTTCCTATCCCCCTCTTCTTTTCTCTTTACATTTAGGATGCAAACAAATAAACTCAAACAGTAAAATAACGATTAAAATACTCTTAACATGTTTCGTAGTAGTGGCCAGTGTTTGCTTGCCACTGGAGTATTTGCCACCTTTAACTTTTTAACATGGACATGCTCTAATTGAGAATTCACACAGATTCCACAATCGAGTCTTTCCAGAAGTAGCTTAGCACCAAAGTCTACGCCGGATTTTCTCAGCAAGATGTACCTACAATACTAAAAGAACATTGTAACTGTGGGAATAGTGATTTTACCAATTGAATTCATTTAACATTTAAAAAGGCTGACTTAAAAGCTGCAGGAAATATTTGAACCACAACCGAGTTTAGAATTCATCAGTCTGACGTCTGTTGCCATTTGTAGTAGAACCATTAGCAGTATTGCATTGCGTCTTCAGATCACCTGTTACGTTTCATTTGGGGTTAAATAGGAGACGACTCATGCCTTTTCACAAGAGATGGAAGGTTAGACACAGCAAGGCCTGCAAATGATGTATTTGTCACAGCCACTGCTGATGCAGAAGTTGTGCTCAGAACAAAACCAGCTCGAGGAAGGAGGAGGTAGCTACAGAAAGGTTTGATCTGGAGTTTCACTGATACATAAGCTGAACCTTTCACCCACTGGTGACACATCTAGTCCAACAAACATCTAAACCGCGTGAGGGCAGAGGAATTCCTGCAGGTTGATGCAGGATTAAAACGTGCCAACAATGAGGAAAGGAAACTGATTTTGTGCTTGTAACCAAAAGATCTGATTACTCGAGATTAAGTTAATGCTTCCTACTATCATCACATGTATAAGAAACACTTTTCCTATGCATCTGCAATGCTGATTCTCTGCCGACAGGTGAAATTACAAAAACTAATCATGTCTGCATTGATTAAATGGGCCATCCCCCACTCTACGCCACAGGCGACTTGTGTCTGGAGACAAAAATGTTAAAAAGCTCATTTCTACAATATGAAGGAAATCCAAATCTGTCAATAGGAGAAAGTTGACAGACAATATTTCAAACATGCTGACATACTGTTCGAGTCTGCACTCAAAACATTGCATGCAGACACACACACAGCCCCAAAGCAGAAAGACAAGCTGGAGAAAAAGCATGTTTAACGCCAGTACTCTTACGCTGAGCTCCGAGTTGAATTCATCTGGAGTTTCCCTGCTAGATTCTGTACGGGCAGCGTATCTGCTCTGAGCATGAGCAGAAAATTTAAACCTTTCATTTCCTGTCCTGCTCTGTTTTCATGAGGTCTCTGTTAAAAAACCCTTCCAACCTTCCTGCTCAAGCTACGACAAAAACACCCCCACTACAGTACAATGCTGACTTTCAGAATGCACCTAAGTGACAGTGAGAGACTAAACTCAACATCAAATATGACAGAGAAATGTAACTGAAGCCAAATAAGTCAAGTAACTAGTGGTAACATTTTCTGACCATTACACAGAAACAAAATGGATTGAATTGGCTGTTAAAAATTAGCTTTGACGAAACAGATTCTCACGGTTAATGAGACGTTGACGTGCTAATCTTAAAGTAAAAACAAAAATATGAAAGCAGGAGCTCCATGGAACAAAGCTACTCGACAGCTGAGCTAACTGGTAGTGCTGACTTCAAACCCCAAACACGACAAAGTAACCGCATGCGCTCTAGTTTTCATCGTCTTCATCGTCGTCCTCGCTGATGAGGTATCCGCGGGCGCCGCTGTGGTCGGGCGTTGGTGATGAAGACGGGGAGGTCTTGTTGAAGAAGGGGAGCCGGAAGGTGGGGGAGGGGGAGCGCTCCTCACGGGTGGGGCTACTGCTGGGGCTGTGCCTGGGGCTGATGGCCTGCAGCATGCGGCCTTTTCCTTCCTTTAGCATGTGTTTCTGAGGAGGTTGGATGGACATGGGAAGGAGTCTTTTAGATCAGGTGATGACATGAAACAAGGACGACTGATATAATATGTAAAGTCTTAGCTTGAAGGATGGAAGCAGGTGAATAGTTCAGCTCCAAACAAAACTGTGTACATGAACAATTCACGAACTACTAGAACTACTACTAGAAAAAGTAATTTCTCAGAAATTATGTTGAGAGCTGGTCTGTTGTCGAAAAGGATCAAAATGCTGATAAGGTGCTGACGTCAAAATGTTGACTACGACAAGACGTTAACAAAGATTAAAAAGATGAATAAAATTACAAAGTCGACGAACATTAAAAAGTCACGGTTGACAAAGGTTAAAAAGCTGACCAAGGGAAACAAACTGTTGAGTATCACAAATGAGTACACGCTAATGGAAACACAAACTATAACAAACAAAAACTACATTTAAACGCTCACAAGCCGGAAACTACAGAAGTTACGAGGATGCTGATTTACACTGAGAAAGTTGAAATATGACTGATGCTTTTGAAGTCTAAAGACGCTTCTATGTCAAAGTATGACGATGACAGACGCTGATGAAATGAGGCAAGTTGACGAAAAGTTGGACAATGATTCCCACAGACGACCATTATAAAACAATGAGATAAAAAAAGTTGAATAACGTTAAAAGTCGAAAAGCTGAAAACGTCAAAAGTAATAGCCGCCATCTCCTAAAGGCGACACACGTTTAGAAAGTTGAACGATGATTCTGCAATGAAGCGAACGACCGAAAAATGGGGCGAAATAATAAGTAAAAGAGCGAACATAACGATAGTGAGAGCTGTTGCCAGCTCTCCCAATAATTACGGTTATAGTAAACCTATTATTAGAACAAATGTTTCTCACAATAATAATTTCCAGGTTGTGTGCGACATCCTTACCGGCGCTACAAAACTCCTAGGGCACCAACATTGTAAATGATGTGTTCCTAGTTACGCTGCATGATCAATGAGCAAACAAAGCCAACATCCTCACCAGCGCGCCCTCAGGGCCAAACATCTGCAGGAAGTTGCCGATAAACTCTCTGGACTTCTCCTCCCATTTCTGAATGAGGTCAATGCTCTTCTCCTCCACCTTCTGAACAAACTCCTTGCTCTTTTCCTCCACATCGCGTACCTTCCTCTTTACTTTGTCCACGCGCTCCTGCAGGTGATACTTCTTCTCCTAAAAGAGATGGTAGCGAAGTTACAAGATTGTCTGCTTCCGAAATGGACCTTATGAAGTTTGTATGAAGTTACTCACATTGATGTAGCTGACGTTGAGTTCTTTAGCTGTGTATCCTCTCTGCAGGTTGCGTCTGACATATACGTCATAGTCTCGGACGATGCGTGTGATAATGTCAGAAGTGGAGATGCCCTCTGTCCGCTGGGTGGGAGCAAACATACCTGTAGACAAGCAGACAGAAACAAATAGATAAAAAGGATCCAGTCAGCACGAGATGAAGCTGTACTTAGAAAATTGGAAGGAGAATTGCACAAATTGCATCATAATATATAGTAATACTTTTTCTATATCTTTTGGATTAAGGACACAAAGTGTTCACAGAACATATGCTCAATGGAAGCATTAGAAACCACAGAACCCTCTAATTAGTTCAACAATTCATTGTTCCAACACTCACCAGCCTCTTTAATGTGCTTGTACACGTCATCACTTCCCGCTGAGGAGTATGGGATGTCATCATGAGCCACAAAGTCAATCTGGAGACAATATACATCAACACAGTAGATTCAGATCTACAAACTGTACAACAATATACAAAAAACATAAAGGGAGAAAGTTAGAGACTCAAAAGTGACTCATTTTAGAGATTAGAACAAAATGTCAGATTCATTGTCTGTTATCTGATGATGGAAAACAGACGGTGTGTCTCCAGCCATATTTTATCTTTTTATTCTCTTCATTCACTCACGCGGTGTTTCGCAAGAAACTCTGGTGATAACGTCCAGGGAGCGTTTCGCACCACTTCATCCACATAGCGACAATGTGTCACAGCATCATATCGCTCATCCTCATTCATCACTGTGAAGCCTTTGAACTTGTGGGTTAGGTCATCACTGCACACTGTGCATGAGAAGATATATTTACAGGCATTATTCTTATTAATTTAAAAAAACAAAAATGAATCAATCAAGTGTGGCGCGGGAAATTTAAATATTCAAGTTTAGGTTACTGTGACTTCAACTTGTTATTTTTACAATGTTACCTTGATTTACCACTTTCATTTCAAGTTACTTAGTATAAAATCTATCTAAAACATTTGGGTTAAAAGGAGTGCACTATCTTGATGGCCTTCTTTGTTTGTATAACTCCACTTGAAACAGAAAGATAAATAAGCAGCATGGACACACACACCTACCTCCAACAATGAGGTGTGTATTTGGGAACAGGCATTTAGCCTGCATGAGAGCTCTGGCGTGACCCGAGTGAAAAACATCAAAGATCCCATCTGCATACACCCGTACTGGTCTGTGGGCTGGATGGAGAGACACAATAGACTCATAGACATCTTCGAAAATTGCTCCTGTTTGTTGATAAGAATGATTGGAGTTGAACTCCTACTGAGGAAAAAGACTAAGGGGGATTACAAGGAAAAAGAGGAACACAAAAGTCTGTCAGAGAAAGATATCAGCTGAGACAAAACAGTCTGTCACTCACGTGGTGTTCCTTTCAGGGCCTCTTCCATAGTGACTCTCTCATAACGTTTACTATCTGCTCTCTCCAGTTCATCTGCAAAAGGTGCTGGGTGCTTCAGTCCCTAAATAGGACAAACAAAAGGAAAACATGATCAGAAATTGTTGTAAACCAAGCACAGGCTATATATATATAGTTTAAAGAGGTATAAAATAACTGTTATTCTTTGCTGTAACAGAATGAAACTCTATTGCCCTGATCCTTAGCCATCAGCAACAATGACCATTTCAACAACTTTCAGCAAATCTGTAGAAACTGCTGGACTCATACGCTGCTTGATGGCATCTGACCCACCACAGTGCATCTGGGGACTTTCGCACGCCTCTCTCCCTCATCGGCCTCCCCATTGGAGCCCTCTCTTCTCCTCTTCCTGGACGGCACTGGCCCACTGGAACTTTCAGCCTCCATCTGTGTCAATAACATAAGAATTAAAAAACTTCACACATTTTATTTCCATCTTGTAGTATAACTAAAAAGGTCAACATAGAGGCAGACACAGAAATTTTCTCACACGTTTACGTTGGCAACATGACCTCAGTGGTACAGTTATATGAAGTGTTATATAGCACGTATTACAAACTGTGTATGTAGACAGCTTTCATGTTATAGCAGGTGGCACATGCTGTGTCAACTATGACCCAGTAGCAGGCACCTGGCTGGGAGATATTTAAGAATAGCTCTCACACATTCAGCTAATGGAAAACACCACCTGTTTCAACAATACCAATTGAGTAAAGAAAATAAACCTTTTCCATCTGCCCTCCACTTGTACCGCTTTCACAAAATGGTTCAAGATTAAGTTGAAATCCAATTTGGCAGCAATGGTGATGTGTGTTCTTTCACCACAGTCAGCAGTTCACTAGTATGAACAAATCCTCTTCGAAATTATAGTCTATTACAACGAAAGTCTAAATTTAATGTAGCCATCATACTACAGTTTAATGACAAGTGTTTGGATATAACTTATAATTGCCCTGTTATCTTTTCTTTTTAACAACAGGTTCAACCCTGAAGTCCATTCAAAGCTCTCTCATCTTTAAAACCATAGTAAAACACAAAAACCTAGCACTGTGGAGGATTCCTGTCTGGTATTCTAAGTTAAAGCTCTTCCTCATTCCACACATACCGCCACGCCACCAGAAATTAAGCCATAGGTTTCATTTTTTTAAAAATAAAGCTAAAAGGTGTTTAACATTATATTAACCATATACCTAGTTAATCATCCTGCATTTTTTTTGCAGCGTCAGTTAGAGTGACTCAGCACAAGAAGTGACAGACGTAGTCATGCATGTTCCTGGTGGTGACAGCTACCTGATCCAACACTGGGTACTTTCACAACCACCCCCCTTCCTCTTTCTCCTGGCAGAAGCTGGGCACTGGGAGCTGGATAGCCTGCAGGGCTCCCACGCACTGACAGAGAAGATTTACACGAATAGCACATGTGATCATAACTGAAACCAGCTGCTATAATAAGCAAGAATCAAAAAGAGTTGACATTCACTTGACTGATTGTTTTACTTTTGATAGAAGTCTGTTGTTGTTTTAGGGTAAAAGTGTGGGCATGAAATTCCCCAAAAAGTAAAGTTAACAGTGTTGCGCTGAGTAAAGGGTTTATTGCTAAATTATTATCTCTATTTTGCTGTAAGATCAGTGGATCCTGCCCTGGCCTCCGAGTGGACCCCCCTTTTCAGAGTCAGCACCAGCAGGTTTTAACTCTCATTCAACCAGTTTAATGCGTTTCATAGACTGATACGTGCTGTAGACGTTGATCTAACCTACAGCTGCCAAACTGATGACAGCTCCAACCTTGGCTTAACTCTAGTTGACGTTTTCGTCTTGGTCAAAAACCTCAACCTTTCATCATCTAACATAACTATTAGCCTATATAACAGTATTCGCTAATGTTGCAGCTCCTTCAGGTTTCTGGTCACTTACCGTCCACTCTTGTCCGGAATGCCTCTTTACAGGGGTGGGCGGCTTCCTGCCCTCCTAAGCCAGCAGGCTAGCTAGCTAACTGCTACACAGCTAGCTACCGCCGCTTGCCACCGGATAATAGTTCACCGCCAGGTGGTATGGCTCGTTAGCTACTTTTAGCTGTTAGCTCGACGGTTAGAGCGACAGCGGCGACGGTCGTCAGAATAAACAATGAGCCTCTGAAGCTCCGCTACTGCTGGTAGAAAACTGCAGCCACCAGGAAGACGGATAAATTATCAACTGTGACAGCTTGTACTACAACGCTGACAGGTCAACAACACAGGAACTACAAAACTTCGACATCCTAGAAGAATTGACACGACCCCGGCATTTCCGGTGTTGCGTCATGCTGCCCCCTAGTGGACGTGTGCATGTTAGACGATGCTTCAATAAAACTTTATTAGTTTAACGCGACATTCTTTGTATTTATGGATGATCTATATCTCGCATGCATCCTTTTATATGGGCTACTTCCGCGTTGAGTAGCACGAGACAATATTTTGGCTCCCAGTCAGTATTTTTTTACAAATCTATCAGCCAGAGTATCAGTCAAAATCTGACAGTTTAACTCTGAATTACCTTGATAATGACAAGAGTAATTTACATGTTTTCTGAAAATGGTTGACGATTTGTTGAACAAACAGATGTTTCATAGCTATAGAGTAAATGGTACAGAGGCCGTGCTTCATGTTTCCTGTGAAATGTTCTAAAGCCAAGCTACAATTTCCCTTAAGATGAGACTATGATTAATTATAGTGTGAAGCTGGTGTCAAGCTTATGCTATGAAAGATGTAAAATGCACTAATGACACAGAGTCAGAATGGTATGTGTTATGTTTGAGTTAGAAAAAAACCTATAGACCATTAAAGTTGATTCATTTAAATTTTGTGAATTGTATTGGAAAAATTAAAAATCATAAACATACAAAAAGCATCCAACAACAACCCTTTGTAACATATTCATCACTTTTAGGTCAGCAAAATCTTTTACCTATTTCAGAGTTTGTCTCAAATATAGTGACAATTGGCCCACTTTGTTGTTCTAAATGCTGGCCATAATGTTTGCATGTCACATACTTTTCCCCACTTTTTTTGCTTCTTCCTACCAAACAGTTTAAGCATACAGGTTAAATGAATGTACATCATTTCAGAGTAACAGGCACTTCTACCCTTCCATTTTTCTCATGTGCGCAGAGAAATTACAGTATGACGTTCACCATTAGCCACCTGGCCGAACTCCTTTAGACTCTCCGTCGCCCCTTTGTGCTCTTTGATCGTAGCCGTACCTGCTGGTTTGAAGCGGCGGTTGAAATGACAAAGTCTGAGCAAACAGACGCTGAGCCACTGACATGAAAATAAAGAAAGTCTCCAGAAAGTCACAGGGCAGCTCCAGAATATTGAAAGTATTAGTAAACAGTAAAGAGTTTAAAAAAGGCTTTAAGGCCTAAGTTAACACAACCGTGTGTTTTCTGCTTAAATAACAACGCCAATGCTGTGTTGCAGTGACTTGATGCCCTGACAGGCCAGCCCATAATTCCTGCATATTTCTTTGGGACATAAACAGCCGTTCCCTTGTCTCCCCCGCTATTCTCTGACTGGGCAGCAACAAAGTTAAAGGGACACTTCCAGCTGTTTTGGTACAGAGGGTTCTTTTTTACCTGCCAGTGCATGTTGCCCTACTTTGCATGTTCGGTCCATACGCACATTAAAAAAACAAAGTGTGGTTAAAGATATGAAGGCCTAAATTACATACCTTCATCAGAACTCTCAGCTTTTTAGATAGTGAACTACACATTTTCAACAACAGCAACAAATTGTTGCCCTGGTGCAGATCTACAGGTATTGCTCATTTTATTTAAAGCTGATTTTTCACTGCTGGTTTGTTATAATGAGCTCTCAACCAAAAGTGCATGAGGGGAGGAGTTAAGACTGTTTACAGCTCAGTGGCCAATAGAAAGGCTCAGTATTTACAGCAGTATTTATAGACAGGTACGTACTGCAGAAAATGAGACAAGACCTAGTGAAGCTGCAGCAACAGGTGAGCGTTTTACTTTGTTACGGTAACAGTGATGTAAAATGTCACACATTAGGCAAAGGTAATAATTTCTTTAATTAGTCAGTTCAGTGAAAAATTATTGAACCACTGTTTAAAAGATTATGTGCAAATTTCACACCAAAGTGATACAAATTAGCAAATTAATGTCTCATTTAGAGAAATCTTTATTATGTCTCATCAAGGTTTTAGAACTGCATGTTCATCAGGAGGTTAGAAACAAGCAAATTACACTGTTGATTTGCTTCCTAATTTGTTGATTTGTGATTGCAGTGTGCATCGTGAACATAATATTCCAGTTGCAGATGTTGGGGATGACTTTCCAGCTGTGTCTGATAAGGGCACTCTGCAGTCTGCTCTTAACCACAGGTAAACACACACGTGCAAGTAGTAGCTGTTCAATACGCTGAAGCCTGTGAAGTCTTATGTTGTGTGGCTTGTCCAGGTCTGCTTGAAGCGACGTCCCTGATGAAAGTCAGGAATAATGAAGGTATTAATCATCTATCTTCTGTTAAATTTGAATCTGAATAGGAAATTGTATAGCAAAAAACACAATTATTGGAATTTCCTTTGGTAATTTTGGTAACAGTTAAAAAAATGTAATTAAAATTCTTTCTGCATCTACACTGATCCACAGGGAACAAGATCAGCATCGGCTCTGCTCAAGCACATGATTTCTTGACTAATTCACGACCTAAGAGGGATATTGACCCAAAGTGGTATCGAGCAAACCCAGATTTTCAGTCCTACTATCGCTTCTACAACAGCATCGGACACACTGAAGGCGTAAGCTGACGATGGGTGGAAATATTTCACCAAACATGCGGACCTATCACACTGTTAAAATAATGTATTGTCTCTGTGTCTGTCCATCAGCTCTATGAAATTGACAGAATCAGGATGCTGTATCAGCAGATGCGTCACTTAGAGTTGACCTTTGGCCCGGACGCCTCCAGTTACCAAACTGACTTGGGTGTGCTGACAAGCACTGCAGCGCCAATTACAACCAACCAGCCTCCTCCACCTCCCGCCACCCCTGCTCCCACACCAGACCCACTGGAGAAGGCGCAGAAGATCTATTTGTGCAACCCCAAAGACCCCCTGTGCAAACCACAGATCGTCTACCTGCCGACAGGGGCTGTTCCAGTGCTGTGTGACCCACGGGTCAATCCCGCCTGTCGGCCCAAAACAGAGGAGGAGATCAAAGCCGCTGCTCCTCCGCAACCCCCCGTCTCACCTTTTGCTCCCAAACAGTCTGTCCCGCCTCCACCTCCCACTGTTAAAGGAATGGAGTATGACTGTGACCCATACTGGGATCCTGACTGCCTCGTCGACCACCCTCCTCGCCCCATCCAGGAAACAGCCACAGGAGCTGTATCTGCAGAAGAGAAAGGTGTGGATGAGAGAGAAGCAAAGGTTGAGGAAAAGGTCCCTGCTGCAGCAGCCACACAGAAACCCCTTCACTCTTACTATGACCCTTATGATTTCAAACGTGACCTTTACGATCCCTTTCATTACACTGATCAAGCTCCCAACCCATGAAAGCAAGGTGCTTCAGAACATGACCTTTTAATGAACAGACTTCAGTAGAAAGGGGTAAAACCCGAATTATGTTATGCCCTTTGTGTATAATCAAAAACAATAATGTAGAATAAAAAAGGAAATGCTTATGAATATGCTTGACTTTGTTATAGCTTGCTTCCTATTTCTACAGGTTTCAGGGTAGCCTTATGACTATTATTTAATTGTTTGGTTTTAAGTGAAACACAAGGAAAGAGAATTCATCTAAACGGATTTAAAGGTAGGTAGATGCCCACTTGACGTGAGAAGCCCAGACAACGAGTTCAAGTGAGCGCAAACCCCCAGGAGACGGTGGCCGGCAGAGGGCGGTAGAGCTCTCCTTTGACAACGCCGCTCCCAGCCGCCGAAGAAGAGCGCAGCCGCAGACAGCATCGTCTCTTCCAGCATCATCAGTCAGTGTTCAGCCATCACTTCTCCCCGGGCTTAACGAGCGCAAACATACATTGTGTTATTACTCTTCCAGCTAAACGTGACATTTGACACCAGGTAATTTTTCTTCGTTATGAATTATAGATGTGCCACAGTTGCTTTCTTCACATCTGGGGACAGTAAAGCAGAGGACCTCGGGCTCCGATGTGAGACGGGACCGTTATTTGGACCGTTATTACCGCAGCGGGCCTACCGGGTGCCGTGGAGTTTAGCATGCTAACACAGCTAGCCTAGCTAGCTTCGCAGTCTGTGCCGACAGCCTAGCGGTTAATTAGATTATAATAAAGCTGACAAATCCCACATCGACGAAAGACGCGTCTCACGTCGACGGTTTCTCCGCTGTGGCGACTTATAATGAAAAAACGTCATGTGAAATGGCCAGAAACGCGTGTTTATGTATGTGTACGTGCTGTTGTTTGGACCGTGGGTGTTGAGCATCTCAGTTGTTTAGACGTTAGACTCTAGACACTCAATGCAGATTTAATAGACCTATGACATTAATTACCATATTATACCCAATACTAACACTACAAACCCTGACTATCAGCAGATTTAGATCAGAGATATACATAAACTCTAAATAGTATGGCGTTGGCTATTAGTCAGGATATTTTTCGGATTATCTCGATCATTGTTGATCAGCTGTGAAAGGGATAAAGAGAAGACTGTTATAACAGCTGGCTGGTGTTCACATGTTACCAGTGTGACCAGCCCAGAGCTACACTACAGGTCCCAACGTCATAACAGCAGCAGTTATATGAAGTCTAACGAAAAAGTACACATCCTGGTATTGTGCAATATTTGAAACCACAAGTTTCTTATCATGAATGAAATAAATGCAGTAAGGCCTTGATCCGCTTGTATTTTCACTGAGACAAATTAGTCGAGGTGTATTTTCCTTCTTCAGTAGCTTAGCTTTCCCATTAGTTTTGTTCACTTTCCCTATTATTTAGCTCCTGCAGGATGTCTGACAAGAGCGAGCTGAAGGCTGAGCTGGAGAGAAAGAAGCAACGAATCGCCCAGATCCGAGAGGAGAAAAAGCGAAAAGAAGAGGAGAAGAAAAAGAAGGATGTATGTAGTGGAAACAGTCATTTCAACACATTGCCAAGCTGTGTTCCTTCTTTTCAGCTTGACAGTTTTGAGCTACTGTCCCATTTTTTAAGTTGTTTCTGTTCTGTGCTGTGTAGGGACATTCGAAGGGTTCAGTGGAGGCAGGCAGCGGCTCTGGCCACGAAGACTCTGACCTGGAGAGGAAGAGGAGGGAGGCCGAAGCTCTGCTGCAGAGTGTTGGCATCACCCCTGATGTACCACACGGTAATAACATGCACCTTGGCTGCATGCGTGTTTCACCTCCAGTTAACTCCCATCGTTTCCTAGTTGTTCGTATTATGAGTTTGAAGTGTTGCTTCTAAATACGCTGTTTGGCTTCATTCAGTGTTTTCCCTTCCTTCATACAATATATGAGAGATTTACATAACTGTTATGTGCATGGCACCTAAAACCTACCTGCCATTTATTTTCATTCTCTCTTCTCTCCCCTTTCTTTTTCCTTTTGTGTTTTGTCCTCCTCACTGCATGCAAACTCATTAACTCGGTCACTCATTCATACACGCACGCACACACACACACACACACACATTTCATACCTCACTTCCTCCCTCCCTTACTCACCCGCCCATTCATTAACCAATGCACTTATGAACGCAAACACAAACATACACACCTACAGCTCAGCCCCTGAGGGTAGTAACAGAAGATACATGTCTGTTTCACTACCTAGTCCCCGCCCCCATGTCTCCCTCCAACAAATCAGTGGGCAGCGATGCAGGAAGCCAGGATTCTGGGGATGGAAACGCAGGACCAAGGTTTGTTTGTAGGAGAGAGAGAGATGGGGATAGGTTGTTTTTGTCTATGTGAGTTTGAGTTAAACCTGCATGCTACATGTTTCTGTATTAACACTGTAATTATACAGTGTTGTGTGATTCTGACCTGTCTCCTCTGCCTTTTTACTGGCACGCTGATATTTCTCAATTAACACACACCCCTTTCTTCTTCTCTCCCTGTCTCTTTTATGGCTCATCTTGTGCTTGTCTTTTCATCCTCTTTCTGTCTGTCCTGTCTATCTCCTACTAACACCGTCTGGTGATTTGGCTGTTTAAGGACATTGCACTGGGATCCTGACCCCTCTACTCTGCAACTCCACTCCGACTCTGAGCTGATGGGGTACTGCTCCTCCTCTCGCCTTTAGCTTGTCTTTCAGCTTTTATCAGTTTTTGTGGTTTCATCCTAGACTTTTTGCGGTGTAAATGTGTTTAGAAACCATTATTTATGTCTCCATGTGTAAAATCTGCACTCAGTTCTCCTTTGAAATGCAAAGCTGTGCCTGTTTGTGCTGACTTCCTCGGGGGTATGTGCTTGTAGGCGTGGAACTGTAAGACTTGGCATGTCCAAAGTGACCCAGGTGGACTTCGTCCCAAAGGAAATGGTGTCCTACTCCAAAGAAACACAAACACCAACCAATGCTTCGTCACACGCTGATCAAAAAGCAGGTAAACAATGACAAACATACACATGCTTCTCTCTCCAACTATTTATCCTGGTGAATTCAATTTGAGGAACAACTAAAGTCTGTATTTGTGCATTTTCCAGATGAGGAGGAAGATGAGGAGATAACTGTTCTCCTTCCAGCAGAGGACATCCAGGAAGAGAAAGATGAGCAGGGTGACCATCAGGAGGAGGGTAAGCACAGACTGTCACTAACAAGGAAACAGTAAGCTGGTTGTTAAAAGGCTAGAAGTTAATTGTTGGATTCTGATAATTGTAGAAGGGAAGTGTTGATATTGTATATTGTATCATGTGTGAACAGATACTCCCAAAGAACTGACAGAAGAGGAGAAGCTGCAAGTTTTGCACTCAGAGGAGTTCTTGTCATTTTTTGAGCGTGGGAGTAAAATAGTGGAAAGAGCTCTTGCTGAGCAAGTGGACGTATGCTTCGACTACAGCGGCAGAGATTTGGAGGACAAGGAGGGGTGAGGCACACGGAAAAGGACTGAAAGCAGGTAGACGATAGATGGGCAAAGTTGCACAATACGTTTCTTATGTGCCTTCCAGTGACCTGCAGGCAGGAGCAAAGCTGGTTCTGAACAGACAGTTCGCTGATGAGCGCTGGACTAAGAACAGGGTGGTCACTTGTCTGGACTGTTCCCCACAGGTTAGTGCGTCCACAGCAGCAGCCCCACAGGAAATATGGCAAATATGTAATCTTAAGTCACACATGTGCTGCTGTGTTCCTCGCAGTATCCAGAGCTGCTGGTGGCGTCCTATAACAACAACGAGGATGCGCCCCATGAGCCCGATGGAGTGGCCCTGGTCTGGAACATGAAGTACAAGAAGGCCACACCAGAGTACATATTTCACTGCCAGGTAGGAGCTAAGTGACTCTGGACCAAGTGCATTCTTGCAAGACTGAACAGTCGTTTTAGAACGGAATACATAAATAAAAATGTAACACGTATGATTTTATTTTTCCAGTCAGAAGTGATGTCAGCTGGGTTTGCCAAGTTTCACCCCAATCTGGTGGTGGGTGGGACGTACTCGGGACAAATTGTGTTATGGGACAACAGGAGCAACAAGCGCACCCCTGTGCAGAGAACCCCCCTCTCTGCAGCTGCACATACAGTAATGCACACACACTGATGAATCAGAGTTTAATGTTAACTTGTAGGTGCGGCCTTTCCTTTCCTTTACATCAGCTAACCTCACTGCGCTCTGTTGTATCTAGCACCCGGTTTACTGTGTGAACGTGGTAGGAACCCAGAACGCCAACAACCTCATCAGCATTTCCACCGATGGCAAAATGTGCTCCTGGAGCCTCGACATGCTGTCCCAACCCCAGGTGCGTTGAACCGGGAGGATTTATGCACAGGTTCGTCTCCGAGTCTAAGGATGTACGTCCATTTGCCCTGCAGGACAGTCTGGAGCTGGTGTTTAAACAGAGCAAGGCGGTGGCCGTCACTTCCATGGCCTTTCCACTTGGCGATGTGAACAATTTTGTGGTAGGGAGCGAGGATGGTTCTGTCTACACTGCCTGTCGCCATGGGAGGTGAGGTGGGAACCAAATAGGGAAGGTTAATGATTAGTGGTCACCACAATGATCTTGCGTTTGTGTGTTACAGTAAGGCAGGGATCACTGAAGTGTTTGAAGGGCACCATGGTCCGGTGACAGGCCTCAGCTGTCACAGTGCTGGTGGACCTGTTGACTTCTCCCATCTCTTCATCTCCTCTTCTTTCGACTGGACTGTCAAACTCTGGAGCACTAAGGTGGCACATTCACACTTGCACACAAACATTTGTTTCCCTTTAGCTGCTGTATGTCTCTCCTAACAATAATAATCCCTCCCCTCCATGTATTTCAGAGTACACGTCCATTGTACTCGTTTGAGGACAGTTGCGACTACGTCTATGATGCAATGTGGTCTCCAACACATCCCGCTCTATTTGCATGTGTGGACCTCGCTGGACGTCTGGACCTGTGGAACCTCAACAACGACACTGAGGTGCACAAACAAACAAATTAACCTTAGTTCACGCCTTTAACATGCCATTTATGCTTTCATAATAAATTCTACACTGTAAAGTAAAACTTTTACCTCTGCAAACACTTGAATGCAGGATTCCTGCTGCTGAGCTGCTTTCTTCAAAAACTGTGCTTCTTCCAGGTTCCCACTGCCAGTGTGTGTGTGGAAGGCTCTCCAGCACTGAACTGTGTCAGATGGGCTCACACTGGCAAAGAGATTGCTATTGGGGACTCAGAGGGACGTGTATTGGTGTACGACGTAGGGGAGGTGAGACGTCATTCAAACGTATTGCTCCTTTTGATTGTCCTTCGTGTGCTTTTGTTAATTACTAATAATCAATGTTCTTTTCCCTTGTTTGACATATGGTGGGTTGTGCTGTCTTTTTGCAGCAAATCTGTGTCCCCAAAGCTGATGAGTGGACACGCTTCGTCAGGACGCTGGCGGAGATCAACGAGAACAGAGATGAAGCTGAGGAACTCGCCAATGTGTGACATTACAGACCCCTTCACTGACACTGCTCATCCCTTTCTGTCCAGTACTCAAAGCACCTATAGCACACTACATGACATTGTCAGAGGAGCTGATCTATGCTCTGGCCTTTGCACGCCCTGTAACCTGATTCGGCCTGAGGAGTTGTGCAGAGCTAGAACATTAGATGGTTTTACTTGTTTCGTTTTTAATGTGGTTTATAGTGTCTTTAAGAGCGTTAGAGAAAACACTTGTAGGAACGATGAATGTGACGTGTAGCAGTAGCAACAACAGTTGCGTATTTGACGTTGTCTAAATGAAAGAGGAAGTAATTCATTCTAGCTTTGATGACATCCTCAGGGTCCAGAACCTACTCTTCTCCTGAGGCCTCAAACCGTTGATCCTTTTTTTAAATATGCAAGCCTTTGTAATTGCACCTTTTTTATTACCATTTTAATGTTTTTACATGTTTTAATATTTTCCGGATATGCTTGTGCACATGCCTGGCAGCAGAGTAAGAAGACTCTAACTAAAGCTGACGTCCCTATATTCTCAGCAGCACTTAAATTCCAAGACTACAACAGCTAATGCTGTGCTTACACACGCACTCGCTGGCCTGTGCAGAAGTGTGTCATTATTGCTTTTTAACCACTAAATATTTAATATTTATTCCAATGGTTGCACCTATTTAAATATTCTGTGTACTGTTTGAAAACCGCTGCTTTGTACTAAAAGGTTTAGTAGTACATTAATACTAAGCTTTTACCAGGATAAATCCTTGTATCTTGAATTTATTGACTAGTATAGTTACTTTATTTCTGTTGATGAGTAGGAAACGGTTACTTTACAGATCCTCAAAACAATTTCTAATTAAAGTGGAGGACGGTAACAAGTTTTTAAAACAGAACTTCAAGTGGTTTTCATTATTTTCCTTTGCTATCCAAATGTTCATTCCTTCCATTTTGCAGCAGTCCAACCCGGCCAGGCTGCTCAAAAATAAACAGCTTCTGTCATTTTCTCTTGTTCCAATTTTCATCAACTGAAGTTGAAACCATGTTTGACAAGACAGAAATGTCTACAGTACCTGCATTCTTCCCCTTTAATGGTTGCACTCTTCCACTGGAAATAAAATTCAAAGCTTACCGGTAAAATTTAAACCATATGGATGATTTATTTCAATAAAATACAGACTGATTTGAGATACATTTAATTTATAATACCTAATTCTCTGCTCATTTTTGGTTTATCAAGAAAACACTTAATTGAATGTTCTATACATTATTAAGATTGATTCTCAGAGACCAGGTCCCACATTGTCAGAACATTACAGTTACTGTATAATGATGCTGACTGAATGTTACGGAGCTTTGTCTTGTAACATTTTCTTCACTGCAGTTATACAATATGTACAGCGCTAGCCTGCCGTGTGCGGATCAATCAAGAGTGAAGACACGCTGTCCTGGTCATTCTAACTGTTTCTATGCCAGCTGTCCAATATGAAAGATGTCCTACTCAAACAGTTTCAGACAGAACAAAATAAAAATCATAGCTACTCATGAGGAGCGCCCAAAGCTCCGTTTTATACAAATGCTGTAGAGAAGAACACAAAGAATGGAGAGGCCAGGAACAAGCAGCCACTGAAGATACAGCACAGTCTGTGCTCTGGTCTCTTTGCTGCCTGTTCAGCTACGTCCACAGCTGCTGCCAGCACTCCACCTCTGACTGAGGACTAGCGGAGCTCACCATGGACCTGCGTTTCCTCCTACTTTAATGGCCCCGATTTGTGGAGTGTGTGTTAACTGTGCGTGTTTGGATTGTGTATCTAAGTGTCTGGCTCCTGGTAGAGGAGAAGGGGGATGGTAGAGTGAGACGGCATGCAGACCTTTATGGGGCTTTAGCCGTCGCGGTTGGCTCTGAATGGTGTATTGAAACCACACCGGAAGACTTAAATTTGGGCAGGTGAAGGCCAAATTTGTTCTCCACCCCGGCAAAGGTCGCTGCAGCCAGACGGTAGCCTCCAACGTGGTCTGCGTGGATGGGAGGAAGCTCTGAGATGCGAGACTTGGGCGTGGGCTCAGATCCTGTCGGGCGACTGCAGAAATGGAGCGTGTGTGATCATTCCACAATGATATTTCCAATTACACCAAGTACTGCTTAAACAAGCAAAATGAAACACATTTTAGTCAGAATAAAATGGAACTTACTGTCCTCCGAAGTCAACATAGAACCACCGCTGTAAAAGCTCATACGTCACCAGGGTCACACCAAACTGAGGGGAAGACCGGCACATACGAGCTGGAAAAGAGAAATCACACAATTCACTGGAGGTTTCTACGCAGAAACCATGCACTGGGTATTCCTGCAGCATAAGACAGAGACACACACCTCCGGCCCCCTTCCACAAAGCCCTGAACCCCTCCTCTTTCATTATCTTCCTGAAGCAATCTATGACCCCTGAGTAGGTGGTCTGTCCTGCCCTAGCTGCGACTTGGAGGCGTGTCTTGATGACATCAGCAGGAGTCACGAGGGATGCAGCAGGGATGCCTGGAAAACAGAGTTAGTGTCAGGTTTAGAGATAAAGAGGAAATAGTGCACTATAATAAACAATAGCTTGTTTATTAGCATTTTCTGACAACTGGGTTTGAATCTATATGTAAGGACAAAAAGGTGCATTTTGTCCTAGATGAGCTCTGACTGATTTGTGGTGTTCTGAGTCATAATTAGAGTTTACCTGCAATTGCTCCAGCAGTGAGAAGCTGCAAAGGTCCCACCCTGCCCTGGTCATCGGCTAGCTGGGCTTTAGTGTGGGCATACACGGGGAAGTAAATGGCTGAGAAGGGGATGTCTCTTAGGAAACAAGCTTTAGCACCCTAGACGCACACACAAAAACACAAAAGGGTGCCAGGCTGAGGAGGTACAAATAAACCACACAGCCAGCGTGAGACATTCAAGGACTCCTTACCTTGTAGAGTCCAAAGAAGCCCAGGTCACGGACCACGCTGAGCGCACTGACCCGCGGGCCGGTGGTGATCTCACCTGCCACCTGCAGACGAATCTTCACAATCTCAAGAGGGTTGGTAAAGATCACCTGAGACGCTCCGGCCTGGAGAAACAAGACAACACTTGTTCATCCATGTAAATCACTCATTTACTTTGATCTACTCCTCTGAGGGAAGTAAAATGTGTGCTTAGTACACAAAACGCGCACCACATGCTTTTATAGCAGATATAAAAGCATTTGGGACCTTGCACTTACACAGCCACCAGCCAGAATCTCAGCAAATAAAGGAATTGTGTTATCTTTCTCGGTGAACTTGTCTCTTACGAAGTCATTCACCTATGAAACACAAACACAGCATGTGAGAAGCGAACCAATCATGTCAAAATTTTGGTCTGTATTTTAAAAGACAGCTGCACAAAGCAGAGAGGATTGGCAGACTGTGAGAAGGGACTTACTGTGAGTTTAATAGCCTTCTCAGGTGCCACACCTATAAGCTGAGGAACCAGACCTGCAGAGATTAGGTGACAAGGGAATCTAATTTCATTAGTAACACTGGGCAGACTTGAACAAGACAGATAAATCAGCATCACCATGTAACAGAGAGAACCACACAGGTAAGGAGCTGCGCATCCTGCCTTATTTATAGGACTCACCTCTGTAGAAGCCAAAGAAGCCTTCATAGCGGAGCACCTTCTTAGCGCAGTCAAAGCTGTTCTTGTACATGAGCTCTCCAACAAAGGATCCCGTGGACCTTTGGTTCTGCATACGAGTCTTCACTAAGTCGATGGGGTACACGGCCGTCGCTCCCGTGGCTGTGGAGACACGAGCCAGTATTAAAGTGTATCTGTGTGCGTATCTTCATGTCCATCAAACCGTCGTCTTAGCCCAGAGGACACCTCACCTCCGGCGATGGAGCCCAGGGTGAACCTGTAGGCCGACTCTGCAATCTGGAGCCACACAGACCGAGAGCCGTCCCCATGAGGCTGAAAGAAACACACAAACAGTTAGCGTCTATAATAAAATACTTTGTACAGCTCATGTCTTTTTTGCAACTCAAATCCCGCATTCCATGATGTGAATACTAGAGGAGACTAACAGGGCTCCTACCTTTTGGCTTTCAACCAGGTGGTGGGGCAAACTTCCTTCCTCCAGCGGCGCTATTCTCTCAATATCAGCAAGGTTAAGGCGCCTGATACACAGATGTTTAACATCACTTTCATATGAAGTTAATATCAATGAAACACATTTGGGGTACATTTAATGACTTTGGCCTAATAGTGGACTGTGAGTGTTTACCCAGATGGGGAGTGCAGGCCTGACAACTGATACAGGATGTCAATTTCCATAGGAGTGATCTGACCGAACTTGTTGGCAGCATGAACAAACTCCTCTGGAGGAAGAGAGGAACAGAATTTACTTGGACAACACCACAGACTTTCCACAACACATTAGATCAAAGGCAGCGATACAATGTTGGTGTTAATATCACAATCTGCGCACCTTTGGTCAGGAGCGTGTCCTTCCGCGTGCCCGCCAGCGTGCTGTAGATCTTACGGATCAGCTCCATGTTGTTCAGGAGGGAGTTGAAGGCATTAAAGTAAGAGAAGCTGACCATGTGAGAGGTGCTACCACCCGCAGCCTGAGAAAAGGGGAACACAAGAGTACGTTACGGTCAAGTGTACAGTTGTACGCTTCATTTTCTTTGTTTTAAATCATCCTGAAAGCAAAGATCGCTTTAGTGCAAGAGTCACATGCACAAGGTGCACGTTTGTCCTCTGACTTGCAAGGCCTTGCAAATTTTTATAATTTCAAAGGTCAGAAACACTTACAGACACAAGGTTCTCCTCCACAAAAGGTGTGAGCATGTGGTGTCTGATGGTGGACATGATGTCACTGAAGTCCATGGCGGAGATGACGCCGTTCTTTTCTTTGTCCTTCTGTGCAAACGCCTGGCGTGCGTGCTCCAACTGCAGCTCCTAAAAACAGCATGACACCACGAAGGCTGAGTGTAAATATAGAAAAGAGCAGAAGAGGAACTCTGACTGATCGGTGTGAAATATACGTTACCTGCAGGAACTGGGTGAATTCGAGGTAGCTGAGGAGTTTTTTGCGGTCGTGGCCGAAGTGCAGGCGGATGAACTCACAGTCCCAGTTAAAGGGAATGTGGTGATGCACTGTGGTCTGGCTGAAGATGTCCTGCACATTTTCTGCGGCACAATTATCAATTATATTAGAACCAAAATCATAAACTCAAATTACCAACTGTCTCCAAAAACAGCTTAATGATTTAAATGATCCAACAAAAAGCGCTGTGTGCATGGCATATGAAAGTCAATAGACACTTATGTAATGTAAGTCGGTCCAGTGAGTAATCTGGTTAGCAATGTCACGGCAAGTAATTCTCTCTCCACACTGCACTGCAGAGAAACGTGTACATTTAATGTACTGGGAACAAAGTGCAACATTTCCTTGTCAAGTGAAATAAACTAAAAAATAAAAGCACTCCATACCAAAGGAAATAGTTCCAGTCCCAGTCTTGTCAAACAGCTGGAAGGCTACAATGAAGAGAGCGTCTGGGGCACACAACACCGACTCAAACGCCAAAAACTCTTGGAACGAGATCAGTCTGTAGTGGAGATTAAAAAAAATAAAAGGTATATAGTTATGCAGAGAGACCTCAAACACTAAGGCATGAAGCCAAGGTCAAAACAAGCACTGTGCGAATGCATAGGAAACAGCTAACAAACGGCATTTAAAGGCATTTGTCCCCTTTTAATATAAATAGATCTAAACGCACAGGCACCTGATTGTTGGTGTGTGTTTGTAAACTGTCGGCTTCACAAAGAGAAAAATGTAACTTGTTGGGAAATTAACCTTATCTGTAAATGGGTATAATGCCCACTGTCGATTAGACACTAGTCAATAAAGATAAGCTGTGTGTCCATGTGCTGACTGTTTATGTCAATACGCACCCGTCCTTTGTGGTGTCGGCAACGGCAGCGATGAGCTGTACAGTTCTAGGGTTGTGGTGAATCTGTGTCTGCAGTCCCAGATACCGCTGGACAAAGTCCCCCGGGGTCATGAACCTCTCTCCATCCTTGTCCACCACGCTGGCATACTGGCATCAACATGTCGGCACAGACACAGTTCACAAACACCCACATATTTTCCTGTCGCTCCGAACGAACAGCCGCAAATTATGGGCGAGACACCTGCAACTAAAGCGAGCAGCCGCTGGAGTCCTGGTTGAAGCGCAGTCCAACCCAGCTTGTGCAATCAGCTGGGTCACTATGACATGAGGGCAGGGCTGGACGTGAAAGCGGAGCATGACATACTCGGCTCCAGAGAAGCACACTGTGAACCACAGGAGAGTTCTACCGGGGTAAAATCTAGTCGAGATCCTTTTCCTCTCAACACTTCCTCTTGTGCCACTGTTTGCACTCACGCTGCCCTTGAACAACCAAGGTCACTGATGTTGCAGCTGAGCGTGTCAAACGTATACACACACACACACACACACACACACACACACACACACACACACACACACACACACACTTGCGTTTATGAGCTATTTAACCCCTGCATACCAGTACACCAACAAACAGGTATCACAGCAGACGGAGGAGGGAAGGTGCCCTTTCACCACGTTCACGCGGTGCCTCCATAAATACTAGTCCTGTCACGCTGCTACTGAAAGGACACGCAAGTCCTGCTCGCGCACAGCTGAGGCACCCAGACCCCTGACAACACACCTCCTCTACATTCCATAAAGATGAACACAGACCCGGGCTGAGGAAAACAGGTGCCGCTGCCTCATCAGCTGCGGTCTGTATCTGTGTTCTGTCAGGAAAAACTAGTTTGTTGCGACAAAGGCCCTAATTAAAGCCAACTTTGAGGCTCAGAGGAGGAGACGGCTCCGCTCGCTGTTCGTGCATGAATGCGTGCAGATCTCACCTTCTGGAAGATAGTTTTCAGCTCACTCGGGTCCCCACGTTTAGTAGATTGCACCTGTAACAGGACACAAAGGTTAATGTCCCATCGCCGTTACCAGGCTGCGTTAACTTAAATCTAACGAGCGATCCGCGTCGGGTCGGCGTCTCCTTGAATCGCCCACTGCGGCTGCAACCGCACGCGAGAAAACCCCCCAAATCCGTCCGTTCTGACAGTCGATCACGACGAGAAAGTCGAGCTGCCAGCTCCACAACGGGCACGAAACACACTTCCACACAAGCCCGGACTAGCCCGAGAGGGAAGCCAGCTAGCAAGCACCGACTAGTCGCAGGAGGAGCAGGCGGACGCGTTTAGCTTTAAAACGGCAAACTGCGAGAGGACGACGGCGAAACGACCACGAGTCGGCGGTGGAAGTCAAATATACGAGCTAGTAGTAGTAGTAGTAGTAGTAGTAGTAGTAGTAGTTTTAGGGCAGTGTAGCGGTTTAGCCCGTCCTCGCTAACTCCGAGGCTGTGGATGCCTCATCAAGGCCAGCCGCCGCCGGGCGCCAGCTAGCTCCAGGGATGCTACAGCCCCAGACGCCGCCCCGGCCGCCCCGGAGCCGGGGCCCGAGCCTCCGCCGCCGCTACGCGGGGACACCGACGGCAGACGGCGCGGATGTCTCGCAGCAGACGCTAGAACACAGCGAAGGAAGCGATGCCGAAGTCACCTTGACCGCCATGCTGGTTTGACGTCACGCAGAGTGAGGAGCACGGCGCCGAGCACGCCGTCGGGCCGGTGGGAAGCTGCGGAGACGAAACGAAACGACGCAGCCCGCAGCAGATCGGATTACACGCACACGCTACAGCGGTGATCCGGTCCGGCGACGAGACGGCGCTCAAACACTCTGCCGCTTCCGCGTGCAAGAACACATCCCCAAACACTGGACGGAGCCAGCCTCCCTTTATCTGTCATAATAGACTCCTTATTGTATCAGGTCATATTACTGTTACAGCTACTTGTTACATTTCATAATCGGATTAATGCTACAAAATACTGCATTATCTCAAATTACTGATGCTTTTTATACTACTACTAATAGGATACTGCAGTGGTGCGACTACTTGGCTGTTTAACAAAAGGAAGAGGAAGCAGTAAAAGAGGAGCAGAGCTCAGCAACAACAGCCAAGCCGCAAAACGCAAAAAGTGCCACAGATCAGTGCAGTAAATTCAGCAGTAGAAAACTCACCAATCAGCTGATGCTGTAATGATTCATGTGGGTTATTTTATTAAAACTTTGTATCCAACAGGAAAACAATTTTGTTGCTGTTTTTTGCCTCATAGTTGTTGCTCGTTGGCAACTGGAACTGAAACTATACATATATGATGTATAATGGGACAAAGGCCTATAAGTATAATATTATTACTATAAAATAATAGTATTGTGAATATATATCTTTTTTTGCCTTTCTGTTTTAGTTCATATTGACTCTGTTCCGTCATCCATTACGGATGAGTATTTCTGTTTAGTTTTCTGCTCAGTCTCTTTTTTGCTTTGCCAGTGGAAGAGCTCACTGACCTCTGTGAGGTGTCTGTAATGAGACATCAGTGTTTGCTGCTGCTGATAAGGCACTGACCTACTGCAGTATCTCCTCTACTAGATGCAAAACCACAGCCTTCTGTTACGTAACTTTGTTTAACAGCCACTGTGTCATCTGGTGTATGGTCGTTCTGTACAGTGTATAGATAAGTTAGTTAATTACCAGCATGTCAAAAGATGCAAAGCTACAGTATGCGAACAACAGTTACAAAAAATGTGTGACAACAAATAAAATACATGGAACTGACAAAACCCTTTTTATTTTATATGTTGCATAAGCCATAAATACATTTAAAAGTATTTACAATTATAACGTAAATCTTATAGACTTTAAAAAAATCAACATTTATGTCAGAGTGCGGATATGACAACAGCATAAACAGTCAAGGCAATAATGCGCCATTGTTTAGGTATTAGCGCGAATTATGCGTCACGTGACGTCAGCACCACGTGACCACAAACAAAACTTCATGGCGGCGCACTGTACGGCGAGATCAGGTGCTGAGCTAATGCTAGCTTCAAACTATTCCATGCTATCGTTATTACTGCACCATCGGGTTTCATTCGACACAGGCGCACACAACTTATATAAGCAGTTAGTTAAATCATGACAGCCGATTTGATGTTACTCCGTTTTACGTGTTGTGGAGTATCGGACTACAGCGTCCTGACAAGAGAGCACCCTGCTAATAAACACTGTGTTCACATCATAAATCTTAAGTCCTTTCCCTCCTGTCCCTCCCTCCAGGTCTGTTTGGCATCCTGCAGAAACACCTTTGTCCCAGAAGCTGTGAACCTCCAACAGCCGTCTTCTGTCAACAACATCGACACTTCTTCTGGCAGAAGTGGAAAAATTCTCACAATGTAGTTCGTCCAGCTACTGTTAAACCTCCTAATGCAGTGCCAGAGGTACAGTATTTATATTTAATGGTCCCACAGTGTCGCTGTCTAATCAGAATAATAATATGGAATGTATGTTTAATAATAACAATGTTACTCTTGATTTCTATAGCTGGAACCAAACCAAAGAAGTTGTAGTGATTCTGTCAGTCTTTACTTTTTCTTCCTTTGGTCAGGTTGATTTCAATGCCTTTATAATAGTTTATGAACTCATGTATAGATATATTTTTATTAATTTTTAAGGAGGATTGTTGTGCCTTTTTGTCTTCTGACTCCCCTGACTCTCTCTAAATCCGATTCACTACAGCATTATTATATTTATGTCAGTAGTCATTTTTAGTTAAGTTCCCCAAATCAAACTGTAGCTTGATACCTCTATCAAAGTAATAACTGACTGTACCTTCTCTGTGATTATAGCACATTGTGCGCCCTGACTATGTGAGAAGTAGACTGGTCCCAGAATGGCCAGACTACATAGAGATCAAAGATCAGGAGCAGGTTGAAGGCCTTACGCGAGCATGTCAGCTCGCCAGACATGTACTGTTGTTGGCTGGACGCAGTCTAAAGGTCAGCATCTAATTACTACAAGTATGGTTTTTCTTCTCATGTCATAAAAAATAACAACATAATCTGTCTCTACCTCTTGCCTGCAGGTTGGCATGACAACAGATGAAATAGACTTCATCGTTCACCAGGAGACAATCAGGCACAATGCCTATCCTTCCCCTCTCCAATACGGGGGCTTCCCCAAGTCAGTGTGTACATCTGTGAATAATGTGGTCTGCCATGGCATACCAGACAGGTAAATGACCAAGCCTCTCATGTCTCTTTACATTTTGTAGTCTTGTAGTCTGCATAGTAAACCGAACCACTCAGGCACGTTAGTAACTTAAGTCTAAGATGTTTTCTTAAATTGGCATTATGAGCTATAAAGGTACAATAAATATAGACAGTTATGATGTTTGTGTTTAATTCTCATATACACAAGTATGTTTTTCCTGCAGTCGGCAACTTCAAAATGGCGATATCATCAATATCGATGTCACTGTAAGCCTTTAAAAACACCCACCCACACACATGCACAAGCACAAGCTCACACACTCAGGCACACCTTTGTCATTGACTTCTGCCCATTTCTGTCAGGTGTACTTGGATGGTTACCATGGTGACACCTCCGAAACTTACTTGGTTGGCCAGGTAAACGAGGTCGGTCAGCGCTTGGTGGAAACTGCCAGGTTGTGCAGAGATGAGGCCATTGCTGTCTGCAAGCCCGGTGCACAGCTCTGTGTTATCGGAAACACTATCAGGTTGCGCACAGACAAATGCATACGAACAGAGAGTACACAGTTCGTTCTTGTGGCAACTAACTGTATTTGTGTATCTGTTTGCAGTGAAATAGCTAATGCTGGGGGCTTCCAAGTGTGTCCTTATTTCATTGGACATGGGATAGGCTCCCACTTTCATTGTCACCCTGAGATCTGGCACCATGGTAAGATTTTATCACGAGTGCATGACCCAGTAAAATTATTAATAGAACAACTTCCACATTGGCAGCGTTGCACTGTGACAGGGTCAAGGTCATTAAGCTGTTGGAGTAAAATGAATAGCACTAGTAAATGTGTTGCCGTTTTTATTTTAAGCTAATGACAATGACATGACCATGGAGGAAGGGATGGCTTTCACAATAGGTGAGTTATGTTTTATAACCCATATATTAAGATTTTACTGTGTATGAACAAGAGGCTGATATTTTCTGGTAATTTGTAGAGCCTATAATCATGGAGGGATCTGTTGAGTTCAAAATCCTGAAAGACAAGTGGACTGCAGTGTCTGTTGATGATAAAAGGTAGATGGAGGAGAAGATCTATTGCTAAAATAAGTTCTAGCAAGTCATCAGCCTGCTGCTTGCATTAGCATGCTGACAGGCTTATAGTAAAGTCTTGGCATGTGCAGCTCAGTTGTTCTGCGTTTCTGTTAATCCAGGTCGGCTCAGTTTGAACACACAGTGGTTATCACAGCCGATGGAGTGGATATTCTCACCCAGCTGCCAGAAGAGCGCAAGCTGTAACCTGATGGAGCCCAAGTTCTGACCACCTACTGCAGCATTTATAAGAGCTTGAGTGGTCATTCAAATGCATGTATTTAAAAACACATTTATAAACACTTTCTACCTGTAAGTTATAATAAATAATACAATTAACTCAGCCAGCACATTTCCACTGAACTAACTGAGCCTCTGTAAAGTTGTTCAAAGCACACATTCCCCACAACAGCGTTGTTCATCTTAAAGGGTTTGTGTTTGTTTATATTTATCCTTTCATTAAACCACCAAACACTTTAACAGAGTGTATGAATATGGTGTCCTTAATATTAGCTTGTGACCTTAACTTGAGTTCATATTTAGATTTGTAAAATACAAACATCATCAGTGAGGCGGGGTGTGTCTTTATTAGCCGGATTAGTGTAATTCCAAGCTTTGCCAGTAGGCGGCAGCAAACTGCCGTCAGATGGAATCACTGTTCATGAAGCAAGGAATCTGTTTGTGGCTCATGTATGAGGAGAAAGCAGGAGAAAGTTTTAAATGTCAATATATGCAACTGTTCTGACGTTTTTATTCACAAGGTAAACCATCAACATTGTTCAGTTTGATGGCACAAGGGTTTTTATGGTACGGTTAGATTGTGCAACATCTTAGTTCAACAGTGGCTAGAACGATATCTGTGCAGACTGAAGGACAAAACATAGCTTAGGGTTGGACATTCCTGGCACTTCATACTGATTTTGTTCTGATTTGCCAGTTCCTCTTTACTGTCTGTGTCTGGTCTGCAGGTGGAACAACTAAAGGAAGATAACAGATGACGCATAGCTCCCCACCAGCCTCTTCATACTTATGTTTTTTTAGTTTTTCATAAGACAACTGGGACCAATGTTAGCTAAGGATGCTTCAGGGAAAAACCGCAGGAGCTGAAAGTGGATTTCAACCCAATGGGTGTGTTTCCACTTCCTGCTGTACTCCGTGTGCATGTCTGTACTCAATGCCTTTGCTTCGGTGCCAGTCAGTGGGTGGGGCCGAAGGAATTAGACTAACAAAGGTGGGTCATCTTATCAGCACTGCGGTCATGTCCGAGAAAGACTTCCTAAATCACTGAGCTGATACAGACTTTCTGATAGCTTGGGCTGTAGCTGGTGAAGTGATCCAGCTGGGACGGTTTGGTTTTAGGGCAGATCACAGGGCGGGCGCAGCTTCCTGTGAATCAGAACAGGAGTCATCTAAGCAGTCCCACCAGCAGATGATTCAATACGATTCACGAAAATATGACATGAGGTTTGTCAGCGCGAATGTGAGCTAGTGGAGGCAAAGAGCAGAGGGTAGGTATTAGCAGGGAGTGGTGGGGCGAGGTGTTGGATCGTGCTCCTGAATTCTCTCCTGCTTATCATTCTTTTCGCTGCATGTTGGGACTCATTCTGGCTCGGCAGCGCTTCTCAAACATCCTCGTCTGCTTTGATACTTGGTCTTAAAGCTGTTCTGTAATTTGTCTTTCAGCTCTGAATTTAAGATTTTATACTACAAATACGGTCAAGTGGTTATTGCAATGAAGATATATATGTGGAATTCGTTTGTATCTATTACATATATGTTATTAAGACAAATGTAATCCAACCTTTGTTTGTAATTTAGCTTGTTAAATTATTGTTAACCCCCATAGCAGCAATCTGTTACATTTTTCCTCACATTCCAGACACACATACCTGCTGTGTTTGTGTCGCACTGTAACATATCACACTTACCTGGGAATCAACAGAAATTCCTGTGTTTCCTTGGCAACCCATGAACCCGTGCCATTCGCAAGATAACGTGCTATTCTCACACCTGTGGAGGCAAATCTGTTTTGCCCGCACGCACGGACGACATGTACTGAATCTGAGTCACTAACTCTCTGTGCAAGGACTTAGTCAAGGCCCCCGGAGGCCAAACAAAAACGGCCGAAGACATTGAACTGATTTGGGCTCGTGCTGTGCAGATCACTGCTGCTCTGCAGAAACATGACAGGAAGTTACCAAACTCTCTGTTGAAATCTTCTAATTGGCCAAAATGAGGTCCTGACTCATGCGTCTTTTGCCAAACAGATCATATGATAAGATGCAACACTGGCTAATAAGTCACTGAGGTTAAGGGAGTATATAGAAGTATGGAGTCACATTAACCCATATAAAGCAATTCAAAGTGTGTGTCACATGTTACAATGTACAGCAGTGCATGTGTGTGTCAGAGGAAGGCCTATTAGTCTCCAGACTGGAGCAGGGAACGCTCCTGTTTGATTGACACCTACAAAGTGAATGCCGATCTCTTCTGAGCTTTTGAGAATCCATGCACTCAGACCACAGATTTGGAACCTAAGCTATTCATGCGTCCCTTGTGAATCTCTTTAGCTTCTAGGGGGGTGTCTTTGTTCCTTTAATACCATTCCCATGTCTCAACAACAAAAGCAGCCTGCCCAAATAAGAGTCTGCATCACCCAGGGCAGCTCCGAAAGGCCTGTGATGAACGGTGTCTGTCTTCAAACACACTTACACACATTCTTATTTTCCAGTGCGATAAAATTCGAAATCAATAAAGACAACAGGAGGCCTGCATGAATGCTGCATGTTTGTACACAGCGTAGTGAAGTCTCTGCGCCGCCACAGGAACAGTGTAATAGTGGAGGAATTTCTTAAACAATTCTCCTCGAGTTCAAAAGGTCTGAGCCAGAATCCCTAGTGACATTAAAAGCGTCCAGTATTTATGTGTTTGTGGCTCTGAATTAACAGTTAGTTTCAGTTAATTACATGTAAGCCTTTCAGACTGCCAGGGCAAAGCATTATGGGAAAACAGCTTTGTCAAGCTGTCAGCTTTGAGTGATGAGCATTGTGGATGCACTGGTGTGTATATTGTCTGTGTCTGTGTGTGAAACGCTTGGTTTGTTGGTTTGTTCGATTTAGTTTATTTCTGAGTGAGTGATGCTACTTGAGAACGATCAGCAAGAAAACCAGAGACTGGACGTGTCCTGAACCAGTCGGGCGAGACATGGAACAAAGCAGAGCCTGCGTCTTTGAAACACACCTGGACCCAGCAGCACGGGGGCCCCTCCCTCTACTCTGCCAGCTCGTGTTACGTCCTCTGGCCACACACACACACACACACACACACACACACACACACACACACACACACACACACACACACACACACACACACACACACACACACACACACAGTGACTGTGTAATCAATACACTCAGCAACAGGGCCAGAGGATCTGTTACAAGTAGCACTGAGTGTGTGATGTTTTAACTATGACCAAAGGCCCTGCTCCTGCTAAGAAACTGGATCAATATTGTGAAAAAGAGATCCACGGAGGGGATTGTAAATTAGACACTTTAGACCTAGCTACCGGCCATCTCTTTGATACACATACTGTACTGGCACGGTCACACTGTGGAGTCCTAATGTTCAACAAACAAAAATGCTGAAAAAAACATTCAGGTCCATGTAAAATGAAAACATCAAGCAATAAATTAATTGACTTATGTTATTTTTTAGTCTATTATAATTTAGCCCAGAAGACTGATGTGATGCTCTAGCCTTAGATTTATGACAGAGGCATAAGGGCGGTATTGTTTTCTATGCTAGACATTCCTGTTTGCTAGAACGCAAACAGGAATGTTTATTTTTCAAAAATTTGAACAGATGCTTTCAGAAATGCTAGGGTACGGTGTCATGACCCTCCTGCACCATTCTTCGTCCATCCATTGTTTCCGATCTGAGTCATAAAGTAAAGCTAAAGTAAAGGTGAGCTGCTGCCGTCATATTAATAGGCTTACATAATCAATAAAGCACAGGGAGAGTGTGCTGCAGTTGTGAAAGATCTGGGGTTTGCTGTTCAAAACGATTGTGAAACACTCTTTGTGTGTGTGTGTGTGTGTGTGTGTGTGTGTGTTTGTGCACGTGTTTCTGTGTGTGCGTGCTTGTGCATGCGTGTGTGTGTGTGTTTATGTGCGTGTTTCTGTGTGTGCGTGCTTGTGCGTGCATGTGTGTGTGTGTGTGTCAGTATCCCGAGGCTACATGTTTCTACAGTGTCATAAACACACACCCTTCCACTCTGAGCGCGGCGCCACACCCTCAGATGAGTGTGCGCCTGCTTTCACCTGGAGCTGCGGCTTTAGGAACAAACCCTGGGTTGCGGCCCGGGCGAGTCCGGACCCTGGTGTTCGACGTGCGCCGGTCTTAGAGAACATTGCTTTCACTCTCTTTCCTTGGCTCCAGAACCCAGTGGGAGGTTCTGCTCCTCTGCTGCCGTAGCGCTGAACATGCTGTACCTCTGCCTGGGGAGATTTCAAGTGGCTGTAATGTTTATTTTGTCCTTTACCTTGCAGCATAAGCTGCGACCAAGAAGATAAATATGTTGTGTGTCATGTAGATCCTGATTAGTCAGCAGTGATTGACTAATGCAGTTATCACTATAGGAAACTGTGTTTAATGGATGATTAATCCTGCACTAATTAGTATGTTCTCAAGTAGCGTATCAATATTTACTAGCTCATTGTTCAACCTGTCCCATTAATAACTTTACCTTTATTTGACATTTAGTTTTAGTCTAATTTTCTTGGTAACTGAGCCGTGCCTTTGTCTAAAATAACACACTACTTCCAGAATGAGATACACTTTTATTACTTGCCAGGGTTTAGGATAATATGACTTTGTGGCCTTTAAGTGCAAGTCATGTGCATTTTAGAGCCAATCTCAATTTTGATTTTCATCCCAGCTAAAGATTCAAGAGTGATAGCCATCCCATACAGGATTCTTTGCTGCATTCTTTCCTGTGGCCTTTACCCCTTTGTGCGTTCCCCTATCCCTCCATTATCTGTGCCTTTTATACTATGTGGGCAGTGTCCCACTCCCTCTTTCTCTGAGCGCAGACAAAGACGCCGTTGTCTGCCGGAGTACAGAGTTGCGAGGACAGGCTTTGGGTCAGCGTCTCATGGAATGCCTTGGAAACGTCCTGGTGAGGGAGTGTGTGAGTGTACGGGTCTGTGCCCAGTCTGGTCTCTGGCTGCCTTTGGCTCTGTGACTCACTTAATGAGACAGAAGACAGAAGGAGATAGTATTTAATGTTTGAACTGAGTGCTATGGGAGGGATGATCCGTGTCTATATCTGAGGCTTGTGCAGGTTACATCCAAGAGTAATCAGGCGAGATGTTTACAGAGTTACAGCAACTCTGGAAATACAAAATCATAAATAAGGGAAAACATAAAGTGCTGCAAACTGTTGAATTACTCATAATCAAATGTCTGAACAAAATCAGTGCAAAGCAGGAACAAACAAATGAAACTATCCAAACACTGACTAAAAGACTAGAGGTCAAGAAGAAGAAGTGGAATAAATCAATGAAAGGAGGCAAAGCTGAACAGAACAGAACCACACAATGAACCCACACCGCCGCCAACGGGCCGGAGGGGGAACTGCAACACAATGCCTCGTTAACAGGCCTTTTGCTGCAAATCTCAACTCTTATCCCTGTAGTTTCACGTTGTCACTCATGTCATTGTGTGTTGCTACTCGGTCCAAAGTGTAGTTTGGTATTTGTGACAAAATGTGCGCCAGATTCCTCCATCCTCTCTCCCAAACTGTGAACAACTGTGCTGCTTATTCCCTCGTGCCACCGGGTCTTTTGCCAGTGTTTTTCCCCTCTCGTGGGACTTCATTTCATTTTGTTTACTCTTCCACAGCAGCCGTAATTGCAGTGTTGCGCCGCGAGCGCTGCTCCGGGAGCCGCAGGAATCACTGACCCCCGTTACGTTCCAGCACCGAATGTTACGCTGGTGGTGGAGTAATGCGTGTTTCTGACGACAATCCAGTCACCGCAGTAAAAACAACAGACGCTATCGGGAAGGTGCGGTGGAATGATGCGCGTGCGAGTCCAGAAGCCGATGGGAGGAGCCGCCGCCAGTCAAGTGCGCACCCCTCCACCTTGCAGCGCGCGCTCAGTAGCACTCTGCACCTTCTTCGTCCAGCTCCAGGTTGTTTCCCCTGTGTTTGAACCCGATGGAGGACGGATTCTCCCGCGGACTGTGGCTCCTCGTCTTCCTCTCAGGATGTGCGGCGTTCAACCTGGACACCGACCGCGTCCTGCGGAAGAGCGGGGACCCGGGCAGCCTGTTCGGCTTCTCCCTCGCCATGCACCGGCAGCTGGTTCCGGAGGACAAGAGAATGTGAGAGTCTCGTTTCTATGGCTGTTTTGGGCCTGGGGGCTGTTTGTTCACTCGCGCGTCTCTTTAAACCGCGAAGACGCGTCTTTTACGTCTTTCTAATAACTTTTGGTAAAGTTTATTCTGAGCTGGAAGTTGAGAAACTCCCGTTAAACCCCCTTTTAAAACAAAGTAAACCCTCTGCTGAAACGAGCTCGGGTTGTTTTAAAGCGGCAAACATTTGCCTTACTAAAATCAAGTACTGCACCAGTAATTCACCTGTTGTGACGTCAACCACACGCTTATCATTTGTTAATCTTCCTCCCAGGTTACTTATTAGTAATCGTACAATTGAATGTTTTATGTATTTGGGCGTCTATTATTTTTTCACAGGGAAGTGATCAGTACATAGATGGTTTGTAACTAATAATTAACATATAGGATAAAAGTGTGTCTCTGTGGTGTGTTTACAATTAGAGCTCAGGTTTATTAAGTCCCTCAGAGTCTTTTACACACTACTTTTTAACTGTTAGACATAGACACAGACATAGTGTGTGACATTGATGACACATGACATTGATCAGCATGAGACGAAAGTCTCCAAGTCTTTTCAGGAAGATTTCAAGTTTGTTTGAAACACTGCAGAGGAACACGCGTCCTAACTTGTCATGAAGACATGGCTTTACGTGAACGGGTGTATCAACAGATGATTAGCAGCGAGGGTTGAATCTGCGTTAACAGCTGTGTTTTGCACTGAAGCTCTAACTCATCTGTACAAACTATCATTTGTGCGTGTGTGTGTGCGTGCGTGCGTGCGTACGTGCGTGCATGCGTGTGTGTTTGCCTCCTTGCTGCGTTCAAATGCTGATGCAGGCTGTGGCTGAGCACTGAGGCGTCTCCTTGTTCCCAGTCATTTGGAAAAGTGTCTACAAAGTTCACTTGGCTCCTGATACTTTTGTAACCTGAGGCGCAAGAAGCAGACTGATATGAGTGTTCCATGACTGACTGTAGAACAGTGTGTGCGCTGAAGTAAGGGTTGGCGCGTTTGTATCCTCACGGGCCGACTTTTATTCCCATTTATGCCTGCCACTGTTTTTCATTCCCTGCAGTGCTGCATGTACCGGCAGGACGGAGCAGGGGCCGACGGTGACGTGGGTATGCATGTGTGCGTGTGTCCGTGGAGGTGTGTGAGAGCGAGCGAGAGAGAGAGGGAGGGAGCATTCCACGGTCGGCCGTAATTGGCAGACAGCGCTGTCGGTGTAATAAAATCAAGAGGGAAAGTGCAAAATGCATAGGCGGGGAGAGGAGGGAGGAGGAGGGAGAGTTCAGGGAAGTTTAAGAGCTTGGCCTGAGTGTGGGAAACGTGCGAGGGGACAGGGAGCATGCGCGTTTCTGTGTCAGCGTAGCTGTGTAGAGTAAGGTCAAAGGTCAAAGGCGTTTTTGTGCGAAAGGATATTTTATGCCGGTGTATTTGCAAAAACAGCAGAGTTAGATTCAGGCCCAGGTACTGTAACCTAAGATCACCCAGCATCAAAGAAAGAGGTGATACGTGTAAATGCGGAGAGGAGCGTAAATCACAGCTACATCTGGGCACCGGCTATCAGCTGTTATTCAAGCTTGGCAGAAGGACGGGCGGGGAACTTGGCTCGCACCTTTCCTCTGTCTGTTTCTGTTTAAAGGAGACTCAGCTCCGCTTTCCTCTACTTTCTGTTTAAGCAGTGGACCCTGTGTTTGACGGTGGCTTCTTTGCTGCGCTGCAACGCAAGTAGAGGTGGGGAGTTTGTCGAGACTCCGGCCTGTGTGGTATCAAATGTCAAGTGTCTTTAATGGGTGGGATAACAGCACAAATTACAGTACTCCACGTTTCAGCAACAAGGCCAAACCAGTGCAGTGGCTGGAATGGAAGAGGCTGCGTACACGTCTCTATGTTTCCTGCAAAACATCCTCTATCAGCAGCATTAGGAGCCTCCTAACTTTGTTAGAGCTGCGTAAATGTTTGTGTTTACGGCACTAAGCGATTTATCGCGCTGGCTAATCCCCCCGTCACCCGCTGACGTCACAGTGATTTGTGGCGTCTTTCAGCTTAATTGTTTGAAACCCTCTCCCATGTGCAGCGTTGACAGCGGAGGTCTACGCTGCGAACATGCTGAACGCATTAGGCTCCTCGCTCCGACTGTACGTGCACAGATGGCGTGTGCCTTTTCAAATGCTTTGGGTTCCAAAATAGCACGTCTTCCCCTCGAGACGGACGGACAAAGAAAACCAGTGACCACTCACAAGGATCTGGCAGTTTGGACGAGTCCTAGTCTTTGCTGCAAATCTCCACAAAGCGTCTCTTCAGCCAGATGAATTAGATGTGTGGCGTTTGCCCTTTGCTGCTTCAAAGGGGTCTTTGACTCAAAAATGACCATAGGCTGAAATTTGTCCCAGTGTGCATCTGATTTAGCCGATGATAATGATGATGATGATGTTGTCATGCTGATGGAGTCGTGTTCCTTTCAGGCTGCTGGTTGGGGCCCCGAGAGCTAAAGCCACAAAAGGTCAAAAATCCAAGGTCACGGGAGGCCTGTACCGCTGCGACATGAGCTCCACCTCAAGTGGATGTGACCGAGTCCTGTTCGATGACGACGGTGAGACGTCCGCTAACGCTTTGCCTGGTTTGCCTGACTGTGATACACGCATTTGCATCCGTTCTCATTTCTTCCCGCTGTCTCTGCGCAGAGAATTTAAAGAAAGAAAGCAAAGAGAACCAGTGGATGGGAGTGAGAGTCCAAAGTCAGGGCCCCGGTGGCAAGATTGTGGTAAGGCTGTTTACGAGAGAGTGGCCGAGCACGAGCCCAGCGCTGGAACGCTAGCAACATTAGCAACGTTAGCGTCATTAGCCCCTTATTTATCTCTTTCTTCGACAGACGTGTGCCCATCGCTACCAGCAGCGCAACAACGTGGGCACACTCCTCGAGTCCCGCGACATCACAGGCCGCTGCTATGTGCTGAGTCAGGACTTGAAAATAAACCCTGGGGCCGGAGAAGACGGAGGCAACTGGTACTTCTGCGCCAACCGGCTCCGAGGCCACGAGTTGTTCGGCTCCTGCCAGCAGGGTCTCTCTGCCACCTTCGACAAGGACTACCACTACCTGATCTTCGGGGCTCCTGGAGTGTATAACTGGAGAGGTACTGGTGGAGCGGTGTTCTGCCTTCTTCATCTTTCTATCGCAATCTGCCTCATCTCACCTCATTAATTTTTGCCTCCTCTCTTGAAGGCGGAGTGCGCTTGGAACAAAAGAACAACACCTTTCTGGACATGGACATCTTCGACGATGGTCCTTTTGAGACGGGAGATGAGGATGAAAAGAACCCTGAACTGGTACCCGCCCCTGCCAACAGTTACCTGGGTAACACGCTCCGTCCCACCCACTCCGACGCTACCTTCACATCTCAGACGATGCGAGCCGCCATTTTGCCGTCTCTCTCTTTCAGGCTTCTCTCTCGACTCTGGGATGAGCTTGACCAAAAAGGGCCAGCTGACTGTGGTGGCGGGCGCCCCCAGAGCAAACCACAGCGGGGCAGTGGTGCTGCTCAAGAAAGGGCCCAGCTCGCGCAAAATCCTGCTGCAAGAGTACACCCTGGAGGGGGAAGGCCTGGCCTCCTCGTTCGGCTACGACCTGACGGTGCTGGATCTCAACGGTGACGGGTGAGTGATGCAGGGGCGATGCGCGTTGCTTATTGCGATCTCTCATCACCGACGTGTCGCCCTGCTCTTTGTTAGTTGGCAGGACATCGTGGTGGGGGCGCCCCAGTACTTCGAGAAGGACGGAGAAATAGGCGGCGCCGTCTACGTCTACGTCAACAACGCAGGGAACTGGAACAAGGCGACACGCACCAGAATCGACGGGGAGAAGGACTCCATGTTCGGCCTTGCAGTGGAAAACCTGGGGGACACCAACCTGGATGGTTATGATGGTGAGGTCGCTGGATTTGTTCATGAGCGTTTTAGCGCCAACCATCCGCTGGTGGAACTTCACACACGGATGTTGTTTTGTCCTGCCAGACTTTGCAGTGGGATCCCCTTATTCCAACGACGGCACAGGGAAAGTCTTCATCTACCACGGCTCTGCCAAAGGACTCCACTCCAAAGAAGCTGTACAGGTGCAGTAGTAAACCCAGTTGGATTCAGGTTCATTATTTTGTAGGCCACACCAGCGGCTCTAATTAAAGTCTACGTTGCTCCAGGTTCTGGACAGCCTGACCTTGAGCGTGAGGCTGTTTGGCTACTCCTTAGCAGGCAACATGGACCTAGACAGGAACTCGTACCCCGACCTGGCCGTGGGCTCCCTCTCTGACTCCGTCTTTGTGTACAAGTAAGTCATTAGTCACTAGTAGGTTACTTTGATCACGTGTTTCTCATTGACTAGATTCTCACCGAGTTACTTCTCCCTCAGAGCTCGTCCCATTATAAACATCGAGAAGGAAATCGCGTTCTCACCAAAGGAAATTGACCTCAGCAATAAGAACTGTGGCAAAAGTTTCTGGTGAGTTTGTCAAGTGTGTTAGACAGGAGATGCCTTTTGAATTTGTTGCCATAAACTTGTTTATTGAGTATATTTTAGTACTGTGTCTGATTGTATATAATCTCCACTGTGTTTCCAGCTTGGAGGTTATAGTTTGCTTCCGTTACACTACCGCCCTCAAGACCTACACTCCCAGACTGAGTATGCTGAGACAAAGCTTTCTCGTCCTGATATTAGAATAAGCAGCCAATAAACAAAACTTATAATCATGCTATTTTTGTGTCATTTTTTTCTTCCTCTTCGCATTTAGGCGTGCAGTACTCCCTAGCGGCCGACGCCGACCACCGGAAAAAAGGCCTCACGTCCCGGGTGACCTTCACTGACTCCTCAGATAACAGCTTCGAATCCAAAGGGACCATCGAGTTGAGCGGCCCGGGCACGAACCAGTGTGTCACACGTAAAATCTCCATCCAGGTACCGACTCCTGCCTATCAGCTGTGGTCACAGAAGGCGCAGGTGTGGTGTGTAACGCTGTCCCATGCCGTCGTTCTACAGGACAACATTCGAGACAAGCTGAGCGGGATCCCCATCGACGTGTCTGTGGAGATCCAGAACTCCAACCGCAAACGCAGGCAGAGCTCGGCCTCTCAGCCGCCACCTGTGCTGGACGCCAGCGTCCCGGCGACGACCCGGTCAGAGGTGCGTGTGCGCACGATGATCCATGTGCCAACGACCCGCAGCACGTGACTGACGGTGCATCTAAACGTGACATACAGGTCAATTTCTTGAAGTTGGGCTGTGGCAGCGACAAAGTGTGTCAGAGCAACCTGGCCGTGCAGTACCTCTACTACCGCACGGCGGCCAGCCTGGACAAGTTCACTAAATTGGAGCTGTAAGAGGACACACGCACTCATGCACACTCAGCTGTTTTTGTAAGTGCACCTTGATTAACACACAGGGCCCGTGTCTCCCTGTTTGAAGAGAAAACGGCGTGCCAGTGATCTCGCTCAGCGTCCAGAAGGACATCGCCCTGGAGGTCAAGGTCACCAACGCCAACGGGGACGACGCGTACGAGGCCTTCCTCACTGCGACCTTCCCACCCTCGCTCACATACTCGAGCTTCATTCATTCATCTGGTGTGAGTCCTAGTTTCTTTTTCTTCCCTGTCACAAACCGCTTCTTGCTCTGACTTCCACTTGGTGTTAACTAGACGCCGGTGAACTGCAAAGCCAACGAAGATGGTTCTAAGACAGACTGTGACCTTGGGAACCCCTTCAAACGTGACTCAGAGGTGAGGGATAGTCACTCTTCAGAACTGTTTACCTCCAGAACTGTGTCCTCATTACTGACTGTGCTACCTGTGTGCATATAGACGACTTTCTACATTATACTGAGCACATCAGGCATTTCTCTGAACATCACTGAACTGGAGATTGACCTTCAGCTGAAGACGTAAGTAAACCAGAGCTTAATGATTTTTAAATGATGGATGACCTGATATTGAATCTTCTGAATTTTCACTTGAGCCAAAAAACGTATTTATATAATAGAAATTGACCCATGCTCTGGAATTTGATGTGCCGTATGTATGCAATCGCTTCACTTGTGTGACCTTTGACCCAACAGAACGAGTGACCAAGCAAAGATAGCTCCTGTTAAAGCAAAGGCAACGGTGGCCATTGTGCTGCAATTGTCTGTATCGGGGTAAGACACTCTCTCTCTCCCACCCACCCACACACACACACACACACACACATAGGCCTCATACTGTATGTTTGTGTCCTTCCAGACAAGCGCAGCCGTCTCAGGTGTACTTTTCAGGGAACGTCATAGGTGAAGCAGCCATGAAGTCTGAAAGTGATGTAGGCAGTGCCATCACTCATCAGTTCAGAGTGAGTCCAAAGAACCTTGTAAATGGAGGAGGATTGTGGGATCAGCTGGTGAACTGCATGACACCCCTCCGCTCCTTCTTCCATCACAGATAATCAATCTGGGAACTCAGTTGAAAGACTTTGGCACTGCCTCGCTCTACATTAACTGGCCGAAGGAGACAAACAAGGGAAAGTGGCTGCTCTATTTGACCAAGATAAGCTCCACAGGACTGGACAACATAGTTTGCACTCCCCAAGAAGAGATCAACCCGCTTAACCTGGTCAGTGTTACAGTATGGTCCTTATGTCCGTATGTTCGTATATTGCTCGAATGCTCATTTTTATTTATAGATTTATATTTATGTTGATTTAAACATAGTGCCTGAATGTACATTTTACACTTTTTACTTTCTTTTCTCTCTGCGTTAAGGACCTGTCTAACAGCAGGAAGAGAAGAGCAGCAGAAAACAAACAGAAACGTGAAGGCACCCTTTCACGGTTTCTTGACAGAAAGAAATCAGACGTTCTGGTACACACAACAACACGTGATCTATTCTGTGTCTTATGTTAATGCCTGTGCATTTACAGCCGGTTGTAGGTTGGGGAACCTATTTGTAACGTGGTTTTGGTTTTTGACAGTCCTGCGACAGTGGGGCAAAATGTGTGCAGATAAAGTGCCCCCTGCAGGGCCTGGGCAGCAATGCAATCATCATGTTCCACTCCCGCCTGTGGGACGCCACCTTCCAGGAGGTAGGTTTGCTCTGCTGGTCTAAATATGAAACCACAGAGATGTGCAGCTTGATGGCACATAGAATTATGTCTATTGTAGTGATAAAATCTATTTATTATTTTGATTTGCTTATTAGCGCTGATCTTCTCATGTTTTAAAAAAGGATTATTCCAAGCTTCATCATGTGGATGTGAGAGTTGATGCCACTCTGCAGCTGGATGGTACAACAAGGACCACGATGCTGGAACAGGCTCAGACACAGGTAACTGAAAACAGAAAAGCTTTTACCAAGGATGTGATCAGTTTGTTGTGGTGGTGTATTTCTCTTTACTGTATCTGACTCATTATTGTGTCCTAGGTGGCGCTGACCGTGTTCCCAGAGAGGCAGAACTCGGCCCAGTATGGAGGAGTGGCGTGGTGGATCATCGTGCTGTCCATCCTGTTCTTGTTGCTGTTGTTGGGTCTGTTGGCTTTCCTTCTGTGGCAGGTAAGACACGCGAGCTAGACTCATCCCGCTGAGTCCAATTTACGTAACAAAACGCGTGGCTATGTATCGCAACAGTCTTCTAACCTGTTTGCCCCTCCTCAGTGCGGAGTCTTTGGGAAAAAGAAAAAAGCGGACCCGTCAGAAAAAGTGACACTGACGTCAGATGCATAAAAAAGAGCGAGAGGGTAAAATGACCGGTCCGGCCACATGAGTAGATGCTTTCTTGCTTTTTGCTTTTTGGTAATAGGCAGGAAGTGGGCGGAGCTACTGGGACAGGACTTCTTTTCCTAAAAGCTGATTATTTCTGCAGCAGTTTTTACATGAAAGGGTTTCACACATGGCTAAGTGTGGATCACTACAGTTCACTTGCATGGCCAAGAGGTTGGGTTGCCTCATAATGATTGACTAATTTACTGCTCTCAGGAACTGCGTTGCATCCCTCATTTTTTTCTGTTTCTGGTTTCTTTTGTTGCTGTCACGCAGTCTGAAGGTTTCCTCCTCTTTTCTTCAGCTCTTAATGGAATCACTGCATCTTACCTCAGTGTCTTATTAACCTCCTCCGCTTTCTTTGAGTGCCGTTGAATATCCTGTTGTTCAGGAAAGTATTTGGTTTTCCCTTCTTCCTCTACAGTGTGGCTTTTTGAATCGTGCCAAATATGAAGCCAAGGTTCCCAGTTACAGCGCGGTTCGGATCAAAAGAGAGGAGAGAGAAACGAGCCCTCGCAATGGTGACTGGGAAGACCCGGAAAAGAAAGCCTGGATGACAACCTGGCATCAACCTGAACATTTTTCTTGAACAAAAACCAACTAAATCTGACTATATTCACATTTGCGTCTGAAAACTCCCAAATTTTACAGATTTCTACCTTCCTGTGTTTCCTTTACATCCCTGCACAGTGTAGATTGTAAATATCTACAAGGAAATCTTTGAAAAAAAACTTGGGATACTAACTGATCAAACATTCTGCTTCAGGGTTAGGGTTATCCTGGAAAACGTCTGTATGAACCACTGGAGGAAGAGCTGCATTAGGGTCCTGCACTACTGTCTGTCACAAGCTTATGTTGTACATGTCCTACATTGACGGTGTTGACTGGAGGGTGGGTGGGAAGGTTTTTGTACATTTTTTTAAATGTTTTGCAGATTTGTATTTATTCTTTTTGAGGAGAATTATCTGTTACGTGCTCTACAGGCCAAAGAGTCATGCAATGCATCATAAGAACAAAGTGTTTATTTCCATAGTAAAAAAAAAAAAGAACAGTTTTTAATTACTTCTACTTTGCATCTGCCCAAAGACCGTTTTTTTAAACTACTATGCACATTATTTTCTGCAAAGTGCCTTGTCTCAGGTTGCACAGGTTATAAAATGTACAGTAAGAACCAATAAAAGGTTTGTTAGTGTGTTATGAGTGATCACTCAAGGCCAGATGTACCATAGTGAGATCAAACAGAAAATTCAAAGCATAATTTATTAATACATAAAATAGCATTTACAGCAAATACCTGAGTGCTCAAGGCACACAATAGAATACTAAAATTAGAAGCATATTATTAAGACAAATAAAAAACACATTCTCACACTTTACATCTGACATACTGTATATTGAGAGACATGCAATAGCTGCGAGTGCAAACTGTAATGCTGGAGCCAATCAATAAAAACCAACCACCATTTTCTTTTGTTCCGAATGATCAACATGTAAACGACAGTTTGCTTGCAGATGATGCAGCCGTTTCTACAAGCAAAGTAGAAACTGGCTCCCGTCTATTTCTGTGCATTTGAGACTACAAAACAAATTCTTCCTGCTGGTACGGTCCCACTGACATCGTTCCCCTACAGGAGTGACTCCGTTCTCACCGTCTTGCCACTGCGTCTGGAGTCCTTCACAGACCTTCCCTCCACCGCCATCCTCTCCGCCTCTCTTTCATCACTCCCTTTGTCCAACACTGCATTCTTCTCCTTGTCCTCTTTCAGCCTCTTCTCCTCTTTCCGGTGTTCTTTCTCCTCCCTTTTCTTCATCTCCTTCAGCTTCTTCTTGAGGGCAGAGCGGTCACTTTGACTGCACACACCCAGAGCCTGGCAACAGGAAGGAAGCGGAGGGAAACACACTATACCTGCAGTCAAAACTGTTACAAGAACCCATTTAACCACTCACCTTGAGTTTCTCGCTGTCCAGGTTGAGCAGCTGTGTCCCGTCCACACCTCTGGCAGCAAATTCTGAGGCGTACTGGTCCATGTTCATGGTGACTAACCACAGACACACCTGCTGGTTGCTCCACTCCAGGACCGGTCGACCTTGCCACTGATTGTTGTTATTGGTGGGAACTGGGTCATCGTCCAAGGTCTGAGAGGACACCAGAGACAATAAGGGGACGAGAGAGTCAGAAGAGGAACTAATTAAAGAGAAGCGCAAGCTTGGGAAAACCGTAGGACAAAAAAAAAAAAAAAAAGAGTGCTCTGTTGGGAAATAGGAAAAGAAAAAAAAAGGCGTGGAAAGACAGGCTCACCTCAGTGGAGGAAAAGGTGAAAGTGTAAGAATGTCCAGAGAGGGAGTGATCAGAGACATGACCCACCATGCTGGAGCTGTCCACTGGAGAACCAATGCTCTAGAACCAATAGAAACAAACCTGGGCTGCCCATTTAGTGCACACCTGCTTATCATGCATGCTTATCCATGCAGTTTTAGATAAGAAGTGTGTGTGTGTGTGTGTGTGTGGGGGGGGGGGGGGGGGGGGGGGGGGGGGGGGGGGTTGTAGAAAGTGGAAGCAGGAGGCTGGCATGCAGACGAGCCCCAGTCTTACTCTTCGTACCTGATCCCTCCTGCCCGTGGTGGTGAGATACGGCAAACTGCTGCTGGACACAGAGCGAAGCCTCTCCCGGCCTCGCTCGATCTCCTCTTTCTCTCTTCCTCCGAACCAGGGGAAGGGCAGGCAAGAGGGCATGGAAGTGACCGAACCAGTTGGAGAAGCGTCAGCAGGCTCATCCACCAAATCACCATACGACCCCCTGGGTAGAAAGAGAGGGTTGGTGTTAAAGTAAAAAAAAAAAAAAAAAATCAAATTTACTTTTCTATAGTTACTGCGGGGTGTTTTTGTTGGTGAATGAAATTTTGTATTAGATAGAAAATGTGCATGTGTGACATCATGACACCTGTTGCTTATTGATCTTCTACTTTGTTTCTCACTTCTCCTTTTGCTGAGAGACTTGCGAAGACCACTGAAACAAAACAGACATCAGCCACTGCATTATCAATTGAATAATGAAACAGTTATAATCCCAGTAAAAAAGGGATACAAGGAAAAAAACAGCACCTGAAGTCAGGGAACTTCCTTTTGGATTTCCTGGAAACAGAGGATTTGCACGGCGAAGGAGTGACCGTATCCGTGATGTAGATGGGAGGCGTGAAGACGGAGCCGCCCACAGGCTGAGGACTGAGGGCCGAAAACGAGGAAGTGCTGGAGAGGTCACCTCTACCGCTCCTCTGTTCCGCAGCAGGAACAGGCAACGTCTGGTTCTCCTGTGGCTTCTGAAGCTCATCGTCCTAGAAAAGTAACAAATTCTGCAACTTTACACTGTTTCACTGCAGGTTTAACAGGTCGTCCAGTTCTAGCTTTGTTTCTTACCGCCTTTCTGAAGCTCTCTCGAAGCTTGTCTCGTGAGGGCGGGTGCCGTTTGGACTTCTGGGCCAGCTGAGCTCGGGCTATGTGAGCGCTGGAGTCTAGACGTCCTGTATCAGGGACTGGAATATACCAATCTGGGCCAGAGACAGATTCTTTTTGGTCGGTAAAGGGCACATGTCAACTGAAGAGGCGTGAACTGTGCAGAGGAGCAGTTACCGGTGACCGACGAGTCCTCCGAGTGCGTTGTTCTTTCAGCTACAGACTGGTTCCCCTGTAGCTGTGCAATCTGTGGCGAATGGTCAACATGAGCAGCACAGAAATAAAATAATGGCCTTCTATTAACTACAGCCCTCCTTGGGAGACTTTTACCTGCATTTTCAACCTTTCAACAGTCTCTCTGTGCCGCTTGTCCCTTTCCTCCATTTCTCTCACCAGCTCAGCTTCTCTCTTCTCACTCTCATCCCCTCTGGAAGGAACACATTGCCTGGAATTTATGGAGACTACTACATATTTTAACTGAAACAAATGGAAGTATTTAACCAGTACCTGCTCTGGTATTCTCTAACCAGCCTCTTGGCCTTATTGTATTTGATCTCCAGGCTTTCTGACTGACTCTGGGCATCAGCCAGTCTCTGGCTCACAACCCTGCAAAGGGTCTGGGCCTCCTGCCAATACCTGAAACACAGCGAGGGTCACAAGCACATTCCTAATTATTATTATTTTCATTATGTTTCTCAGGACGATCATTTTGCAGGTTTAAAAAAAAAAAAAAAAAAACACCCACTCCAGGTTTGAGCCAGGTGTGCCTACACTTACATTCGACATAATCACACACAAAAAAATAAACCATGACATGCTGCTGTGTGGCCAGAAATGGAGGCATGGAGCATTGTACTTCTCTAGTTTTTCGGCTTTCTCCTCTCCGTCCTCTGCTCTCTGCTCCAGCTCCGTCTTCTGGCTCTCCCAGGACGCATGCTGCTTCTCCCACGCCTTCAACTAGAAAACAGCAAATGATTATATATGCACGTCTGCAATTAATGTCAGACAAGAAAAGGCCTCTAAAAAAAGAAACAAACTATTCCTAGAGTCTGAGAAACTGTTCTTTAATGTGCCTCCTAACAGATGTGATGAAACAAACGAGACACTGATTGAAGACAAAAAAAAAGACAACTTTAAACTGAAAGGCTTCAGCCAACCCAGTTAAGTCACGGTTGTGATTGCTTAAAGGCAAAGACAGAAAAGCGGGGCTGACAGAGAGTGTTGGAACACGGCCCGTGTCCCAATAACTCCACATCGAGCCATCTCATACGCAGTTATGTGGGTCAGACTGTTCCAAATGTGGATGCAAAAGGTAGCGTAATAAAGTGAGTACAGTTATAGGTCTGTGTGAGAGAGTCTCGGCTCAGACTCACCTTTTCCTTCGTGCGGCGAAGGTGGGCTGTTCTGCTGCGTAATTTAGACTGGAGCTTTGAACACAACCAAACATACGATGCATTTTATGATAAGGAACACACACACAATACAACAAATTAGAAGAAGTTAAAAATATATTCTGGTTTAATTAAATATTACCTGCTGATATTTGAGGCAGATCTGGTAGCTGTCCAGACTGGAAAGAACAGACACCTCTGCCTCTTCATCATCATCTTCCTCCTCTTCTTCAGTGTCTCTCCCAGATGCATTACCCTCATTGTCTTCATCCTCACCAGTTCTTCCCTTCTTATAAAACATTATATGTCAACCCACGGAACGCCAAACAAACACCCTCTTTTAATCAGCCCTCCAGTCTTCTTCAATGCAACACACCTTCACAGACTTGTCCATTTCCAAGCTTTCATTGATGAGTCGTGCCACCTCACTCTCCACGCCCTCCTTCTCTCGGCCAATCAGAAACCTGCAGCGGAGCGGAGGAAATCTGTCAAAGCTGCGAACAATCACCAGATCCAACACACGCACGCAGCGTTTGAAGAACCTGCTTGTTATATTTAGTAGAGTGCAGGTGTGAAACTACATGGAGGACAACGTTGTCAGCAGAAGAGAGAGAGAGACAAGGTCTATTTTTTAATATAATGACGATCCTTTTCAAATCCCATTTCAAATGTAGTTTAGTTTCCAGGTGAACAGTCATAAAAGTCTACATAGATTACTGACCATAAATACTACACTTGCTAAACAGTAAAATGAACAGATTACACATTGCAGGAAGAAAAATTCACTTGATCTCCCTACTACAGTCTTTAAATAACATCTAAGACAAGCACCAAGCAGTCTGACACAGTCACTGATTAAAGTCATATATCTGCTGGTGTCAGGCCAAAAATAAACTACAATACCCAGGATCCAAATTACAAATGATCGTAAGTTCATACTGAGCCTTTCTCTTAGAGAGACAATAAAAACACTACTAGATGACGCAAATGTTACATGCACGCTGCTCTTTTAAATCGGACTACTTACTTGACGAGGCCCGACGTGTTCTTGAGGACCGTGGCCGCGAACAGCTGGGAGACTCCGACCAAACTCACGCCATCCACCTCCACGATCTGGTCATTCACCTGAATCCTGGCGCGCACACACTGTCACTTTAGATCCCGGCCAAACCGAATGAGACTCCCAGACAAGAGAACAACGTCACACCTTCCATCCTTATGCGTCGCTCCTCCTTCCGTGATCGTCTTGACAAAGATTCCCAGTTTTTCCAGTCCCTGATCAGCCCCTACTCCCATTCCTATGATGCTGATGCCGAGGCCATCTTCACCTACAACGCACACATTTTTACCTATTGGTATATTTTCCCCACACACATAGCTCCACTTAATCTTAAAGCCTATACTCCCCTGAATGATGTCATCTGGGATTGTTTTCGAGATTATGCAGAAGCACCGAAAATGAGCAGGGAAACAAGGACACAGACCCTTTACTATCTCCACTGGAAGGACGTCCATCCTGTCCACTCTCTTCTCCAGCTCGTACTCGGCCGAGGCCGACACCGGGTCGATATCCTCGTTGTGTCTGTCGTACTCTGCGTTGCAGTAGGTGCTGTACACCTGTCGATGTACATTCAAAAAAAAAAAAAATCACCGGCCGATGCCAAAGCCTAGTGAAAACGCAGTTTTATGCATCAGCAGCAACTCTAGTCTACTGTGCAGTGTGTGTCCAGCATGGAGCAGACTGTACAGAGAACCATCTGCTGCTGTTGGCAAAACACGACGCTGTTGATGTTGGCAGATCTTTCAGTGTCTCTCTCACACGCAAGCTGAAAGTGCAAACTGAAGCCATCTTTGGATTTCTATTATTATCATCCCGAAGGATTTCCTACCTTGATGGGTGCTGAGGAGAACCGGACCTTCCTCCTGGTCGGACCTGACGCGTCCTCGTCACCCTCATCAGGAATGCCGGGGATTTCCTCGTATTCCGATAGGAGCAGACTTCCCGCGTGCACAGGGCTTTCCGAGCCACGTGTTGGCGAAGGCTCCGGATGAGCCCGAGACCCCTGATCATACACAAAAGCCTTGTTCTCTATTCCGCAGACTGTGGTGGGTTCTGTGTCGTCCCCTCTACCTCCACAGACCACACGAGAGGCCTCGCCGGCACGTACTTCCTCTCTTTCTTTATCAGCCTGTGCTTTGTCAACATCCTTATGCGTTACACCGCTCTCCTTCCATTCGGCCCCATCTCCTGCTACTACGTCTGCCTTTTCCTCACACCTTTCTTTTGACTTCTCATCACATCCATCAAACAGTTTGTTCTGCTCCTTCCTTTCATCCTCATCCTGCTCATTCACTTCAGTTCCTCTTTCAGTGTCACCTTTAGTCTCTCCGTCACACGACACCATGAGAAGAACATGCTGGTCTGCTCCTACCCTTACTTTCTCCATTTCTTCAAATGTATAAATGTGAGGTATTGTTTCCATTTCTTCAAAAACATCATCCACCAGAGCCTCCACACTGTTCATGTCCGTGTCTCTTTGATCCTCGAGCCAGTTTTTATTCTCTTTCTGTCCCTTTTCCTCCTCATTCTCGTCACTCTCTGAGGACTCGTTCTTTATGTTGACAAGCTCTGCTCTCACCGGCTGCTCAGGGGTCAAGCAGAGGCCAAGATTTCCGTGTTCCTGCGTTCCAGTGGTTTGACCCTGCTTGTCTAGATTGACAGATTTGTTGGAGGCCTCACATGGGCCATCTGATACAGGAACCTTAGGGAGGCTCGTCAGTGATGCCGGAGCCGATGGACTCAGCAATTTAAAATTGATGAGAGGAGAGTTTATAAAATTGTCTTTATAAAAGTTATCAATTGCTGCAAACTTTCCTGTCCCGCTTCCCTCGTCCTTGTTTTCCGCACGGTTGCCTCCTCCTTTCCCATCACATTCTTCATTGCCATCTGCTTTCTCCCTGTGTCCCCTGCTGGTCGCCGCTTTTGAAACCGGACCTCCACCACCGTCAACCTCCATCTTGGTCTCGAACAGACTGCGCGTCACGGAGAACTTCTGAGCCAGGGCGGCTCTGTCTATATCCCTTATCTCCTCTGGTCTGGAAGGCTTATTTTGCAGGGAGGATTCTGGAGTAGAAGTGCCAGCCACAGTGGCCAGTAGAGAGGGGGACCCTGAAACTGAATGCCTGGATGTAGAGAAAGGGGACGTTTGGAGGTGCAGGCTGGGATTTTGGGGAGAGAGGCAACGTGTGGCGCCAGAACTCAGGCGTGGGCTCCTATCCTGTCTCAGCTGCTGGCTGTCCATTTGGAGGAAGATGTTGTTCCTAATCTTGGCCCCTCTGGTGCCGTGAAGCCTCCCTCTGCTGACGCTGGCGTGTGACATATTGGAATGTGACAGGCTGGATGGCAAAGTGTTCACGGGCCCAGGGGAGCAACAGGCGGCGGTGGCGGCGGTCCCCGGTTGTAGACTTGCACCGGTGTCAAAGGAGCACTTGATGGCGTGGAAGTCAGACTTGTAGGTGATCCTGTGAGGGGAGGCACTTCGGCCTTTGCTGTCTGTGCGCATCATCTGGGAGGAAGAGCCCGTTCGCCGCTGATGAAAGCCCCCCGTGGAGTGTTTCGCAGACAGATGATGTTTGGGATTTGCTGGTATAATAGGATGATGGCAATAAGGCACCAATCGTGCTGGATAATAGGGCTGGTGTTTCAGTAGCTTACTGGGTGACAGCAGGGGACGAAGGCTGGCTCATGGTCCGTAAAAGTCATGGTTCAGGCGGCGAATCGCAGTCTGCACGGCGAAGTCTGACACAAATGAGAACAGGTACATTTCAAGATTACACTTACACGTAGGGTCAAATATTCGTAATTACAGCCCAGACAAATGATCAAACTAGCAAGCCTAGTCACGGCTCACAACTTTAAACGCAGCGATTCTAATGAAAGGTTTTAATTCTCATCAACGCTACTCACGCTCAATGAACATAGAAATGATCAGATCCGCTAAAAGTCCAAATCACTGCAGGATCTCTTCGTTAACCGAGCTGTTCGACACAGGTATTTATAATTAACCTGGTCGATGTCCTTTGCACTACTGCTGCTTTCAGGTGCTGTCGGAAATCTGCCGATTCGTGGCCTACGGCCACATAATTTCGTAGGGGCTGTTACTTTAAACCGCGGTGTTTCTAAATGATCCCAAACACTCTATAAATCAGTGAATTAAGCAATGATTACGAAATTATCTTTGCAGCTAAACAGATGAGAACACTGAGGTTTAGCGCGGGATTTTACAAAAGCCCCTGAAGGCAACAAGCCTTACCAATTTCGCTAGGTGCGCGCGCTGTTTAAAGGTCGTGGCGGCACCGCGTGTACGTCGCGAGAGCGTCCGTCCTGAATTTACCTGTGCGTCGCGAAGTTAGCCGCCGCGCACTTCCTCGCGCTAGTCCGCGTCGTCGTCGTCCTGCAGTGGAAATGTTTGTTTGTTTGCACGCAGCCGGTAATGTCGGCTCCCACGCTGTGATAAATACAGACAGATGGCGACTCATGTCTCTAAGTACTGTAAATGGATTATCCCGCGGTAATCCTGTGTAAACTACTCCGGTACCTGTGAAACACGGCTGGTGAGTGGGTAGCTGCGTTCAGACATGTTAGCCTACATTTACGAGGCCAATAGTTACGTCTGCGCCCTTAAACGCGTCACCTGTAGTAATTTTACACATTTTGGTCACTGGGTACTTTTAACCATTGCTGCTAATTGTGTGTCTGTAGAGAGACTGTGCCAGCACTACTTTTCATTATAGCTTTTTTTTTATTTTTGGGCCCAACAACAACAATAATAATGTTTTACATGTAACCTGGCTGCATCTTGCACTACTACCAAACATGCAGGTTGCTACTACATCCACTTACCTTCACCTGTCTTTCAGCATCAGTGCCAGCGTTGCCATCTGCTGCGTAACCAATACTGGGACAGAGGCTTCCCTGGGCTCAGAGCTAAGCTCGGTGTGTATTCACCTGTACGCACCATGAAGGTTAGTGCAGTCAGCCTCGCATCCCACTGTCTGTCTGCGAAGGTGCGCAGAGAGGCAGCACCTGCTGGCGCGTGTGTGTGTGTGTGTGTGTGTGTGTGTGTGTGTGAGAGAGAGCGCCTACCTGTGTGTGATGCCAACGGGTGAATCGGTGCGGTTGCAGTACGTCTGTCCGTCCGTGAGGCACGCTCGAGTGACAGATGGACTGGACTGCAGAATCGAAGAATGGTCCTGCTTGCTGTGACCTGGATCTGACTGGAGACCATTGTCCCAGGTGGCACTGGGACCTAGTTGATATAAATAGTGGCCAATCAAGAAAGGCCGCTCCTGAATGAGGCTAACCTAAAGAGGGAGGGAGGGAAAGTGAATTACAGTGGGGGGAGTGAATGAGGGAGTGATGTCAGGGTGGGTGGCAGAGAGGAGGCGGCTGCAAGAAGGTGGCTGAGCTGAAGAACAAAGGGGAGGGGATGCTGTCGTGAGCCGAGCGGTACAGGTGGTAAAATACAGGTGTGAGGAATTCTTTTGTTTAGCTCAGCATTTATGTATTTGTATACGACAGGAGGGTGTGTGGGGCGACATGATCCCACTCCTGTCAACAGCACCTGGTCACTTTGTGTTCTTTTCTCCTCATTGTTTCTTAGTTTGACACAGCCATGTATGAACTGTCATAGTGTCGGGTGCCATGCACGTGGTGGCGGTTAATGAACGACAAAACTGGAAATTGTGACTGCTCAGCATATGTTCAATGGTCTCATTAAATATTTAGTTTGAACTTAACTAATCTGTGTGCAGGTAATATGTTTATGGTACAATGCACGATACGTTACACAGTTTGTCCACAAGAGGGCACTAGCGACTTATATGTAGGCAGTAAAATACCCCAAACAAAAATATTATAGGTTATGTGGTAGTTACTGTATATTATGTCAATGTTCAAACCATGACTCATGCATGACTCATTTAGATTTTACTTCTATCTGTACTGATAGAACTTATTTGAAGAGTTTGTGAAGAAGGACAGATGTTTCATTCAGACTGACATCTGACTGTGACTCTGGGTATTGAGCTGCATTTGGCAGGCAGTCATGCCCCATATGGTTATGTCTTCAGTCAACCGTATTCGGAGTTCTCCAATTCCACAAGGGACCCCCCCACACACAGACACACACACATCATGAACTCACAGCAGGGATGAACACGGCCAGTCAGCGGCTCACATAAGCAGCTCTGCACAGTTAGTTTATACAGTACCGTTAATTAGTCTGAGTTGGCACGTCTGCACGAGCAACCATAAACAGTGGTGCTGCCACCTCGATTCCACACACACACACACACTCACACTCCTCCGTCCTTATGATGTCATCCTGTCCAGTTTATCATTCAGAGTTTGGCCTGAGCAGTGACAGAGTTGCAGATTTAATCCTCTTCAGTGCCAAACATGATGAAAAATATTTTTCATCAAGCTGCAGGGCACTTTGAATATTTATTCAAAGTAGTATTTTCATTAAATTTACTGTTATTGTTTCTGCATTGTCATCCCCACACTCTGTTTGACCAGGTTCATCTATTACACAGTGGAATTTGCCTGACGCCGTGGAACCCGAAGCTTTGATGACGTGTGTGGGATTAAGGAATGAAAATCAAGCTTATCAAATCAATCTAGCCGACAGTGTTTCTCCTTCCTCCACTGTGCTTCTCGTGTTCTGAACAGTCCTTCTCCTTGTCGGATTTGTCAGGCTTTTCCCCATCACATGCCAGACACAGAATATATATCGCCATTCCTCGAGATATGATAACGATGTTATCGTTTCTATATTCCACCATTGTTTCTGTCTTCTTCACATATCATTGGTGAATCAGAACATCCCTTCCCCTTCATCCGCGCTCTCTCTTTCTCTCCTTTCTTCCCATTCTTCCTGCTCTGACGTCAGTCATCCTGGTGACAGGCTGCATCTCTGCTGCTGCGCCTTTCAGAATTTGCAGCTGCATCTTGCACTTATTTTTGATAGACAACAATAAATGTCCAAGCTATGTATACAGTTTATTGATGCTATGTTGCTTTTTTATTAATACTGACAGTGCTGATATGATTAGAGTAATGATCAATAGCATATATACTAATGACAAATGCCAGCATTTCTCCAAATCCTCTCTTGCTGCAGTGGTTGTCAGCTTGCTTCCAGTCAGTTTATAGTTCCTTCATACAGCATTGCATTTAGTGTGTAAGATCATTTCTTAGTCCTGTTAAATGGAAGTGTAATAAATTCCTGCTTAGTTAAGATACTACTGCATAGTGTATGTAGCTACTTTAATGACATGTCATTGTGCCTATTTCTCCAGTCTGATTTGTTTATAGTGTCAAAGATAATAATGTAAGAGGTCAGAGGTCACCCAGACCCGCATGAAGTCAGCGTTAATATTTCTTCAGAATTTCAGAAGTCAGTATAAATGCGCACACCAACAAAGTCTTTGTTGTACATATTTGTATTTGTATTTGTACATACTGATTGTTAGTATATGCATCCATGACTTATGATAATTAACTAGCGTATTTCTCTGCGCTGTATTGCACGTGGTGCCGTTGTGTGCGGGACCCTAAAAGGTGGTCAAGGCAGAGTGGCACAAGTCATCTGCATGTCCTCGTGAGGACAGCGGCAGCAGCAGCCGCCTCTGGTGGCGCGAGGCAGCTCGCAGCAGAGGGGCGGGGAGGCAGCGCAGCCGAGGCTCACAGTCATTAACGACCACCGACGACCGGGAAGCCTCGTCCAGCAGCATCACACACGGCCGGAAAAGATGGTCGCGGTGCGGATGTCGCCCAGCTCGTCCCCGTCGGCGGAGTGGATCTGCTGCCTGGACAAAAGGTGCGTTGAACGCGCTCCGCCACGCGCTCGCGTTTCCCCGGCGCTTTCATTCATCCGCGTCAACGTGATTAATCGGAACCGGCGATCGTGGCGCGTGTGTGCGCGGCGCGCGGCGCTTGTGTGTGCGCGCGTGTCTACGCGCAATCATGTCGCGGAAACATTTGTTTTATCGTGTTATGGGTGTGTGGCTTTTACGACAAACGCGTGCCCGTGCATTGGCGTAAGGGACTGCAGTGCATGACACAACACACCCTCTCCTTTTTTTTGAAATTCCTATTTTTGTAGCGCCTCGGTCAAAAAAGGCGTTGGTGGCGTCGAGGTTCACTGGGATGTCTCCGCACTGAAGCGCTGATTAGACGCACATGGTTCACGCCTGTCCGCTTCAATCAAATAGCGTCACATTTTAAAATTACTATCGTGGCGTGAGTGGTGTAGTGCATTCCCCAAAATGAAGATGAGCGGCAGCTTATCGCTTCATTCTTGCGAGGCTGCGTTTGGTCTGAATGATCAGGTCGGAATAACCGAGGAGGCAGTTTATAACATTCAGTCGTCCTGCTTTTACAAGGTGATTTAACCGCAATTCCTTAATTGTGGACATGTCACTGACAGACTGCCCCAAAAGAATAAATAACCACATAAACATAATGAAGAAAATGAAATATCATTGCCCATACAGTAATACATCTTATGCCTATAACAGTGATATACAAGACACGCGGCCTTCACAGCCCATACACCCACACACTGCACACACCTATCTATGACACATCCTCACATTACCAGTGGCAGCATCAAGCTCCCATCTTGTCTTTTATCCTCACCTACAATAAACCTGGATGCTTACTGTATATACCATGTGCTGACATGGTTTGGGATTGATAGACGTAGTTGAATGTGTGGCTGCAACTTGATTATTTATAGACCAATGAATTAAATGTCAGAAAATAGTCACAAATGGCCCCGGTGGGATCACGCAGCTGTTGTATTTGTGATTCTAAGAATAAGGAGCTTTCAGACAAGAGAGCCTTTTATGTTTAATTCATTGTAATTTGTTGTTAATTTATTGCTGGCCTGAACAATGTGCTAAAGGTTGTGATTATTGTGCTAAACTGTCCAGTGTGATGTTTAGTCTGTCACCCAAACAGCAGGCGCTGTGTCTCGTCCTAATGCAGCCTACAGAAGGCTGAAGCAGGACAGGAGCTCACTCCAGAGCCCTGAGTGCACCTCAGCTATGCACCTCTTATTCAATCAATATCAAGCAGTGTGAATGTGTGTGTGTGTAACTGTTGATGTGAGCAAGTGAAGAGTGAGAGGCTGAAAGGCTGTAGGGAGAGGGGCCGAAAGGAGGAACGATGTTGAGATGCAACTGTCTCCAATATATTTGTCTGAAGACATTTATTACCTGAGTGTGAAGCATGTGAGATAAGGTCTGATTTGTTTTGTTCAGTGCTGCTCTGGGGCAGATAATGGGCGGGACACACACACACACACACACACACACACACACACACACACACACACACACACACACACACACACACACACACACACACACACAGCACCAGTCCAGATGACGGTCCGAGTCTAGTGTAAGAAAATGGAAGCCCTGTTCAATGTGTGCAGTGCAAACAATGCCGGATGGTGTAGTAAACAATAAGTGAGACAAAAGCAATGTGACAAGCGTGGATGGCTAATTATTAAATGAGCTGAGCTAAGCTGTGTATGCAGATTGATGTTCAGTGTTGTGTTTTTGATTAGGCAGATTGGGTTCTGAAGGCACATGAAATGTAGTGTCTCTGCTACAGTATAGCAACGCGTTGATGTGCCAGCTCAGGAGATGCATTTGTGTTGAGGCCCTCGCAAATCAAAGTATTATTTATTTGTCTGGAAACATTCAATTTTTTCCAGATGGATGTTTTTCTAAAGCAATCTGCAGAACCTTCTGGTGTGTCTCGATGTTGTGTGTGTCATGCTGGTCAGTTTCTAATCCCATCTTGTGCGTGTGTGTGCGTGTGTTTTGCCATAAGTTGTGGGTGAAAGCTGACATCACTGCTGTTAAGGACACAGGGGGTAAGAGGCTGAGGAAGGAGATGTAAAGGGAGACGGAGCGAGAGCGAGGGAGAGAAGGTGAACAGCGCTCAGGTCACATCTGTCTCACAACGACTGGAGGAAGTCAGATTCTTTTGGACAGGCAGGGACGGAGCAAATGCAGGACAACGAAAGGAAAAGGGGGAATAAAGGCTTAACATCAGACAGCTGTTACAGCCACGCTGCCGATGAATAGGTGAAGGGTGAGGCCTGTAGAACCCAGTCAACCCAGCAGAGTTAACCTCTCTGTCTATCCCTGTCGTGGTGAGTGGGAGTCTGTCAAAACCGTTAACCCAGCCCGCGCCATGATACGATGGAGCCCCACACACAGGCAGTGGGCGGACGACAGGAGGATGAGTCAGAGGCAGTAAAGGGAGAGGAGAGACCCATGTGGAACTGCCCCCAGCTTATGGCAGATGTTGTGTGACTGGAAGGTTCGCCGTGCAGTGCAGCCCTTTAGGCGGAGTCTGTGTTGATCTGGGAGTAAGCGTCCCAGCTACAGAGGACAGCCTGCTGCTGGGGGACGTTAATGCACGTGTGCCTGCCGCTGTACGTGCACGCATGTGTGGGTAAAGTGGGAGCCGTCCTTGTGTGTGAGCTTACAAAGCAAGAAGGAAGCTATAATGGGAGGATGGTGAGGATATTGGTGGTGGAACCTAATGAATGCAGGGAAACGTGACCGTGCCATTAATGGAGAGAAGGAAATGAAAGGAGAGGGGCAGTTGTTCTTTTTCATCTTGCCTGTAATGTTCTTGAGAGAAACCTTTTCACAGTATCTTTAAAGACGGGGGGGAAATGGATGGAGGTCAGAGACGTGTTTAGTGGATGCAGACAAAACGAGGAGCTGAGGGAAGAGGATGGAGCTGAAGGAGGCGAGGGGATAGACGGCAACTTGTCTCTAAAAGAAGCAGGCCACGGTGCATTAGCTATTCTCTGTGAACACACACACACACACACACACGCAAGGATGAGTCACTAGTAAAAAGTAAAAGAGTGAATGAATGGGGATAACTGCAGTGTGTGTTACTTAGGCGTCTTGGCTCTGGAGCTTTTCACCATCAGATCTCAGAGCAGAATGTTTAAGCTCTCAGATCAGATTCTGTTTGTTGTCACTTTTGTGCGCCTGCATAAATATCTGTATGTGTGTGTGTGTGTGTGTGTGTGTGTGTGTGTTTCTATTCAGGCATATTGAAAGTAGCGCTTGCACAAATGAGGTCTTACATCAACACCCTGTGGGGGGTGAAGTGATGGAGAGAAGTAACACCTGCAGCCCTCCACTGTTATCACTATGAATGATATCACAATAAGGCAGCTCACTCACGCAAGCGCTAAAGGAACAGTGCTGAACACTGAGTTTTCTTGGTTCAGTCCATTAACCGCTCATGGCAGATGTTTAACATCACTGTTAACCACCTTCCCAGCAATACTGGAGCTTTTTGATTTATTTCCCCAAGGTAATCCATCACAGTGGCCACGTTACACCATGCAGTTAATCGCATTTGCAACGCTGCTGATGTGGTTGTTTAACACTACATGTTATGTCTGATGGTGAATTGTCTGTGCACAGGCCATCGGAACGCTCAGGAGAGGACGTGGACATAATATTGACCAGACTCCGAGAGGTCAAAGCCTTCCAGAGGTTCCCTCCTCCGCTCCTGCTACAGATCTGTGCCTGTGCCTTCTACGAATGCCTGGAGAAAGGCATCACATGTATGTACTCAAACACCCAGTATATAAATATAAATGGAAAAGTTCCTATTCTTTAATAGGAAGATTTATTTAACTTATCGCACACAGAAGCATGTGAATTATATATGCAGTATACAAATAACAGCTGAAAAGGTGCACTCTAGGTTTTCCCCTCATATATACGTAGCTAGAAATCCAAGCATATGCATTTAGGTGCATGTGGATCAAAGGAAAACATTGCAATATTTCAGATTGATAAATCAGTGTGTCCGCGGACAGTTCCTGGACTAAAACTCTGCCTGTGCAGTATTTCGACAGGGAGACATAGGCACGAGCTGGTACGCTGTCCTCTCTGGGTCTCTGGACGTCAAAGTGTCAGAAACCGCCAACCACCAGGTAAGAGATGAGAAGTCCATACATAATTATATGCATGCTACTGTACATACAATACATACGGGGGCATTTTTAACTTTTTGAGTTTGCTGCAGTCGCTTGTTGGGCGATTGTGTCATAAACTCCTCCTTCTAGATCCAGGCTGCTCAACAAGCGCTCCTAGTGTCAGAGAGCTGGTCCTGTGTGGATCTCGTCAGCGCTGACACCGTCCTAGCACAGCGCACCCGTCTCTGATTAAATATGCCAGAGCAAAGCTGCCTCGGCACACAAAACAAGTCCACCGAGAATTGTGCTTCCCGCTGCAAGTGATACCCTTTATGCCAGAGTGTGGAAACAGGGTTATGGTATACGTATAGAGGAGCAGGATGACGAGGCAGAGGAGAAAGGACTCGTTCCCTGTGGAAGGCGGCGATAAGAAGCTCCTTCATTGTGAAATATTCTTTTCATGTATAGTATGTAGCCCTAAAGTGCAACTGGTGGCCTAGTTTCTGTAGCTATATTTGAAATGTCAGTGTGACCGGCTAAAAGGAATTTCGTAACATGGAATATTTGCCTAAACGCATGGACACCGCAGGTTTATGTATTTGTTTGTCCAGATTATTCACAGCACCTGGAGACCTTTTGTTCATCACTTGCTTATGTTTGAGTTGTTTAGCATTATTCAACATCATCACTGCCTGTTGCCTATGTCTATTTATTAAACCCACCGTCAAGTGCGCAAACGTGTTGTGTTTGTGTGCAGGATGCAGTCGCAATCTGCACGCTGGGAATCGGGACGGCGTTCGGGGAATCCATCCTGGACAACACGCCACGCCACGCTACCATCGTCAGCAGAGAGACCAGCGAGCTGCTCCGCATCGAGCAGAGGGAGTTCAAAAGCCTCTGGGAGGTGAGAGACTGTTGAAAATGGATTGTAGCTGTGACTATGAGCTGGTGGGTCATGATTCAGCATGAATTGTGCCACGATAGCTTACCTAAAGCTTTCTAACTGGAAAAGAGGTGCCCTTTGGAGACTGCGTATTCTGGGAGTCTTCCATTGTAATTGTTTCTTTAACCACAAGAGGGCTGCCCACCATTTCCGTGCCCATTGTTCCACCTATTAGTTCCACAGCCTCAGGTGACACTGGGCTCTGAGCTATTTAAAGTAGGTGGGGTGGTGCTGAAGGTGGAGGGATGGGACAGAGAGAGAGACTGAGTGGGGGAGAGATCATATGCATTCACAAACCGTGTAAGCACAGTCTGGGTGCACTTGTAGCTCTGTTTTTCTATTGTTAACCATCCAATGGCCATCTTGATTTAACAAGCATTAAGCCTTGAGCAGCAGTCTAATTAGTGACATTAATGTCTTGATCTTCTCTGATTCCATGCCAGCGTTTTTCTTCTTCTAGCAGGAAGTACTGTGGTCCAACAATTTTTTCTGAAATGGCTTTAGAAAAAGAAAAGATCAGTAAAAAAAAGAACGTATAAAAGTAAGTAATAAATGAGTAAATACTTATTGTCTATTGAAGCCTTCCTTGAAGTGTGTGTCTATTTTAGGTGGACATGAAGCAGAGAACCCCGCCTGAGGTGGTGCTCTGTGTGAATAATCTTTAGCTCACAGTAAATGAGTCTTTTGTTCTGTTTGTGTGTGTCTGTGTGCGGCGACGACTAGAAAGCAACAGGATGAATGCAGTCATGTGTTTGATGAAAGGATGAAACAAGCGCTGGCCCACAACGTTTGTACCAGGTGAAAGGGAATAAATGGTGGAAATGGAGCCCAGCCTGTTGCCTCTGACATGTATGTGTCCGTCTATCAACCAGCTGATGGATGATGCCCAGCTCTCATTGTTCCTCTCTTCCTTTACTTACTTCTCTTGTCCCGCTCTTCACTTCTCTCGCCCGCTTCCGTTCTCCGCCCTCACTGTTCGCTTTTTGCCCGCCACCTTTCTTTCCCCCCCGCCCGCCTCCCCCCGTCCTCCATTAGAGTAGCTCGGTCACACAGAGACTCGGATCACCCTGGTAACCTGTGATGGGAAAGTGGTTTGGTTCTTGGCTCCGCGGCAGCGAGAGAGGGAGGGCGAGAGACTGAGGCAGACACTGGGGCGACTGTGTGAGAGGAAGAGAAGGAGAAAGGAAGGGAGCAGCCTGTTTTGAGCAGGATGCTATCCGGTGGCGTGTGTGAGAGTTGTAAAGGAGCAGAGGCCAGCTCTCTGGGGTTTCAGTTCCTCCAGCGTTAGGCAGCTGAGAGTGTTACCTCCGGTGAGTCCCACCTCTTGACTGTGTGATGTGTGGTGAGCGTGTGGGCAATCGTATTTATTTAACTGTAGTGATTTCTTTTATTTGTCTATTAAATTTTCCTTGACACAGTGTGTGATGTTTGTCTTGATGTGGATCTGGTCAATAGATTTGATTGTGTGTAGAGTTTCTTAGATGAGGGTGTTTGTGCCTTTAGATCATACAGATCCCCCCACTGTTTCTCTCTCTGACAGTGTTTATTGGTGTGTCTGTATTTACAACTTTTGAAGGTTTGCAGAAGTCTCAAAATGATCTTATGTATGTTGCGTGAATGTCCTAAGAGGCAAACACAGTTGCATTGTTCCTAAAACAGCCTCTGTTCAAATGTTTTGGTGTTCTCATTAACCCTGGACTATATGCTGCTGGTGGAGTGTGTGTGTGTGTGTGTGTGTGTGTGTGTGTGTGTGTGTGTGTGTGTGTGTGTGTGTGTGTGTGTGTGTGTGTGTTATGTAATGTTAGTTGTTCTGCATGTAAATGATCCTGGTTGTACAAAAGGCTTTGTTTTGAGGAGCACTTGTAGTGTGTGTGTGTGTGTGTGTGTGTGTGTGTGTGTGTGTGTGTGTGTGTGTGTGTGTGTGTGTGTGTGTGTAAGAAAATACTAATGAGTTTCAATGTTAAGCAGACATTGAGTATAAGAACCCAATTTATTCAGAGGTGATTGTTTGGTTCATATGCCACGTCATTTCCTTAGGGGTTAAAATAGCACAGGTGTAAATGATTTCTGTTGATGTGTGTTCTCCTATAGAAGTATCGTCAGAGCCTGGCTGGACTGTTGGCTCCTCCTTATGGAGCTATGGAGAGTGGATCCAACAATGACCGTGAGTAGATCCACAAATACACACAAGAATGAAGGAAGCCTTAACACTGTGGTGTACAGTAGCTGTAATATATAAATAATATCTGCATATTTTAAAAATGCAAAATCAATCAGGCTGAAGGTGTTTTAATCCATAGGGCTCACAGACAAAGACAACATGAACTCTGACTCTACAAACAAAGCTCACAACAAGGTAAATCGCACTGTGCATATTCAAGTGCTTGTTTTTTTGTCTTCTAATAGGTTTGTGGTATGAGCTACATACAGAATATGAATGAACCAAATCCATAAATAAAAGAATGGGGTCAAACAGTCTCAGTTAGTATTTGCTTCCCCTTCACTTGTGTCAGAATTTGTGTGGGCGTGACGTTTATGGTTTGAGCAATAATGCGTTGCACATAAACGCCTAAATGCATATAAATGTTTTCAGCCACAGCCTTTACGAACAAGTAATAGGCACAGACCAGTGTTCCAGTACGTCATCAAACGGTGCGACATGCCTTTAATGTTTGTGAATAAACCAGGTATCTGTATAGACTTTCAATGTGTGTTCTGAATGAGTCATAGCCGTGATCCTCTGTAGTTATGCTAATACCAAGTAATGCATGCAGACAGAAGAAAGATCCCATCTGGTTAATTAGCATGGTTTCCTTGTGTGTGTGTGTGTGTGTGTGTGTGTGTGTGTGTGCGTGTGTGTGTGTGTGTGTGATGCAGATGTAGGTGAGACCTGTGTAGGGTTACTGTGTATGCGAACCCTAGAACTCAAAGAAGTGATGCACAGTGTGTGTTGTGACTGTTGATCATGTGGAGTGTTGTCAGTTTAACAATCAACATGTGTTGATTGAGGATTTACCAACATCTTTCCAATAACTGTTCATCAAAGCTTTATAAGCTTGACATTCGATTTTATTTTAGTGCTCAGATCTATTTCAGATTAGTCATGATTCAGTGTCCTTCTGTTTGTAGATTCCTTCTGAGAAGCTGCAGAGAGCGGGGAAGTTTCTCCGCAACGCCATCCTCTCCAGAGCTCCACACATGATCCGAGACAGGAAGTACCACCTGAAGACCTACAGGTTAGGTTGTGTCTGCTGGTAACACTATGGCTGTTTGAATGTGTCTGCACTGCGTCTTCTGATGGAACGCGTGTATTGCAGACAATGCTGTGTCGGCACTGAGCTGGTGGACTGGCTGGTTCTGCAGAGCGCCTGCGTCCTCACGCGCTCCCATGCTGTCGGGATGTGGCAGGCGCTTCTAGAAGAAGGCGTGCTGAATCACGGTAAGCACGGAATAGAAGATTGTGGGTTTTAGATTCAGTATAATAATTAAGATCGAGCCACCTCACACTTCAAAGATGATGTTGCATGAAATGATAATAATAAAGTTAGAAAGAAATATTGATATCCTTGTGACTCCTGCTCTTCAGTGGACCAGGAGCTGGGTTTCCAGGATAAGTATCTCTTCTATCGCTTCCTTGATGACGAGGAGGAGGACACGGCGTTGCCTAGCGAGGAGGAGAAGCGGGAGAGTGAGGACGAGCTGCCGGAGACCATCCTGTTCCTCGCTCAGATTGGCCCTGATGCACTGCTGCGCATGATCCTCAGGAAATCGTCAGTAACAGTCACAGCTGCTACCTGGAGTTACTGCAAATACATTAGACATAGCAGTCCGTTACACAGTAGTTTGTCTCAGCTCTTGGTGAGCGCGATCTGACTAATCTCTGCGTGTCCGCAGACCCGGTCAGAGGACAGGGGACGACCTAGAGATCATCTATGATGAGCTGCTTCACATCAAGGCCTTAGCTCACCTCTCCAACACTGTGAGTCACCCGGCCGCTCTCAGTTTAAAGCTACACAGCGTGATCCTAAGAGAGCTGTTAACTCACCAGTGCTTTGTTTTATATTGTCAACATAACTCAATCTATGATTAAAGTGTTTCCTAACCAGATGGTACAAATCAGGTTGCTGCCACCTGGTGACCTGACGTGGCAAAGTTGTAATAGACTGTGTTTTGACACTTTTCTATCATAAGCCAGCATTGATTTGTAATCTTGTGCATAGAGATAAATTTGTCAATCATGGACCATTCACTTAGACAGTCTCTAAATAAAGTTTTTACAGTAGCACTCTGTTTACTATTAAACCATGTGTTTGGTTTGCAGGTGAAGAGGGAACTGGCAAGTGTTGTGATTTTCGAATCACATGCAAAAGCTGGCACTGTGTGTGAGTCATCACTTTTTTTGAAAGTGCAGTGATTTGGTGGATGTGTGAACTCACAAAGTCAATGTAGTAACATTAAGTGTGGAGTTTAGAGAGTTGCATTATTAAGTATTATGGTAGTGTAAGTAAATGTACAGCAGGCTTCTAATGTAACACGTTCTCTTCAACATGTTAGTGTTCAACCAAGGGGAGGAGGGCACGTCCTGGTACATTATCCAGAAGGGCTCTGTCAACGTGGTCATCTACGGCAAGGTGTGTGTACTTGAACGCAACCATCATAGCTCTGTGCCTCAGTTTGACAGGTGACCATAGTTCTGCTCCATTTGCTAATATTCATGTCTAGTCTTAAATGAGGTTCCAGTGTCTGTATGGCGTAGACCAGCAGGATGTGCCCTGTGGGGCCGGGAAACACCAGCAGTGGAGTTTGGCAGACTCCACTCGGCTCATGGTGACCCATCACCATGATTAGGCAGCTTAAGGGATAGTACGCATACACAAATTCAGCCCAGTACACGCTCATGGTCACACATGATTCACCCCAGCTCTGAGTTCTACTGTTACTGTGTGGAATCATACGTGTGTGTGTGTGTGTCTCAGGGCGTGGTGTGTACGCTGCATGAGGGCGATGACTTTGGGAAGCTGGCCCTGGTTACAGATTCACCTCGTGCTGCCTCTATCGTCCTGAGAGAGGACAACTGCCACTTCCTTCGTGTGGACAAGGAAGACTTCAACAGGATACTCAGGGTAGGCACACATGAAAGGATCCACTAGCCACTAGCAGCCACGGTATAAAGATCAATACATGCATGGATGTGGGCTGTGTGGACAGGATGCAATATTTGTCTCCCCCTTGTGGCGGATAAGCCACATTACACTTTCTACGATAAATCAAATTGTGTGTGCATTAATGTAAATAATGTGGGTAAATGCATGTTGTCGTCTTTTTTTGGAGGATGTGGAAGCCAACACGGTGCGTTTGAAAGAGCACGAACAAGCCGTGCTGGTGTTGGAAAAGAGTCCCCGTGCCTCCACCCTGGGAAGCATCAAGTACGCGTGTTCATGTGGAACTAGCCTGGCACATACACACCACTCGCTCTCTTTTTGTGTTTATATGTATTGGTGCTTTGTTTGCAGGTACACTGTGATATCAGGAACACCAGAGAAAATCCTTGAGCACTTCCTGGAGACCATGAGGATGGACATACATTACAGTGAACCAGGTAACCGAATAGAGGATAATCCATAGAATTCACCAGAATTGGATCCAGCTTCCTTGCTTTCCTCTCTGACTCTCCTCCTTCCTTGCCTCCCTCTGTTGTTCTACTGTTAGACCCTCCAGTGGATGATTTTGTCCTCATGCACTGTGTCTTCATGTCCAACGGCCAGCTGTGCCCTCTGCTCATGGCACAATATCCTTACTGCCTTTGCCCTGCTGCTCTCTCCTTGATACTGGATTGCTCCGCTCAGGCTCCACTCATGCCGTGTATCTGTCTTTAACCTTACGCTCACCTATCACGCGGCATCTCCACCCGGCTCCGAGCAGGAGAGGTTGGAGTATGCGCTCAACAGCAAGAGACGGGCCCTCATCCTGACCCTGCGATGGGCCAACACGCACACGTACCTGCTGCAGGAGGAGCCCGCTGCCATCTCTTTCTTGGAGGCAAGTTGTTAAATGACGTCAGTCCCACGGCCTGCTCAGACTCTGAGTGTGGCCCTTCATGTTCGTGTCTCTGCAGGAGCTCTATGGAAGTTTGTCTAACGACTCGCGGATGCTGAGGGCTCTGAAGGACTTGGTACCTGACTTGGAGAAAATCGTCCAATTGCAGTATGTTGCAGCTGCCATTTCACCTTTGTCTTTCACATAGTTATGTGTATTTAATTGTGTATATATATATATTTTTCCCAACACCTCTTTCATTTTGTAGTTCAGAAGAAGCCAAATCGAGCAAAAAGGTATGACCACTGCTCTGGTTCTGGTAAGATCTTAAAGTGCATTTTGAATTTCCTGCGCAATGACTGAGACATTGTCCAATGCCATTAAACAGAAAACACTAATACGACAGTACAGCAATGGAGAAGAAAGGCTGCAAAAGAAACAGCCAATCAGGAACCAAGATGACAGTAAGCCAGCCTGTGTAATACCCAGCATGTCCTGTAGGGGTCGCTATCATGCGCTTTCGCCACACGCCAGGTATTTATTGTGTTTTTTTCTCAGTCCTTCTCAAGGTTTACTGCAGTGATCACACATACTCAACCATCAGGATTGCTGTGGCAGCGTCGGGAAGGGAAGTGATCAGCGCCGTGGCTGACAAGCTGGGCACAACTGACGAGCTGGTGCTGGTCCACCTCAGCTCCGCTGGTGGTAGGAGAGCTGTCCTAGATGGGGTCCCAGCAGTTCCCCAGCAGAGGGGCTACCTCTGGATGGATGGAAGCACATGATTAGCTTTAAGGCTAAGTCAGCGTTGGCTGCTGGTGCTGAACTCTCCCTCTTTTTGTTACAGAAAAGCACATTTTGAAGCCTAATGACGTGTCAGTGTTTTCTACTGTGGGTATCAACGGCAGGCTATTCGCCTGTTCCCGAGAGCAGCTCAGCAGTCTGGTACGAGACAGACTCTAACTGTGCCCATTACATGCTACACTGTTAAGTACTCTGACCACAACTCTATGTTTTTGTGTGTGATTGTGAATTTGTGGCCCGTGTCTCAGACTCCGCTGCCAGAGCAGGAGGGTCCCTCTGCAGGCTCCATGTCCACGTTCGAGCTGATGAGCTCCAAAGACCTGGCTTATCAAATGACCATGTATGACTGGGAGCTCTTCAGCTGTATGCACGAGGTAGCGCATGTACAGGCTGTGAGGAGCCATGCACTGGACTCTCCCAAGCTTCCCCTGATTCCTCCCCCTCCCCCCTCCCCCTTCCAGCACGAGCTGCTCTACCACACGTTCGGCCGCCAGAGCTTCAGGAGGACCACCGCCAACTTGGACCTGTTCCTGCGGAGGTTCAACCAGGTTCAGCTGTGGGTGGTCACGGAGGTGTGCCTCTGTGGGCAGCTCAGCAAGAGAGTGCAGCTCCTGAAAAAGTTCATCAAGATAGCTGCTCAGTGAGTAGGCCTCACCTTCCATAAGCAGCCTGCTCTGCACACGCTTCCCACTGCAGTAGCTGCATTTTCCCCCGTTTGTGTTTGTGTGTGTATTTCGCCAGCTGTCGGGAGTTCAAGAACCTGAACTCGTTCTTTGCCATCATCATGGGGATGAGCAACCCAGCTGTCAGCAGACTGAGCCAGACCTGGGAGGTGAACAGGCGCAGCCACGGTTTTTCCACAATGCTATATTCCCGTCTTGTTTCTGACACTGACATCACTTTCGTTGGCAGAAACTTCCCACCAAGTTTAAGAAGTTCTATGCGGAGTTTGAGAGCATGATGGTGAGACTCCGATACAAACATTTCTAAGTTGACCTGACTGTGAACGGCGTTACTCAACAGCATTTGTGTGTTGGCTGACAGGACCCGTCCAGGAACCACCGGTCCTACCGACTCACTGTTACCAAGCTGGAGCCACCAATCATCCCCTTCATGCCGCTTCTCCTCAAAGGTGCGAGTCGGAGCAGAGCAAAGGGAGAAACAGGATAACAGGGAGAACAAGGTTGTTTAAATCTAAATGTTTTTTTTACAGATATGACATTCACAAATGAGGGCAACAAGACATTCATTGACAATATGGTCAATTTTGAGAAAATGGTGAGTAATGAGTCATTTAAGGGGCTTTTATTTGTTTTATGCTCTGTAGTGGTGTCTAAAGAGGCATTTGTCATTTTCGCTTCAGCGTATTATAGCAAACACCATTCGTCAAGTGAGGCACTGTAGAAGCCAACCCTTTAGTAAGTCCTGTATTAACTGTTACTTATTTGTTCAGCTCAGTCTTTCGGCCCTCGGGCGTCGGTCACGTTTCCTTTCTCTCCCTCCTCCAGATCCCGACATCTGCCAACCGAACAAGAACCAAGCGGAGGTCCGGGGCTACGTCAGGAAGCTGTGCGTGATCGACAACCAGAGGGCGCTGACGCAGCTCTCCTACAGGCTGGAGCCCCGGCGGACATGAAGCCTTCCGCCACCGTCGCCTTCTCCTCCACGCTCGCATCGGATGGGATGAAACAACGCAGTTCGATTTTCAGTAGCAAGTTACCGTGCGACAGGGACTCTTACAGGACAGGACAATACGGTGCCGTCAACAGCCGCCACCTCCCGGACCCGCAGACAGACAGGCGCCGGGCGGCTGCTCCTGTAGTGTGTCTCACCCCACAATAAGGGTTTGATCTGTACTAGCTGTTACTGTTTAGGACCTGTTGCATAGAAGTGTAATGTATAGAACCTGAATCAGTATCCTGCATGGCTATCCTTCATAGGCTTAGTGTTCTATACAGTGGATTTCTATCGGAGCGTCCTGCAATGTTGTACTTCCCCCAGACGAGTCCTAGTTTACAATATATTACTGCACCTGCCTGTAAACGAACGTCCCCATGAACTACTCGGACAGAAAACTCCACCAACTGTGATCCAGACTTCTCATTTTCCCTGAATATACAGATAAATATGTGATATATTTACTTAATAATCCACACGACTATATCACCGTGTTTGCCAATCTTTAGGATTCGTTGTCCTTTAGATGAATACCTTAGTCAGACGCGCGGAAAACTGCTGAACAGTATTAGTTCATTTATTTACAGTATTGCGTTTTATTCTTGCGCTGGAGGCCAACTCCTGGAGAGTCATTCTGATCCAGAAGCAGAGTCTGCAAGCAGCCTTTTGTTTCAGGGGGGGCGACCTGTCGCCTCTCAACCAGTTCTGTGCGGTCTGTGTGCTTTTACTTTTCTATCTGTGGATGTAAACTTTGAGTGTGTTCTTGACAAGTGTTGTTAAATTTCCTTTGATCTCAGGAGCTTTTGACGTGACGTGTGTGTGTGTGTGTGTGTGTGTGTGTCCAACTGCCCGAGACTGGCCTCCTCCAGAGCAGCCCATACCTGTACTGTGTGCGTAGTCTGCCTTGTAAATAAAAAGAGCCCATTGAACAGTGTGGATGGTCCAATGATAGTCCTGAGTCTTCATAATGAAATGAATGAAAAGCTCATCGGAAACTGATACACAGAATAACACTGATTGTTAATGTTCCCCGGATGGTTTGTCACCACTAAATATAATAGTTCCTCCTCCCGCCCCAGAAAATGATCATGTACTGTATACAAAAATATAGTCATGGTTCCAAGATGAGCCCTGTTAACGATCTCAGCAGTCGTTCAGCTTTATTTAGTCCGTGAATCAACAGTTGATTACTGTCAACAACCGAGAAGTGTCTAAGTTGCCACAGCTGATCTCACCTGTCCCCTGTGATGTCACCGTGACTGTCCTGCTTGATGATGTCACCGCGTCATTCCTGGGGGCTTGAGTAACGCCGTCCCCCGCTCCGAGTGTGGCCGTCAGCCTGGCTGCTAACAGATTTACTATGCCTGACACGCTATAGGCGAGAGCCTGTACGTCTGTGTGTGTGTGTGTGTGTGTGTGTGTGTGTGGTGGGGGGGTGAGGACAGCTTTATATAGCCACACTTATCCAGGAAGAAGGCATGTCCTGGATGCCTGTGACCATATTTGAACAGTGTCTGCTACAGGCAGACTGCAAAGCGTGACTTACAGACTCTTACCTCCCCTTCATCTGTATGGTGTGTGTGTGTGTGTGTGTGTGTGTGTGTGTGTGTGTGTGCGCGCTGCAGTTCCACTGGCTCACCACTGCCGGGCAATGTAGTCTTTGTCCTGCAGTGATGTCGGGGCTTGGACTTTTTCCTGACTCACGGGCAGCAGACTTCTCTCTCTCTTTCCAGCACTTTCTGGTTTCCTCCTGTGACGCTCTGTCCTGAGTGCGGCGCTGGAGGAAGCGACCCCTCCTCTCCTCTCCGCTCCGCTCCCCGTTCTTCTCTCTCGCTACTCGTGCGACCCGAGGCTTTTCCACTTGTCCGGCCCGGTGTGTGGCTGCTGCTCAGGCCGCTGCTCCGCTCTGGTACTGTGCGTGTTTGTGGGCTCGAGTGCGTCAGTATGCCATGTCGTCCCCCGGCTCGTCGTTTGTGCAGATAAAGCACGAGGACCTGCTCTTCTACGAGAACTGCGGAGGAGGCAGCTTCGGGAGCGTCTACAGGGCCCTGTGGATCTCGCAGGACAAGGAGGTGGCGGTGAAGAAACTACTGCGGATCGACAAAGAGGTAACGAGGAGTCACGCGCCGCTGGATGCGCTGAGGCCCGTCGCCGTGTCTTTCCAGTCAGGGCCCCGTCGCTCCCTTCTCTCTGACGCTGTTTATCTTAACCAGAGCTCTCCCTGACCCCCCCCCCCCCCTTCTTTTGTGCATGGAGGTTTATTTATGTGAGCACTGGCCGAGGTGTGTGGTCATTGTTGGGCTCCACACACCGCAGGTCAGGACTGGGTGGTTCTCCATGATTTCCTCCCATGTGACAGGGGCTCAGGAAGTCTCTGGATGTTCAGGGGACTCATTAATGTCTAACTATATTATACAAAGGGAAACTTTAATGTGTCAGAACAGCAAATGCGGGTGTAAGTCACAGATACTCAGACAGATCCAGCTGCACTGGATGATCGCAACGATGGCTGGACCTCGTCTGACTTCTTTCTCTCACACCCCAACACAATGACAGATGCATAAACCGTGCATTAGCACTGGGATGTACTGTACTTCCAAAATTGTTGGAGATAACTGCATATTCGGAGCACGGTAACATGCTGCAAGCAGTTGTCCTGTGCTTTCCTGCACCCATTGTAAATGTACTGTACAGTATACTGACCATACACACGTACAGTAGAAGAACTAGCAGGTGCAAAGATTGGAAGAAAAACCATTTAATGAGAGAATGTTTTGGGTCACTGCCGGTTGTTCCTGCCCGTTGCTTGGCAACCGTTGCGTATTCCACATATGCAGAGGGGATGACCTACGCAGCGTGTCAGCTCAGATTAATGGCATGTTTGTCACCGCGGTGCGAAAGGTCTCTGTTTGGACACTCAAGCCCTCGTTCAGGCTTCCCAGAGGCCGAGGGACGATTCAAATTAGATAACAAGCGTTCGGCTTCGCTGCCTGTTAGAGGCCGAGACCATTGTGTTCAGGCCTGCTTCTCCTCGGTGGTCTCAGATAAAAGGAAAGTTAACGGTGCTCCTGTTTTTCTTGTCTCCTCGTCCAGGCTGAGATTCTTAGCGTCCTCAGTCACAAGAACATCATTCAGTTTTATGGCGCCGTGCTGGAGTCGCCCAACTATGGCATCGTCACAGGTCAGACCCTGTGTGTGTGTGTGTGTGTTTCCACAATAACTAAACCCATTAAAGTGGCCCCCTGGAGGATAAGCAGGTCAGATAATGGACGGATGTTAAGTGGTCTGTATCTCGCTGTAACTACATCAGATCAGGGCAAAACAAGGAACGTATTTTTATCTTTGAGGTTACGACCTGATGGTTATAATTAACATCAAGGTTGAGGTCAGGACAGGGTTCAGGCTACGGAATGACAGGATGGGGACACACTGTGTGCTTCCAAGCTCTATAAGAAGTATAGTGTGTATTAGTTCATGTAGTTATTCATTTAACGCGTGCTCCAGTGAATCACTGGAGATTACAGATGTGCTGGCTATGTTTCAGGCAGGATCTGTAGGCGAGACCAGCATGGTTGGATGTTGTTGTAATCCTGGGTGAGGTCGTCGGTTAGTAAAGACAGTAACATGTATTCCTCCCTATGTCCATTATGTGCCCAGTGTCTGAGACATTACAGACAAAGATGATGTGAGCTGGACAGGCAGGACGTGAAGGTCGAGCCTTCGAATGTTAACATCTGTGCTTTCCAGAGTTCGCCAGCGGAGGCTCTCTGTACGAGTACCTGTCCAGCGACCAGAGCGAGGAGATGGACATGGAGCACATCATGACGTGGGCCATACAGATAGCCAAAGGTAGAGCCGAGGCGCCCGCTCGGGGTCCGCTCATGGAGCACTCACTGACGTCTGCTTCCTTTCAGGGATGCATTACCTGCACGCTGAAGCTCCAGTTAAAGTCATTCACAGAGACCTCAAGTCACGAAACGGTAACAATCATCTCTAAGGTATGTGACAGTGTAACGCCTCACAGCTGCTGATGGGTTCTGTTCTGTCCTTACAGTGGTTCTGACAGCGGACAGAGTGCTGAAGGTTGGTCATGTTTGCCGATGTAAAGCCCGCGTGTCACTCCGCGTTCTTCACGCTCCTCTCTCTTGCTTTGGATCCTCAGATTTGTGACTTTGGGGCGTCCAAGTTCCTGTCGCACACCACCCACATGACGGTGGTGGGCACGTTTCCCTGGATGGCGCCTGAAGTCATCCAGAGCCTGCCCGTGTCCGAGACCTGCGACACGTACTCCTACGGGGTGGTGAGTTTGGACCCGAAAGGCTTTGAGGCCCGGCTGCTGCGAAGTCTGCGCAGCGACACAGAGGAACCCACCCTGTCCGTTTTTCCCAGGTTCTGTGGGAGATGCTGACGCGGGAGGTTCCCTTCAAAGGCTTCGAGGGGCTGCAGGTCGCGTGGCTGGTGGTGGAGAAGCAAGAGGTAACCGTCCTACGGGCGCTCCACAGGGCCGGAGCAACAATGCGATGCTCTCATGGTTTCCACTGTTCGCTGGTGAGGCTGAGGCTGGGTATTTTTAGGCCTGATGTCAGTTCTCTGCTCTTGTAAGGCCTGGATACACAGCAGTGGAGCCGAGCCAGACTCCCCCGCCCCCGAGCTGTAGCCTTTATTAGAGACACACAGACGGGAACACAGAGGTTTTAGCGCCGGGATAGGTTGAACGGGAGGTTTGTGATGTGGGTTGAGGAGCCTTTGCGTGCGAGTTGCTGACGTGTCGGTTTCACTCTCGTACACACCGGAGGCCGACAAACAACTCGGGGAACATGATTCCTGCGTAGCTCTTGGCCGATCTCCAGATCCTCTCCCTAAATAACTCCCTCTCTCTGCCTCCTGACCCGCTAACTTGCCCTCGCTCCACTCACTCGGTGATATTTTGGAATTAATCCCCGGGGAAAACGGTTTCCATTGGCTGCGCCGTGCTCCCGTATGGGTTCATTCAGAGCTTTGATGAGGCCAGTGGTTTGCTGCTGCTTGCACATTACACAGATAAACACTAAGCTACAAGCTTCCAAATGTCCCAAGCAACCGAGAGCATACGTTTGTAACACGCTAAAGTGTGGTTCTGTAAAGATAATTTGGAAAAACACCTGAACAATTGTATTGAAACAGGTCCTTGTCTGTGTTTTCAGCTTGTGGTGAGGTTTTACATTTAATCTAAACAGCTGGAGCTGTTTGATTATTAAATAATGGGACATTATGATAATTTTTTGTCCTACTGGGTTCAGGTTGATCTGAGTATTTATTGCTAGAAAGCGAACATTCAGTTCAGAATGTGTGGGGGTGTCAGTTGATGAAGCATGTGAGCTGCTCAGATGCAGTAATTACACAAATATGTTGCCTTTACTGAAACGTATTAACTGTATTAATGTTGTTGGTGGGTCTTCAACATAATGGTGTCCTGTACGTAAGTTGGGCAGATATTGCATGCTGAGGGGCTATAATAGGATGAGTGTTCGGGGTCAGAGGTCTGACTCCACGTGTCAAGGTGTCCACATACCAGGAGCATCCCACTGCAGCTGTTTGATTACACGCTCCTTATCGACATGCTGAACGCCAGCAACGGCGGCGCTGCTAAACCCAACTGTGTCTGTGTGATTGGACACACAGAGGCTGACCGTCCCCACCAGCTGTCCAGCGAGTTTCGCAGAACTCATGAGGAAATGTTGGCAAGCGGAGCCGAAGGTAACCGGAAGACGGGTGCGCCACTTTTATTGCTCTGCTTGTGATGGCGTGTGGTCTGAGCTTGCGTTTTGCCCGCAGGAGCGTCCACAGTTCAAGCAGGTGCTGGCCATCCTGGAGACCATGGCCAACGACAGCAGGCTGCCAGACCAGTGCAACTCCTTCCTACACAACAAGGACCAATGGAGGTACGGATACGCAGCTCTGTGAGCAGTGAAGCTCCGGAGAAAAGTTGAATGTGTGACCCTGTACTCCACTTCAGGCTATAATAAGATCTCTGGAAAGTGTCCATGGAAGAGATTCCTCCACTCTGCCCTCGAACCGCCGAGGGGAGAAGGATGGGAGGCGTGGGGAGGGGGAGTAGGGGGCAGGTCTGGCAAGGAAGAGGAGGAGCTCGCAGAAATGTACTGTGTGCGTGTGAAATGTAAAAACACTGAGCGGGGAAACGGGGACGGATGACAGGGATGAGGCGAGGTGGGGGGAGAGGAGGTGCAAGATTCTGTGCATATATAACAAGATTACAGTGAGGCAATCATTGTGAGTTATGGGTGGAAAAACTTAGAAGGGGAGAGGAAGGGGGTGATGAATGAATACGGGGTATTGAAGTAAGGCTGCGCATCAGATCAGCTGTCTATATTTAGCTGCTGTGACGGTTGATTGTGTTTCTTAATGCAGCTTCACAAACAATTTACAGAACAAAGGCTCCCACAGTGACCTCTAGTGGTGACAGCCAATACTGCACGGGTCATTTATTTTATGCTTGCATGGTGACTATAATCTGATATTTAGCATACTGACAATGTGATGATTATGGCAAAACTACCTATTAAGTCTACATCTGCTTGCTGATGGATGTTCTGTGTGATTTTCCGTGTGTTTACACACTGCAGGTGTGAAATCGAGTCCACCCTAGAGCGCCTTCGAAAGCTGGAGAGGGAGCTTTACTCCAAAGAGAAGGAGCTGGAGGAGCGGGAGAGGAGACTCAAGCTGTGGGAGGAGAGGCTGATGGAGAGGTCCAACATGACTCCAAGCCCCACCTCCCTGCTCATGGAGCGCACAAACATCTCACCAGTGAGTGGACGTGGAATTAGGTCAATGTGAGTCATCCGACAGCTTTTTATGATTTCTGCCTGACTCTGTCCTTCCTTCTCTTTCTGACTTTCAGTTCTTCCCCTCGATGTCCATCGGTTCCTCTGGATCTTTCTTCCGCTCACACTCTCAGGACTCCAACAGCGCGGGGCTCAGCAGCGCAGGGCTCAGCAGCGCAGGGCTCAGCAACGCTAGTGTCAGCTGTCTCCTCCGCACCCTCAGCAACGGAGACACAGAGAGGGGCGGCAGTGCAGTGATGGAGAGAGGCATGAGTTCACTCGATGGCGGGAGGCTGCACGCCATGCTCCGTGGGTTGCAGGGCAGATTTGGAGAGGATGAAGAGGAAGAGGAGGGCACATTGGAGGAGAAAAGCTGGGGGCAGAGGGAGAGGGATGACGGTGGGAGCATGGATGGAGGTCGGGTGCAGGTGACACTCAGGAGCTTCCCAGGGGGTGTAGTAGAAAGGGAGGAGAGGACATGGGAGGAGGGGGACAGGGAGAGAGGTGGGATGCAGAGGAGCAGAGTGACGACCTTTGTTCGAGGCTACTCAGGTGGCTTTGGGGAGACAGAAGTCGAGAAGGAGGAGGAGGAAGGATGGGAGACAGAAAAGCTTGGGGACAGACATGATGAGGGAAGTGTAGAAGGAGGGCGGCTTCCGACCATGTTCAAGGGTCTCCACGGGGGCTTGGGGGACATGCTGTCCCTAAACATGGATGATATGGGGGACATGGACATGGACATGAACATGAACAGGGGTGACGTGGGGCTCATGAAGGTTGTAGGCCACGAGGTCAGGGGTCACAGGAGTAACATGGGCGTCGTCGTCCAGGGAGTCAGGAGCGACCGCAGCGAAGCCATCAGCCAAAAGATTAGAGGGGAAGTGGGCGTCATCGGCCACTCGGGGGTGCAGGTGAGCATGCGGGCCTCGTCCAATCAGAACTCTGTGAAGAGCTGCAGCGTGCGGCACGGAACCAAGATCAACATGGCCGCCGCGGCCACAGACATGATGGAGCTCGACTGGTCCGACAGCGACTAGTGAGCACGGCCGCACGGAGAAACACGGGCCGAACTCCATCACGGTTTGGACTAGTCCGCACACGTAGTACCTGAGCTACAATGTGTGCGTTAGAATCTCCAGATGAGCGACGCACACATTTCTTGGTAATGTTTTTTTTTAACTGAATGAATGGTAACTACACTCGTGTACTGTGAATTAGGAAAGTGTAAACAGACAGTCATCGGTCGTCATGTCCTCACAATGACCCGTGTAATTTAATGTCCATTTAAAACCGCTACTGTCAGAGGTACAAGTGTTTCGAAACACGCTTGAATGCGGCTCTAACAAGGCGGCACCGTCTGATGTTCTGCTTATAGACGATCTTCTAGTTTGTAGATGTGATTTGTTCAAAAACGGGCTTTGGCTTTATCAGTTCCAAATGATCCAGCGTGTGAATCTTTGGCATTTCTTTCTGTATATTTTACCATTTTTCAATAAAAAGAGGAGAAAACTCTGATTAGACTCCTCTAACCTCCCTGTCACACACTCAGCAGCAGAGCCACTCCAGCCAGCACCCACTTCGCTGGTCTCTCCCTGGTTTTGAGGCTAAACATCCACACGTATGTCGGCCCTCTGATCTTGGTCTTGTAGAGCGGGCACTCGTAGATGTTGCGGGTTTCCTGGCGATCGTTGGGCACGGCTCGGACGGAGATGACGGGCATGGCGGGCGTTAGCTCCTTGAGACGCGCCTCAGTGATCACCCCCACCTGGGCATCCCACCTCGCACCTGTGGTAAGTCACAGGTGAGGAATAGAGGAATTGCCCACGGCTGAATAAAGGCAGAAATAGTAGTCTCAACTGTACCTTCCATGTAAAGTCCATACACGTATGCACCCTCCCTGGCAGGCTGGTTAAACTCCTCCTTAAACTTTTTGGTCACGTCCACCGTCAGGTTCACTTTATCCAGGGGCCACTCATTCTTTCGGGCCAGAGACTGCATCACCGCTGAAAGGCCAGAACATGTAACGGATTAATCAATGGAAGATGATACAAGTGAAAACATATGACTACGCCTACAGTAGAGAGGACTTTCATTTTCCACCAAATGTTTACCAGTGAGAAAAGACTGTGGGTTGAAAAGTCCCGACAGCCAGACGACGCTGGGCAGAGACAGGTCCTGCGTCCAGCTGTCTAGCTCTTTACAACGCTGCAGCACATCATTGTACCTGACACACACGCAGAAGAGAAGGCAAATTCAAAATGCAGCAACTGAAGCTCCCTCCTCTACACGTGGATTTGCTCGTGTACATGTGGCTGATTAGAGGATAGTTCCCACCATATGGACAGGCTGTAGGTGGAGGGGTACGCCAGCTTGGTCCAGGTGTCGGGGACATTATCGAAGAACAACGCTGTCTGCAGCTTCTCCATCTCGGAGGAAATGGCCAGTTCACCCTTTGACACACGCGGCAATTGAACACCCGTTAATCAATAACAGATGAAGCCATGATGCATCGGTTTCATTACGAACACAGAAACCTACCTTGAGTCCCAGGTCAAGTTCCCTGAGCGAACGCCGTATCTCAGAGACGAGTGTGTTCATGCGCTCGCACTCCTGAAAGCAGACCAGGATGTACGGGGACCGCTCCGCCGTCTTAGAGGTGATGTCAGACATGTTGTACTCCTCTGGTAACTTTTCCAGGACTTCATCTAAAATAGTTTTGACCTGGAAGTTCAGAGTGAATTGGGGAATGTGCTAACATTAGTTAGATTTAGCTTCATCCAACTTGTTTAAGAATTACAGACATTTTCATTCAAAAGCTCTGAGAGTTTTCATCACTCGATCAGTTATATAACTGTAGCTACTGTACCTTCTCCTCTAGCGTCTGGGAGGCTCCCTCCCCCATCACGGCATCAGGAGACTGCAGCTCCAGTAGAGTGTGAAAAAGATTATCTGATGTCACCGTTAAGAATTCGATTTCTGCATTGGGGTGCAACCCATAATGCACTGGGCTCTCATGGGGCAGCATCTCATCTATGAAACTGTGATAGCCCTGCAGACGGAGGAAAAGGGGAAATGCTGCAGTACCTTTGATGGTGTGCGGATCTGTGGGACTGCACTTTCAAGTACTTCTAGATAGTAAACATATCTTCATTTCATCTTTGAGTTCAGAAGTTCTGAATCTATCACCTGATAATCCAGGTTGGAGGGAACAACAAATCCAGGAGCCAAAGCAAGCTTCCGGTCAAACTAGTGAAACGAAAACAAAAAAATATTAAGTTTTGCCCTAAAGTCACAAAACACACAGAACTGCCAAGTATGTGACCGAATTGTGGCCTCACTCTAGCACGAGGTTGCCAGATACATTGGTGTAGCTAACACAACCTGACGTAGGGTTACACCCGGTACAGTGTTCACACAAACCTGATTGGGCTGCATGTACTCTTCTAGATATGTTCTACAGAGCCGCCGGTCCCAGTCGTCAGTGATGTGTCCTCCATACATGATCTCTCCAAACAAGTACCTCAGGTCCTCCCACGGCACCTTCAACGTGACAAAATTAAGCTGTGTAAACGTATTGTGGGACACCTCATTCATGGCACACATCTGACCTGTGCGTTGGCCTCCAGGTAGTTGTAGAGGACGTTAACGGAGATGGTCAGGTCTCCGGTGTTAAAGGGATACTTTCTGTTCCAACCCTGGGGACCGAACTTCCTCCTCTCTGCCACACAAGCATGGAAGTAGCAGAGGGAGAAGAGGATGGTCTTAAACTCCTGCTCACGACTGCACTGATCCAGGATATCCTAGAGAGGGGCCAGTAAATGAGTTAGTACACTGATGAAGGAAGACCAGCAAAAAGTAGTAAATCACCCCACCTGGTCAAAGTTATCCAGCGCGGCATGCAGATTGGCATGCATGCCAGTAGGGGGTTCGTTGGTGATCTTGATAGCATTTTCCAGAATGCCCTGTGTCAGAATGGCCAACAAAACATGAGCAAGACTTAGAATAGTTTTATTCATGCCACTATCCAATCCTGTAACTGACATAGCAGAAGCACCCGGGAGCATACATTCATTATGTATATGATGAACCCCAGCCCATGCTGTCTCTCTACCTGAGGAATAATGTGCTCCTGGGGTATTGGTGCTGGCTCAGCACTCATAAACACTCTGTAGTCAGGGTGACTGTCCTCACAGCAGAGCTCTAGGAGCTTCTCAAGCGAGCCCAGCCATCGAGCAACCAGGTGAATATTCTGCAGGTAGGAAGCAAAAAGGTCCACCACAAAGACAGTGACAGAGTAAATAGTGTTGTGTTTTAGAAAATGTCCTCATTTCGTCTGGCAGTCAGACCTGTAATATAACCCAGTGGCCCTCCTTGGCAGCCTTCTCCACGGCAACCTCGGCCACAGCTTCTTGGCCCTGGCCCAAGGACACGTTGTGAAGCTTCCCGAGGTCAATAGTGAAACCCAGCTTCCTTCCTGGAAACACACAAAGCACAGTGTTTATTTGTTACCCCAGACAAAACTGAACCTGCATATTTCCAACACCCATTATTTTTACTTATTATTTAATGTTTTTATTATGTTATTTACTGTTATTTCTCTCATAACATTTCACCCTCAAATACAGTGCTACAACATAAGTGTTTTGTTAATTACATAATGTATGTGCAATATGTAAACTAAGTACGTTATCATACGTAGTACCTAGAGATTCCACATCTTTAAGCGGGTCCACTCCAGGGGAGAGGATGAAGAACACAGGAGAAGCTGGGCCACTTTCTTTAAAGGACTTGGAGAAATCAGTCTTTCTGCCCTCTGTATATTTCACCCCAAGCTTCTCTTCGACAAAGTTCCTTCAGTACAGAACAATACAGTACCCCAACAGGAAAAGAAAGGAGAAAAAGCTCAGGTTAAAAAAAAATACAAATTTAAATTCTTTTCTGCTAGTTTGAAAAAGGGGAGACACTGGTCAGTATTTTAAAAGAAGTTTACAGTGTAAAAGATGGGAGTATGAATAATTCTCCGTACTTAAGGGCATAAGTCATGCGGTCTGGTCTCAACGCTCTCATCATGATAAGTTTTTGCAGGGAACTTTTTCCTTTCCACTCCTGAGGAAACTTTTCCTTTTCCGGACACTCTGACTCCACTATCTTCTTCCAGCGTTTAGGGGAGCCCTCGATGTCTCGGTCAAGACCACGAAACTCATCAGTGAAGCTCATGACCTGAGCAAAGGACAGAGACAGGTGGAGCAAATAGACCCAGCGGTACTAAACAAACAAGTACACAGGACATGCTCATACCTTGATGGCACTCCACGCAGAGTTGGAGAGGAAGTCGAGGGGGCTGACGTAGCTGTGGTCAATGTTAAAGCGCAGCAGGAAGTCTAGCTCTCGCATATCTATCTCCTTACTCATTAGGAGCAACTGAGAGACAGAGAACACGGTCAAGGACGAATGCTGCCGTCACTGACTCTCACACGCACGCACGCACGCACGCACGCACGCACGCACACGTGTGCACACACACGCACGCACAAACCTGGAAGGCCAGCTGTGCAGTAAAGGTGAGCTTGTCTCTCTCAAACAGACCCCTGCTGATGTAGTTGAAAGTAGAGTAAGTGACACAGTCTATGAGGGTGTTTACTCTGTTCTTCACATCCATACAGGACTCCGCCATTTCCACTGCCTTGTGGAAAACCACATTAAAAGCCTAGGAACAGCAGTGAGAATGGATTTAGGGGAATGTTTTTATTATTATTTATATAGTTGTTAAACCTTGCGCTTTGGTTCTGGCATGGTGTGTGTAACATGTAACCTTAAGGCTGAACTGGTACATGGGGTTGATCTTGTTGAGGTCATTCATGATAAAGTAGAGCAGAGATGCTCTGACAGCAACAGTGCGATAGTGTTCTCTGGCTTCATTTATCTTCACCTCATTAACCTTTGCCTCCATTACCTGACCATGAGAAGAGGAAAGACCATAAAACAACAGGAGACAAACAAATAAATCTTGACCACAGGAGGAAAGACGAACAAGCGGGTGAGAGAGGTAAACTCAGTCCTTGCCGTGACAACCAGACACACACAGTCACCCACGTACTTTCATCTCTATCTCTGCAGCAGTGTGCTTGGTCGTCTCTAGCTTCTCCACCAGCACATTGTCTCCTAAGAAGTTACTCTCTGCAGCAGACAGCCTGGTCAGCAGCTCATCCTCCAGAAGCTTAAGCTCAATCTTAAACAGGTTCTGTTGTTTGGTCAGTTCACTCTGAAAGAAAGTTCATATAGTGCGATTTTACTGCAGGATATAAACTAGAAGAAATATATATTTAATGATGCAAGAGGACATAGACAGGCACCCCTGTTCACAGAAAAATAAGACCCCCTCACTTTAAGGTGCTCCAAGTCTGGTCTCTCCTGGTTCACAACCTGGGCTAAGAGCTGGTCCTCCAGTCCATCCCTGGTAACTGTAAAATTGATGAGGGTAGTCTGGGCTTGAATCTCTGGCTTGTAATGAGGATTAGCCAATTTAGTGTGAAGTATAAGTCTGAAGCCTGGGTGGAAGAAACATTCCTTGTCTCCAACCTTTATGCAACTGTGAGAAAGTGGTGAAAGAAAACGTGTAGGACATCAAATAAAAGGCAGAACAATGTAGATACACATGTGGTCTGCACATGAAGGTGTGTTAGTGTACCTGCCCTTCTTGATTGTGTGTCGTCCCAGCAGGGGGTCAATAACAGGGTCAATGGTCTCCTCGAGGTTCTCAATGAGGACAGTGTCTCCTGCCACTACAGCCTGTTCTATCACATCTACATAACTGTGTCGAATCAAAAGGAAAAAACAAACACCTGAACAGATTTCTTGATTTATACCCAGCAAAGCATAGGAAACGTCATCAAAGACACTCACCCTCTCTGTCCTAGACTGATAACCTTAAGGCTGCTGCCATAGCGACTCTTGATCCACTTGATGCCCTGCAGCTGAGGGTCAATGAGGAGAGGCCAGCGCTCGCCTGCAGTAATAACAGCATTATGAAGCAGACCTATGGTAGCACTGAGACCTTTATCTGAGAATGACACTTCCATCATTGTGCTGATGTGGTGTAGTACATTTGTTGGCACGACTCACAGTTAGTGAGAATAGTGGCGTTCTGAGTGGACATTTTGTCTCCCGGTAAGCCTTCGTTGTTCCACTGGGCCACAGTGGCATCGTCGGTCAGCATCGATACTGGATCTAAGCCCTCTGTCATGGGGATTGGTACCTGATGAGGAGATATGGGGAATTTAGTAAAAGGCGTTCCTTCTGTAACAATAAATTTAATGGTTGGAGCTTTAGGGGTGTGAGTTGATTTGTTGTTATCATTAACTATGTATGTATGAATGTATTATTTTGACTACAACTATTCAATGCTAGCAACCAAAAATAATAATACTAATGATTTAATGGTAGTATTATGCTACTGTAGTTTGTTCATGTCTTCATCATCAGAAGCGATGATAATATCTAATATCTGCTTTCATTTTTTTATTAACCTAGTTGTTTTTAAAGTTTTCTCTGTAGAATTATGTATAAACTGTATTTAGGACTGTGACCTTCTGACTACGCAGGAACGGCATCCAGAGGTTGTCCAGCAGCTCTCTCCTGTACTTCTTGGAAAAGGATCCAGCGTAAGATATGAAAGCTGAAGTTAAAAGGACGTCACCGCACAGAGTTTCCTCCTGTTCGTGGAACTGAGCCACAGAGTGGGCCCAGCGCACGTTCTCACTCTGTAGAACACATGATACACAAACTTTAAATATATCACATTTACTGTATATGCTTTAGCGGGAGCTCTGCTGCGGTGCTCACCTCCAGCCCTTTGACCAGACGATTGGCTAATTCTATGGTCTTGTTGGTGCGATTGACCTCCTCCTGAAAGCGCAGCTTCTCTGACGTTGCCTTCTCAAATGCTGTTGTCAGAGTTTCCAGGCTGCTGTCCAGCTCCTAAGAGAAAGTCAGTGCACAGCAGAAGATATGAAACCCTGACTTTTACTCCTGAAGAAAAATTACATGATGTGATTCAGTCTTGCCAGAAATAAACAAGACCTTTCTTCTCTTTTGCTGGTGTTGTTCATTTAATTGAGCAACACAAACAATATCTTTTAACACAGATAATGACTTTTGGAGAGAAAAGCCAAAACAAACCACAGGACTTGATTACAGGTTATTCTTACTGTAGATGCTTTAACTGCTTATTATATTAACTGAATGAATATAAACACGTTCTGTGTTATATTTGTCAATTTTGTGACATTTCAGGGTACTTTTTGAGTGTTGCTAAAGCAGACACAACAATAAATTGAGACAATACAAGTCTTGGAGATGGTTTTACAGACTCACAGTGAGTTTTTTTCTGATGGCCTCTAGTTTTTCAGCGGCCTCAGCCAGATCAGAATTGGCCTGAGAGAGATGCATCCTCTTCAACTCTACTTCACAGAACACCTGGAGATGCAGGAAAATACATAAATAAATAGTACTGACAATATGATGTGAAAGAATGAATCATTCCATATAGATTCCACATTAATAAATGCACAAAAATACTTACAAAAATCTATAAAAGGCAGCACAAACGGTGCATATAAAGAAACAACATATGAAACAATAAGAACCCAGATGTGTAAAGTGAAAAACGTCACCTACAATGAGATTTATTATGTGATCCCTGTTGGACACGTACGAACCTCGTGGAAGCGTATGATGTTGATTACCCAGGCACAGAGCCCTGCAGCAGCCGAGGATTTCTGTCGTACGAAGTCAGGGTTGAACTCTGGGTCACTGAGGTACTCTTCCTTCACACACCTCACTGTGGCCTCAGGGATACGCTCTTTGTCGAAGTTCACCAAAGCCTGCAGGAATTCGTCTACCTACAGAAACATATGACAAAAAACAGACATAAAGATCATATGTCACATTTGGCTTTTTAGCAAGTGAGCTTTCAAAAACCACAAAGAGACGTCACTGTAAAATATCACCTTGCCCATAACCATCTTGGAAGCCTTCCAGCTGCGATCTTTGGGGATTCGGCCTTGGGGGGAAAACAGGACCAGAACAGCTGCCGAGACGTTGGTGACGATAGCTGGAGGGTTTGGGAATGTCCTCAGTTCTGTCAGGTTTGACTGGAAGAGACACAGAGAGGCAAGATGGAGTCATTAACTCAATATAAGAGATAACAGCAATTGTGGTGAATAGATTTACATCACGATATTCATCAAAGTCAGACCGGTCTATAAACACAGCAGTCATCTCTCATCATCTACTGAAATTTTAAAGCTTTTGTATTGTCTTTACCCTGTTTAGTGTATTAAGGGCTGCATTGGCTGCCTGTAGGGCAGGCTCAGCCTTGGCCAGGTCTTCTTCTGTGTCTTGCTGCTGTTTTGTCACTTCTGCTTGAATTGCCTCCACCTACAGTAAATGAGCAGGAAAAATGTTATCCCCAAACCCCACAGTGTGCATATACTGTGCAGCCTTTTAATGGTCAGTGACTCAAAAGCAACATGTTGATCCTACTTTTTGCTCTTCGGCATCAGCCACAGCCCTCTCCTGGTTCAGTTTGTCGGTCTGTTGTCCTATCTTAGCAATAAGAGCTTCAATATCCGAGTTTCTCTGCCACAGCTCCACCTCCTGTATTGCTAATTTGGCTTTCAGATCCTCCACCTGAAAGAACAAGAAAAGGAAAAGCAGGTAAGGAAAACAAGATTAGACAATGAAAGCAGTGAGTCCGTATCTACCCTACCTGACCTGTGATGCAGTGGACTGCAGTTTCTGCAGACCATTCTCTAATCTTTCCATCTTCTGGCTCAGTTCTCTGCGCTTTTTCCCCAACAGGTTTCCATACAGCTTCATGAACTCCAAGAAGCTCTTCGGGGTGGTGTAGTTGAAATGCTTCTCATTCTGCTGGTATCTGACACTGACCTGGGTGTTGATAGTCACACGAGAGACCAAAGATAGTATCAGAGAAAGATATGGGGAGTGTGATTTCAGCCAGAGTGTTCTGCAATAGCTCACCTCATTGACACTAGTGTGGGCATATGAGATAAACTCACTGATTGATGCTTTCACGATTGGCTGCATTTGGTAAACATACGGAGGTTAAGTGACTTATTACATTAAATAACCAATTCAGTATCCATGTGCCATGTATGCATTGTTTATTTTATTTAGTATTTAAAATACAATCCTATATGAAATTACATGTACTTATAATATGCAGCTTTTTAAGTGGCAATTTATAATTAACAGTATGTTAATTCTGTTACCTCCAGTCCAGGTATCTTCTCTATGAATGTGGAGCTGACAGATTGCAAGGCCAGCTGAGGCCAGGGGTGAAACCAGTCAATGGCTGTGCAATTCACCAGAGCCGGAAACTTCCGTGCACGTGTCCGCAACGTAAAGCCCACTGGGGAGAAACACAAGACGACCTAGAATACGTAGTAGGCGGTGCAAGGTCGAGAGGAAATGATAAAGATAAGATAATAAGAATAAAAAGAAAGAACTACATTAGTGACAAGAATAGGGCACCAGGTTTACCTACATCAGATTCTGATCGCTTCCAAATGCTACATCACAAACCTTAAGCTGCCTTCGTATCCTCTCAATGAAGAAGCTCCAGCAGTTATCTCTGGTATCTATTAGACCCAACCCTCTGAGCTCCATTCTGATGGATGTCACGATCATATCCACTTCTTCGTCGTTAAAAAGGTCTGGAATATCACCTACGAGACAATCCAGTTCATACAAACTAATAGTAAGCATTTATACCCTTGGCACAGTATGCAATGCCACAGCTTTTATTTACAGTTATAGCTTTTCTGATGCCATTTAATGCTATCTGTCATTTATTATATTACAGCACTCACTGGTGCTGTAATCTAACCAGCAATACTTAAGATATGAAGTACCATAAACCTTTAAATTATAATACATAGTCATCTTGCAGTAGGCAAACCTGAGGCCAGCATGTCGTTGATTAGCACCAGGAAGCGTTCATCTGGAATCTGTGCATCTGTGTGAAGGAATACTGTCCCAATGTTCTTCACCCCCACTTTTATATATAAGGCTGCTATATCACTCTAGATATAAGAGTTTGGAGGAAAAGAAAAAAAAAACTAAAGTAAGTTGTAAACATGAGGAGAAAACATTACTACAGTCATATTTTCACAGTGTGAAATGACATTTTCTATTTACTGTGCGCGTGAGGGAGCCTGTTCACCTTAAGGTCATTTATGCCATATCCTTTACGCAGAGTGATCTGGAAAACCTCCAGCATGCTGAGGAAGGCAGCCAGCCGACACAGACTCTGCTTCCCACTGCCCCCAACGCCCACGAGCAGGGCATTGCCATAGGGAGCTTCAAGTATTCGACTAATACGACATCTGAGCACAGACAGTAATAATATTAGTGCATATTTGGTCTTTGGTACCCCTGTAAACCCATATTCATGCATGTGCTATATTTGACTTTCCAGCCATCTTACACATGCTGGATAGCTTCTTCAAACAGCACCAGGTCCATGACAGCATGCAGCTCATTATAATGCTCCAGAGCCTCAGCCAGTATCTTTTGGAGTTTCTCCCAGTCTGAAGCCTGAAAATAATGAACAAATGAACTCCAGTGTTGAGTAAGGACAGCAATGTCCAATTCACTATGCAGTAACATTCAGATACTGTAGGTAATGAAGTTAAGATCTCATGAAGAAGGTAATTGATTAACTTTCAATGCCCACCCTATGTAGAAACGAGGGGTAATTCATTTTGTAATGACCGCATTTATGATTATTTACTGACAGACTGCACTTGCCAGGAGAATTTATGTAATAGTGTCTTACAGTAAATATGCAATGTACAGATAGCCCATGTTGTAAGATGGGCAAAAAAAGCACAGCTACCACTGTAGCTCTACTAAGGGGGAGTACACAGTATCCATACAGGAATAGCTCTGACTAGCCTGTATGTGAAATTATGTGTCTACCTGGTGATAGCGAGGCTCTCCCACACCGTGAGCAAAGTGGCAGTACACCAAAGGCTGGTGTATGAAGATAGACTCATCTATCCCCTGTAGCAATTTAACAGAAACAGGTGCAAAAAGTACAGTGGACCACTTATTTTGAAATAGTCAAACTCTATAGATGAAACTGCAATCTACTGCATAACAGGCCAGATTACGAAGGAATTTGTTGTCTCTTTTTTGAACATGTTTTTTACCTCAAAATATCTCTTGCCAGTGTCCAGAAGGATTTTGTTGAAGAGCTCAACATCTTTTTCTTCCATCAGCTTGTCAGAGTAGACCCTGGAGCTCTCATGGAGCCACAGGTGAACCAGTTCCATGGGGTAGCGAATACACTCAGGCAGTGCAAACAGAATACCCTACACAGCACATACATACATAGGATTATAGACAGATGAAAGTTAAATTTACTTCACACGTCATCACAATAAAACAGCTTGATAGCTGGGATGGAATGTTTTTTACCATCTATGTGAGTCCTATAAAAGGATGTTGAGCCAACCACGACTTGAGTTTGGCAAGTGCTGTGTTTTACTCTATATGTAGTAAAGACCTGTGACCGTGTGTGTAACCTGAAAGATGTTGGAGAGGTCTCGCAGGTTGAAGATGTAGTGGAACCGTATCGCTGTGGGCAAGAAGTTCTGACTGATCTTCTGGTGCAGACATATAGCTGCCTGGACAGGCAGAAGGTCAGGTGTAGAAAAATTGAACGGATAATAATTGTGAATGTGTGACTCGGGTTTGCACGGAGAGAGAGCAACCTGTCAATATACCTGTATGAGAGTTCCGACTGAGCGAGACACGCCAAAGCTGAATCCTCCCTGAAGAAAGTGAGCTGACAAGATGCTGGAGAAGATTGTGGCTAACGCGTCAGCGCCAGGGAAGTGGACCGCAAACACAGAGAAGTGTCTCTGGAATGGAGGCATAAAGGATTATTATTGTGCATGTACAGCTTTAATAAAAACAATATAGCTGAAAAATGTACCTGCAGTCTGGGGTTGATGGAGAAGCTTCCAGCTGTTGGGTTCATACAGGTAATGTACTGGCAGTTATGAATTTCTTTCAAAACCAGTCGCTGTCTGTCGTACCTGAAATGATTTAGTTTAGATTAGAAGGCACCGCGTTTGTAGCTTTATTAAGAGACGTGCATATGTCCATAGGTGTTACCAGTGGTTATAGTCGAGGTGCTGGCGTATAAGTGTGTGAGGCTGAACAGTCCCATAAACATCCACCTCAGGCATGTTCAGATCATCTATAAAATAGATGAGTCTCTTGGCAGTAGGTGGAGCAAATTTACGACCAGCTTTCTTCTCCAGCGGCTTCTCCAGGACACCTGGGCATATTATGTGCAGGACAAGTGATGAAAATAGGCAACGTATACTAATCCCAGACTATTTCTGTGCAATATAGAATGGCACCTACAGTATGTCGTAAGTAAATGCGTAGTCAATAATCTCCTGTTTCTCTACTGCATCACACAAAAAGTAAAACGGTACTCACGCTGCAGCATGGCTGATGTGGTGTAGTAGTTGAACGGGACTTTGGCCACCATGAAGTCCTCCTTTAGTTTGGCGACTTTATCAGACACCAGAATAGTTTTGCCCACTCCGGCGTTGCCCACCAACATGACGGGCTTGCCTCTCTGGAGCAGCAGGTCCATGAAGTAGGTCAGACAGATGGTTTCGGGGGTGTGAACCAGAACTGTCTGAAACATACATCACATGAGAGATCCGAGATCCATGATCCACCACTCGCTGTAAATTCCTGTCATGTCGTTAGTACCTGTAACGGTACATCCGGCTCCAACTCAAATGGCACCATCTTCTCGCTCCAGGGAGTAAACTTTTTGGTCTCAGAATCAATAAAATAGTCGAAGACGGTGCCCTGGGAAGGAAACTTCACTGCTCTCATCTCTTTAGACCACCAGCGACTGAAGTCAGCACGGTAGTCATTCAGCTGGCATTACGGGGTCAGGAAAGCAAAACTTAGATATAATCAACATAGTTTGATTGTGTACATAATGTAATGGTGCTTCAAAACAAAGTTAAATACACAAACGCTACACACATGGTCCTGGAAGAGAGCCCCCCCAAAGGCCCAGACGCAAGCAAACACAAAGTAGATCTCATAAAGTTCTCGAGGCGAGTCAGCTGGAGTGTTGTGCTCTGTGAGCAGGCAGTCCAACAAGGAACACAAAGTCTAGGAAAAATGAAAAAACACAATATTTGATTCAACAGAAGACAGCAAAACACCCTTTCATCAGACAATGTAAATTATGTTATAAGCTTTAAGACCCGTGGGAATACAAAATGTGGTCCTACCTGCACCATACTGTTCTCTGGAATCGGGGTAATGGTTTTCAGATTGCAGCGGACCTGCTCCAGACAGTATGGCACATACTTATCGAACAGAATAGTGAGGTTGGCTCGCTCTGACTGAGCCTGTCGGGTGTCTATCCAGCTTGTCACATACCTAGAAATTGCAATACAGTGAAGTGAATGTGATTTTTAATCACATTCGACTGAGTTTGTGCTACGGTCTGTGTGCCTTACGAGCTCCATCCAAGGTCCTGTGGGTTGACATACAGTATGCCTGCTCTGGACACAGTGGCTGGAGTAGCAGCCTTCAGATGGGAGATCTCAAAGAGAAGACGCATAGAGGGAGACAAACTAATCCTCTCATTACTTGCAAGAGTGAGAACCTGATCAGAGGAAAACAAGCAGCTGGTTTGAGCAGTTGTTTAGCTGAAGTCAAACATAAAGAATATTAAAAAATAATAATAATTGAACATTAGTGGAATAAAAACATTAACAAAATCAATGCCCTTTGACCTTATTGTCATCCATCACTGTGTTGAGTGACTCAATCCACATGGGGTCTATATCTCCATCAAGAACAATCCATTTGGGTCCATCATGGCTCAGTGAAGTTAACTCTCTCATCGTAGAGGAGAACAAACCTGGAGTAGAAAGTAATATTTTAATACACCTTCTTTAGACCTTATATCAAATATCAAATCCTCACTGTAGTGAGAAGTTTATACTACTTCATAGTAGTATAAACGTTTTCATAATAGAAAAACACAAAACAAACAAAGTAACTGAGTAACAGCTGGTTCATCTTTGTTTCTAACTAAATTCCTTCTAAATTCTCACCATCTTTCCACTCTCGGGTAGCAGGATGCAGGTATCCAAACAATTCATCCGTGGTCACTGCTTTAGGGTTGATATCATTCCATACAGTTTTCATCTTCAAGTTTGAATAAGTTTTATAGAGAGTTTTTAATATCTGGGAAAGAAATAAATGGGTGATAATTTAACTGTTACACAAAGAGGCATTTTGTATGTGGTTTCATCCAGTAGATGTGTAGTTAATGTACTGTACACACATTACCTGACTCTTTCCGGTTCCTGGTCCACCAACTACAAACACAGAGTGCCTGACAGCCAGCAGCTCCTCCAGCTGGGTCACCTGGAGAAACAAAACAGTGCTTCATATTCAATTCCTGATCATATGAACACTAGATACTCTTTCTTTTCCCACTAAAGTAAAACACTTTAGGATAATGTTTAAATAAGAAACCTTAAGTATGAAGTTCTCTTCAGGCTGAAGGTGCAGTTCACTGACTGACTTGCGAACAGCGTTCTCCAGCTTGGGATCTCTCTTCCTGGGTACGTCCAACTGAGGAAACAGGTCACTGATCAATCCAAGGAATATGGGCACGTCATTGGTCACAATCTTTGGTAGGTTGAAGTCTCTGAGCGACCGCATCAGAACCTGTGGAGAACATACAAAAAAATGTCCTTTTGATGCCACAATGCAAACTTAAATGTGTAGAAACTTTATCCCACGCAGCAAGATACAAAACTGTTGTATCATAACTATAATTAGCAATGATATTAAAAATATGCGGATATACTCCTCAGTACCTGCTCCTCAGGTTTGCTACGATCCTCTCTCTTTAAAGATCCTGCCACAACAAGGACTGATTTGATGGCCCTCAAGCCCCAATCATAATGGTCCTGAGAGAAATAAATGTTACCCAAAAAGGTCATCAAACATGCAGCATAATGCTTTACATTTAGTTGTTTTAATCATTTAATTTATTAAAATACAGGACACTTAATGTCCTGCAGAAATCAGACTTGATGGGGTATTTCCTTGTCATTTATATTTATTAAAGGACATCTTCTAATGCTAAGACACCACAAGACATATTTTGCTTAGAAATGCAATTTATTACACATACTTGTTTGGACAGCAGCTCTTTGCAAAGAGTGTACAGGCTGATGAATTTGCGTGCCAACAGACGAGCATCTATGAATCCTTCTGCCACCAACATGATCTCACAAATCAGCTCGAAGTCTGGAATCACCATGGCACAGGGCCTAAACAGTCAGTAAACCACTTATTAGCTCACAATAAGTGTACTATTACACACATCAACATTCATTCTGTATCAGACCTAAATAAAGCCTTGAGGTTCTCTGGAAGCTCAGCCCTTCCAGCATATCCTGGGTTCAGGGTAATGAAGATCCCCACTGTTGGCTTGAGCTCAATCTCCTCTCCTAGGAAGAGGAACCTTTGATCACAGAACACAAATGATCAAAAACGTGTAAACTACATTTGGAGAAAAGAAGTTTAGAATAAAACGGACAGCATATTATGGAATTATCACCAAATTTACCTTTGCTTTTTCTTGCGGACAGCATCTTGTATAGTTTTGACCTGCACAGCTACTACAGACAGCACTTCCACTGAGATTCTGTTAAACTCATCGAAGCATCCCCAAACCCCTGTCTGGGCCAGACCCTTGTAAATGTTTCCTATAGACTGGAAGGGAGCACAAAACGCTGATCAGCTCAGACTCATATATATATACACTGTAGACACTGGAGAGAACATATATACAGTACAGTCCGTGTTACCTTGTAGTCCATCTGCTCTGAACAGTTGAACACATATACCATGATGCCAAGGGAGCGCCCAAGGTCTTTAGTCGTCTCTGTCTTACCGGTGCCAGCTGGGCCTGATGGGGCACCACTCATAGTCAGATGAAGGGACTGTGTAAGAGTTATGTAACACCTATAAAAGGAAGGTTAGGAGTATTTACATATGTAATATCTCCCACCTGTCAAAACAAAGGAGCAACATTTGCTCTATAACAGAGGTGGATGTGCACCTATCTGTGAGAGGAGTGATAACCAGCCTATTAGTGTTTCCCAGGTATTCATAGCTGAACTGAAACTGGGCATCACAGATGTTAATGTAACAGTGTTGACTCTCCTCATCCCAGCGATGGCGTAACTGGGACAACCATGCAAAGGCCTGGCCTGTTGTCACCTACAGTAAGAGGATGCATAACTGGGCTTGTTTGCATAGCAACTCATTCAACACACTCATGTCTTTTTTCAAGTATTACCTTCTGACTTATGAGGTTGGCAACCACATCTCGAGCATGGACATCAATAGTACACACAGTCATAATTTTCTGCCTGTCTCCAGGAGTTAAATCTCCAAGCAGCATATGGATCAGCGAGTTCAGTTGTGTGATCTATATAGTCAGAGTAAATATCACCAAAACACACAGGTTGATGATAATATCTTAATCTAGTGTGTTATCACGACCTGCTTCTTGTTGTAGTCTTTAAGCGCTGTTTCAAATCCCTCCTCCACTCTCTCAAAGGCAATGCCCACATCTGTTGCCCACCACACCTGACTGCCAGTCAACCCTACCTATAGTTAACAGGAAAAGAAATGCAGGTAACACATCATTGGTGATTTTAGAGTTAAGGAGGTACTGTAATAGCACAAATAAACAACTGTTAGACCTGTGCAGGGTAGTCAAAGAGCCACTGGTCTCGTGGTTTGTCTTCATAAGCAGCTACAGCCTCCTGGATCTCCTTCCGAACAGTACAGCGCATAGTGCTCTCCAGGGCACCTAACCAACATTCTGCCTGAAGAAAAAGAGTGTACTTTATTAAAACGGCACTCATGTCTATAAGGACATGAAGCGACTTTGTTTTTCAGTACCTGTCCTTCACAGACACATGGCTCAGAGAATGGAACATATTCTCCCTCTTTGCTGTACATGCCTAAAGCAACCGCGGCCCCTTCCTCCTCCTCCCCTCCACCTCTGTCCGGATCCTTGAAGCGAAGATCAGCTACATTGTCAAACAGCTTCAGCATGTGTCTGGTTACCTGGAACAACATGCACAGTGCACATGTGCATACGACAACAGACATACACAAACATGTATTTCTATTTTGTCTACAAGCTACTGTATAACCTGTCACCGGAAAGTGAGTATGACACTTTTTATTTTGTTATATGTTACCTGTTTGGGCTGTGTTCCCTTGGAGACAATATCCAATAGGTCTGAGGCAGAAACAAAGTAAAACCTGGGAAATGTAAGTCTCTTGGTCTCAAGGTACTCGGCCAAAGCCTTCTCACACACAGACAGCCTCTGCTGCATGGTCTCTAGGTTTTCCAGGAAGCCACACTGGTTGGTCACTTCTACCACATTACTGTTCTTCACCACCTCAGCCATCAGGCTCTGCGTGGGAAGAAACAATGAAAGAACCTGTAAAGGAGACACAATGGAGAGGTGGATGACCGATTCATGTTCCTAATCAAGGTGAGTGTTACCTGAAAGTCATCGTGTATTCCCTGGAAGCGCTCTGCATCACTGGCTAGCTGGCAGCGGATGTCGTGGCTGTTGGTGAAGATGCTGTTAAGGTGGGCCCAAGTCCTCTGGACACACATCCAGGAGGAGATGACGAGGTCAGCCACCATCAGTCTCCTTTGCCACCCACTAACCTCTGCCTGGAAATACTCTACATATTTACTCATCAGTATGTTCTGCAGTTGCACCTAACAGGAAGAAACATGAAGGTTTCCGCATTGATCTGTAAAAGGTATACCCACTGATCACAGTGCATATCCCATGCTTTGAACAATTACAGCAGTTGGTGCCCTCACCTGGTTGTCCTCTAATGTCTCAATAAGATTCTCATCTGCTTTGAGCAGAGGGATTCCTGTAGTCGCATGTGTTTCATAGGACAATGACATCATGCTCCATGTCTGAGTTATCTCTGCCAAAACCTGAGCAAAAAGATCACTTTTCAAATTATGATCTCTACATGGGAGTATGTAATAGATACAGAAAAAATTGATTAAAATCAACAGAAAGACATGATTGTAGTTGAGACATTTTTCAATCAGATAGGACACTTGTCCAGCAACAGCAGAGATGGTGTCAAATCACTGAAAAATACTTTAACTCTTAAAACGGTGGAGATGCATTAAGGAAGGTTTTATTAGAAGTAGCTTACAGAGCAATAATGATGGATGATGGCCTACTAGCGGCCACTCATTATGATCCCCACCTTCTCTATGGCCATTTCTTTCACAGCCTTGTCCACTATGTTTTTGACTTCGTCCTCCACACGGTGAAGCTGCAATTCCAAAAGGTCCCCAAGAGTGGTGCTCTGTCCCATCACGAACCTGACCTGAGCGCCACAAAGAGTACATGGCAACCGTGAGTGTGATCGGATTTCACATGAGGATAATTGGGTTCACTGACCTGCGCTGCTCATTACACGTGTGCACAGGACTATGCAGGAGAGATGAATGATGGGACAGCCCAGAAGAATAGAACGAAGAGGCAAGTACAGTGCAGGCAGCAGAACATGATCATGGACGAGAGAGAGGGCAGCAGCAGAGTTACAGTGTCATAATACCCCTGTGGTGTTCATAAGCTGCTGCCAGTGTCTTTCCCTGACAGCAGAGTTTTGCAGCTCGTTGACAGCTCTCAGTGAGGTCAACAGGTTCTTCACAGTCGACTCCAGGCCCATGTAGACGTCCCACACCCGCACCTCCTTATCCAGCATCTTCATCTCCTTTAATTGGAAGGTCATTATTTACAGTAGTTTAAAGTCCTCCACAACCACAACTGATGCATGATTGAATGTTATAATGCATGAAGTATGAAATACATAGTGGTGACCTTGGCAAATCGTCTGAGCTCCATGTCCATCTGCTCAACGTTGATCTCCTTCCATGGAGTCTTTGTCCAATCCTCTATACTGGTCTGGTATGGAAAGAAGATGTATGTCTATGTTGTAATGAAGTTCATAAATACAACTATCAAAAAAATAATACAACAAATAAAATCAAAACAACCACTGTCCAGTTGGTCCTTACAATGCCAATGTTTTATGTATGATTGAGCTTCATAGATTGTCCATTGCAATGATCATGTACCTTAACAAAGATGACCATGTCCCAGACAGATTTCACCAGTATGATGTCAGAGCGACACTGCCGTAGCTGCTTGTAATCGGGAAAGCTGACCTCAAATAAATTAGCTGTGGCCTGCAGCCTCTTCATTTCTGCCTCCATCATTTCAACTGCCCGATTAGTCTGGTGACAGTGACATTTCAAAATGCTCTGTATAAAAAATTTCTAAACAAACGAACAAGCAAACAGAATCTCTCTATAAATCTATCTCACCTTATTAATTAGTTTATATGGCTCCTCCACATGGATCTTAAAGATGGGTTCAATACGAAACTGCTCTCTGAACTCATACTGTTTGACCTACAATATAAAAATAAATCAAGCCAAATGCAGGTTCAGTTGAAGGTGGCATGCATACAGTACAGTATCTGGCTCTGTAACGGAACACGCTGGGAGGTTGTGGTGTGACGCGTGAATAATGCACGACAGAAAGTGAGAACCTTTTCTAAGTGTTGCCAAATCTGCACCCTACCCTTGTGCATAGTCTCACCTCAAAACGAACACATTTCCTGCGTATAACTGAAACTTCCTTTGACTGTAGAGGTGCCACTTCATGTTTGACCGTGAAGGCAATTTTTCTCAGACTCTTCCACTTCTCTGGCAGCTCCTGTGTTTTGCGACGAGGATAAGGTCATGTTCCTATACAGTAAATCTACACTCTTGTAAACCTGTGTATGTGTGCACTGGTACACACTTCTAGCTGTGTGTAGACATTCTCTGGCAGTTGCTGCCCGTAGGTCTTGAGGAGTTCACCGGTCGACTTAAGAGGTTTGAAATGGTGTTCATTGCTGATCTGTCTGTCCCGTATGGCCATAAGGTGTCCCATGATATTAACCAAGCCTGTGTAGTCACCATCGGACACCTTGTTAGAAAGGCCACAAGCTGTGTCCTGGACAAAAGAGGACAGATCCATCACACTGCAGGATGAAGAGAAAGGTAAATCGTGTTAGGTTTCAAGGAGAGGACAGATCTGCTTTTGTTTGTTTTTTTTAAGCTGGTGTCTCACCTCTGGTTTACATGGTTTAGCAGGTGCTCCTTGAACATCCAGCTCCACCTCTTTATGACATTCATCAGTGCGTGTTTGAAGGGTCTCATATCAAGCTGCAGCCAGCCACAAAACACTTTCCTATCCTCCATCTTGCTCACCCGTATATACAAAGACTCAAAAAGGCTGATCTGGTAGACGAAAAACAACAACTTAGGAAAAATGTCCAAAGAGAAAAGAACTACAGTGTGTAATTGGATGAAGTAGTTCATAAAACATATTTTTTTATTATTAGGTGACACACACTTGTTCCTTGAACTGATCCAAGGTGGGAGGGTTCTTTTTGAGTTCGTAGTCAGCATACAGCTCAACCTCTTCTGTACTTAATGCATGACCATAAAGCAAAAACTGTCTCATGAATTCAGATCTGAGAAAAGTTAAGAAAAACAGATGTGATTTGTTTTGTCTTAACTCAACACATTCAATTCATCAACTACAAAAATAAAAGAAGCTACATCTGACCTGTCGTCTGTCCAGAGGTAGCGGTAGCTGGCAAATGAACCCTGATATTCCTTGACCTGAAAAGCAACAAGTTTTGTACTGGCCTGTCAACATTTTAAATGTGGATAGAAATCACAAACTTACCTTAGCGATAACTGTACGAGCCCGTGTGCGTATTATGTGGCACATCTCTGATAAATCCTCCATTGCATTTATGTCACACTGTAAGATGAGCAAACCAGATACACTACATGTGTGAGCTAAGAATGTTTATGATGACAAGGGAACAGATGTACAGTGTATGGTTTGCACTACAGCACCTGATAGTTATCCAGCTCCTTATGATTGGCCACTCTGGGAATGAAAGATGCCATGTTTGTCACATTGGACACCATTTTATCCACAATATCATAGAAGTTTCCACTTTGACTGAAGTCCAGTGACGGGTCAAAGGTCATCTCAGCGTTGTTGAGAATGAGCCGCACCTCAAAGAGGGGTGTAATGCGCTGCGATGCATCCGTGTTATCCATGAGGTACTGCAGGGAGCAACGTACTGCGCTGGAAAAACCTGCGAGAATCATTTGATCCACATAGTCTGTGTATGCTTGCCACTCAGCACTGCTCAGGTCAGTTACACCGAGCAAAGACTGGTTCTCCTGCACAATAATGACAAAAAGTGAGGTGTTTAATTCTAGTTATGGAAATGTCAACATCTACACTGTTTGTGAACCAGGCAAGCAAACACACCTGCAGAAGCTTGTGTATCTGGTCCCCTGTACTGGTGATGAGAGCATGTTGTTTGGCAACACACTCTTCAATGTCAGAGAAGATGAGAAGCGTGGAAGCACAGTCTTTTCTGGTGATAAAAGCCCGGTGGCTAAATTTACCCATAAGGGTCTGGATAGCTTCCACATTAGTTTTGCTCTTCTGGACACGACTGGAAATGCTCTGGTAAAAGCAAGAGACTTATTGCTATTAATTAGACTTATATACGTATTAGCTAGGAAACAGTTTTGCGGCAAAATCCAGAACAAAGCACCAATTATAAAAAAGCTGTGTAAACCCGTGTAATTGTCTTGCAACAGAACAATCTCCTTCAGATGTGAGGGGCATGTTCAGTACCTTGACCAGGTCTTGTGTGCTTTGAATGTAGTTCCACAGGTCATCCTGATCCCAGGTAAGCTCCTGGAGGGCTGGTCTAAGTTGATGTTTCATCCCTTCAATCTCCTCTTTTACCAACCCAAGCTCCACAGCCAGAATGGTGCTGTGGAGCTGATTGTACCATTGAGTCACCATGCTCAGTGTCTGTGTGTACTGCAAAGTAAGATGAAGTGTTAACAGACAAGCTATACTGAACACAACAAAAAGTATTTACCTCCTTTCTCATCTACTCACCACATGGAGTCTCTCCCGCTGGGAGTGAAGACTGAGAGCTGCCTTTGGGATGCTTTCATACTTCAGCATGCCCAGGTACTTCACCTCCCTTAGCACTGATGTCAACTAGGAAGGGCAAGGAGGAGAAAAGCCGATAAATAAAAAAAATGAGCTGCATTGTATTTCCTTTTACCCTAGCAGCACAAATATAAATGAATAGACATGGTTGGAATCATAACATTGTCATGTTTTTGTTCACAAATAAAGGTTAATGCTGCAAATATAAATCAATCTTATGTAAACAAAATAAACGGAAGACACATGTTGCTTGCGATTCGTAACCGAGTGAAATGTTTTATGATTTATTTATTTATGATTTAAGTAAAAAAGAAAATGTATCCTTTTCATGCTTACAGCAGGACTGAAGTTGACCTGGTACAGGCCTGTCTCAGTGTTCAGTGTTAGCAGTGGTTCTATTAGGTGAGTCTGACAGACTTCCTCCAAACCCTCAGTCCATTCTGAGAACAGCTCTTCATCACGCTGGTCTAGAATCTCCAGAACATGCTCACACTTCCGGAGTATATCATCTGCTTCAGCACAGCCCAGAGGCCTAGAAGGATGAGAGGAAAAGAAGCCCAATTATTTTTTATTCCCATATTAAGCCTGACATAACGATTGTTAAACACAATATCTCATAAACTGGTTGTTCCTGGCACAATTCTACGCGTGTCCTGTGCGGGGTTGGTTCATACATATGAGCCAGCTGGCAAATGTTGCTCCTGTTGGTGAGGATGCGATTCCGAAGCTCCTGTGACCATTTGAGCTTGCCAGCCACTGATGGCATATTCTTTCCTAGCACTGCACAGCCGAGCTGCACCTGAACACAACAAGTTTAGCACAGCAACTTATTTTCTGTATTTTATCGTAAGCATGTAAAATTCAGTTAACATAGTTACTAAAATACATTATTTTAAACTCTCTCACCCCATCTTTGTGTTGATTTAGTATAAGCTGACAGTGGTTGACTTCCTGGTTGAACATGGCCAACAGCACAGTGTAGTTAGGAGAGAACAGCTGGTGGATGCTGGGCCTCTCAAGCAGGGTACCGAATATCTTCAGCAACTAATGGGACAAAACAGCAACACAGTTTACAGACAGCTTACGTCTAATACCTCATGGATTATAAAGGTATAGCTTTTATAAATTTAAGTCCTAATAAAAACAAATCTCAGCAACCTGTTCAACAAGCGCATGGTTTATAATTGTATTAATAAAATAATAGACTTTTTATAGAAGCAGTAATGAACTGATACACCTTAAAGGTTGACTTCAGGTTATTGGCATGCTGAAAAGCCAGGTTGAGGACTGTCCCAAGCCTTTGGTCAAAATCTCTGGTGTGGTCCATAAAGCGTCTATAGTGATGCACAAAATCCTGGGTAGAAAATGAAGTTTGACAGTGAATATTGTTTATAGTATTCCCCAACATACATATTTCCTTCGGATGTCATGTCATGTAAATCACAGCCCTTTGGGGCCCACTAATTAAATAGCTTATATCAAACAAAACCACACTCACTTCGCTAGTATAGTCCAATGGGTCATATTTGCTCTCTCTGAGGGCTCTCCAGTGGTCTTGAAACTCCTCACTCATGCCAAGAACCATCTCACTGAGGACCTTGCCTCTGGAACCACCTAGTTCAACCTTCTCCAGCTTCAAAAGATCCAATGCTGTGGCAAAAAGATCCTATACGAAAGTGGAAAAATGGTATAAACAGTTAAAAACAGCTACTGTATAGTGTGTTGGCAATGTTAAGACAAATATATTTTTGTAAAATAATTTTTTTAATGAATGTATAAAAGTGTTGAATTATTTAAGGTCATTTCTTTAACACTTGTTAAGACCTGTACCTCAATCATGAGCAGCCTTTGCATGACGCGGTCTAAACGCTGAAACACGAGTGAACCTGGAAAATCCCATAACTTGATGGTCTGGTTATGTTTGAAGTACTTGGGGAGCTGGCGGCGGTAAGTGTGAAACAGTTGCTTTAATGTGCGCAGAACAGAGATGGTGATCTGGACTCTCTCCACCCCCTCCTCAAGTTCCATCTTAAAAAGTTCTTCTGGAATGAGGTACGCGAAGGCCTGGGCAGACACGATGAAACGGTTGATTTGCTGACTGTAGCCTGTTTTTAAATGTTCTTCGGATATAAACAAACACGTATCACGATACCTTTTCAATGATGAGGTTACAGAACTCCTGAAGCAGGACCACCATACGTTGCGGTATGCAGTAGTACTGTGAATGGCTCCAGATGAGACAGAGCGTGTGGAAGAGAGGCGGCAGCAGAGCATCAACTTGTGGGAAACTCCTCTCCTCTAGGCTGCTTATCAGTCTCCTCAGAGGACGCAAGTACAGATCTATGTCCTCCGCTTCCAGGACCGCTGCAACGATTGATATGGAATTAATATTACACTGCAAGAGTCACTATTAGAATTCAAGGATTGTTTATTTCTAGCAAAAGTGAAAATGTAATCGCCTCAGACTAAACCACATGACTGCACCAAAGGCAGCAAGAGACTCTGGAAGAGTCAATGTTTTCTTAATTAACAGTTATGAGCGAGTGGAGGAATGATCATCTACCCTCATCAACTTTGAGACAGACGTCTTTAAAGGCGGAATAATAGCTGCTCTTCACTTGTCTCAGGATTTCCATGATGTGTTCAACTTTGGGGCTGTGGATCTAAAAAAAAACAAGGGCATAGCATTATGACGTGCGTGAGAGGAACTCCCATTAGTAGTGTAGTGGCTTTTATTGTATAGGGCTTTTGGAAAGATAATACGTTATATCCAGTCTGTCTCCTCCATTACAGTCATCTAATAACAGCCGTGTCATTTTCCACTTTGACTTGAAACCCAGCACCGCGTTCGGGTTTCACAAAGTCAATCTCGTACTTGTGACTGGATACCGAGCAGGTCTTCCCTCTGAGTGGCCCAGAAGTTGAGCTCCACGCTGGGGCCCGGGTGTTCTCCACGGAGCAGTATGACGCCGGAGTCTTTCCTCAGGACGCTCCATATCTGTCCGGACCACTGAACTATCAGAGTTTCTATAGAGTATAACAAGCCACGGTCTAGTGGCCAAGCCGCAGGGCTGAGGGAGACAGAGACGAGCAGTCACTTGAGCGGAAAACGCCAAGAAACACGGTGACTGGAAGTCAACTTTTACAGACATGACATGAACTTTAATAGGTAATTTAGCCTCTATGCATTATTACTCGTGAAACAACAGACAAGCTGCACTTACTGTACTGTATATTGATGCTATTCACTCACTGATGTGTGAGTGAAATCTACAACCAACTAAAACATTCATATTTGCTGCGCAGTAGAAAAGTTCAGCTAACTTAGCTAATGCTAAACGACGTAACAAACATGGCGCCAGGAAGTGCCCTTTGACCCTATTACTATGCTCGATTATTTTTTTTTATTTCTTAAATGTTTTATTTATATTGCAATAAAACATTTTGTGTGTATGTCTAACTATGTTATTGAATTGAAATAAATAATTGTGTAGCATACAAGTGTAATTTATTATGTCACTTCTAGATATTTGATTTCAAATGTAAATGTTTTAACTGACAGACAAAATGCACATCAGCAGCAGTATGTTGCGTATGGACATGTAATGATCCTACATAATAAATGATTTTACTCGTGAGGCGACATTAATCTTTACTGACCTGAATACGGCGTCCTGAGGATGGGCTCTCTCCACACACAGCGGCAGCGGCAGCAGCGTTCGTCCCTCAGCGTGGCCTCTCAGGGTCACCACCCTGTTCCTCAGCTGCTCCAAATGCCTGTGAATGTCATCAGACACCACCCGGGGCCAGTCTTCATGGTTCAGGCCATTGGACAGGACACACACCAGCACCTGTTTTGCATTCAGCAGTTTTGGGCTGAATCTCCATCTGTACACACAGACTAATGCAAACTATATTATTCCCCTTCACTTTGTCTTTAGACACTGTACATGAGCCCACCTCAGAGATGACCACAGGCAGATGCTCCATGGGGTATCCCGGCACTTCTCCCAGCCGGAGCTGGTGTCTGAACGCTTGACGGGCGACTCGCTTCACCCCCTTCTTTAGCACACACAGCAGCTTGGTCTTCCATGGCGGCGATGTCTTCGCAGAGGCAAAAACAGTAGGAATGCTTTCAACAGTATTGAAAGCACTAGAAATAAGTAGCGACTTATTTCAAAAATGGGCCTGTTAGTCCAAGTGCTCTTTGAAACCCTCGCTTACTTGTGAGGATAGAATGTGAAGGAATGTGGTCCCAGCCAGGTGTAAACACCAATGCACTTCATTGTCTACTGCTCTTTTTATAGGAGGTGCATATGTGTGTCCTACCTCAGCGTCTCCCGCATGCAGCGTGCCCCCAGGTCCAGTAAAGAGTAACAGCCTGTTGGCCCAGACGTGGTCCAGGAAGTCCAGCATAATCTTCTGGTTCTCCTCTGCGCCGATGAAGCGGTTCCACTTGTCCGTCTTGACCCTGAGCACGGAGAAGGCCTGCTCCCGGAGGAAGTCCACCCGCTCGTCTGACAGCACCACCCCGGCTTTGAGGGACGGCTCCTGGGGCACGCACACCCCTCCGGCGCTCCCTGACACGCTCGCGCCGGTGGTTTCCGCCATCGGGGCCCAGCTGATGGTCAAAAGGCTGGAGCGTGTGTGCAGAGAATCAAGAAGCTTGCATTTGACTTCTCCAGCTCTGAGAGTTATCAGTAGGGAAAAATGATACACACATGTGCTCCTATCTTTGTGACAGCGTAGTATAGACTGGCTTCATTGTCCTACATGGCCTGCAACCCTATCCTGTAACCCTAACCTCCAGAGGAGACCAAACCAGAGAAGGTAATGGTATTGCACTTAAATTATGGAGCACATCTAAGCTTTTTACTGCATGACATGGCGTCACATGTGAATATAATGTTACTGCATCTTTGTTATTGAAAAGAAAGACGTTTCCTTCTATTCAGTCATTGTACCACCCATGGCCACACGGGGGCAGTGTGGCACAGTGTTTCTGACAGCACTCTTCATGTGTAATTCAAAGTGACCCCTAGCCATGACATCCAATTACACATATTACAGCATTTATGTAAAAACATGGAGAAATGGGACATTTCTTTAACTCTGTTACTTAAAATACCACAGCAGTGATTACCCTTTAAACGATACTCTTCTTTCTTAGTTTAACCTCAGTTTAATCGTATCCTCATTGGAAACCGGGCTGAGAGGGCAAAGCTTTCCTGGGATGAATGACATTTGAGTGTGCTGCAAATGTCGTTGTCATGCCTTTGGAAAGGCTTAGGTTATGCTGCGCCTATGAATAGATATTAAACTGCTCATCAATCCCAAATATTCTAACTCATAATTTGATTTGATGATAACATTCTGATTTTAATTTTGTTTTGCATACAGTTAAAAGCCATTGCTGTTCTTTTTTTCTTTTTAAAATGTGTAATTCCAGTTCTTACTCTGTGTTTGTTTCTATATATAACATATATGTTATTTACACGCACAGAGATTTGTCAGTAATATACAGTATGTGTTTGTGTTTGCATGCATGTGCACAGCCCTTATGTTATTGAATGTGTGTAGTTTCTATGTATATGACTTCCTGGAGCCAAAGGCTAATGGAGGGGATCCCCTGGGTGTCTCTACACATACTATATCTAGCCCATTTGAGGCTGCTGACAGCAGGAGCATGACTGCCCATCTCTCAGACCTCATGCCCAGTGTCAGCCCTGCTCAGCGGGGACAGAGGGATGGAGGCCAAAAACAGAGATCATAGGACAACAGGAGACAAAAGGAGCGGGAGAGGGAGCGTATAGAGCGGCTGTATGTCGGGGTGGAGAATGAAGAGGGATAGTCAGCTTACAGAATACCAATGAGGAAGTCATAGAGGATAATAGGAGCAACAACAGAATAGAGATTCCACTTGGCTGGCTGCTGAAAAATGCCCGAGTGCAGTTTTGAACTGGATCATTGCTAAATTAATAGAAGCAGAAATAGGAGGGCGGTCCAATGTAGCATAGCGAAGCACTGCTTTAATTCTTTTTAAATTTCCCTCAAATGTAGTTTTAACCTGAAGCATCTCCCTAATTTCTTTTCTCCTCCTCCATTTCGCCAACTCTCCCTTTGCCGTTGCCATGACTACGTGTTGCTTGATGATCAGGCTGCCGCGCTTGAGTCTCACACTTCATCCCGGCTGGCTCTGTCTTCCTCCTCAAGCCGCTCCTCAGCTCTTCTCTCTCCTCATCAACCTCCTCCCCGTGTCCAGTCAGGAGCAGAAATGACATGTGGACTCTGTGGAGGTCTGTGTGTCCAGTACACGCACACACATCACGATGACCGTCGTCTCCTCGGGCACTTGATGTCACACTTTGGTACTACTCACCGCGGCCTTTTGTCATTTTGTGTTCTCGTCTCTGTGGGAAAGCGACAGACTCGTGTATTTCAGGAATAGCTGCACTCAGGGGAGGAAGAGAAACCGATGAAGGAGGATGGAGACAGAAAAGGCAAGAGGAAAACGCCACCAGGGAACAGGGAGACTGAGACAGTGACAAAGACGGCAAATGCATACACCCTATCACAAAACACAGACACACAACACACACAAGCGTAATCGCTTGTAAGCTCCCTCCTGTTGCTGGCTCACTACCCATGAAACCCCCCCAGTGGCAGCCAATTGCCATGTATGTGCTGCGTGCGCCCAGATGGCGCTGACCAGCCGTCCCTCCCAGGGTAGAGCGGGTAAATGGAGCGATTACAGTAATGACAGACACGCACATCTGTCTCATACCTCCGCGTGGCTGCCAGCTCTTTTGAACACACGGCGACGCACAGACGCACGCACATGAAAAGGCGGCGCTGGCCGAGACCCGCGGTGCTGCCAGCGCCAGCGAAGCCCGCTTTAATGTGCATTTTATCGGGTGCTAATGTATTGTACGATTGCGCCGGTTGCTGTAATAGTAAAAACAGGGAAATGTGAGCAGCTGGCTCACACACACACACACACACACACACACACACACACACACACACACACACACACACAAACACACACACACACACACACACACACACACACACGCAAACACTGGCCAAGGTTATTGTCCTTAATGCCTCTCGGATCGGTTCCTGAACCCAGCCCTCTGCTTCTGCCTCTCCATCTCCACTCCGCAACCTTCCTCCTCTCTCCTTTTATCGCTCCAATCTGACCCACTTCAAAACTGCCTCTGCTCTTGTCATTCCACCCCCCCCTGCCCCTGCCGCGGCCTTTGGTGTTTTCATCCACCCAGAAATGAGTCAAGTGCGGGGGACAATTCGGACGAGCTGCTGGGGCAGAGGGTCTCTTTGTAGTCGGTGGAAAAAGGCAGCGTGTCACTGGCAGGCTGCTTCTTATCAGACCCTCCCTTTTGTTCTGCAAAGGTCTTTCTCCTCTGTCTGCAGTCAGTGATATTTGAGAAGCAGCTCTGTGTACACAGGAAGTTGTTAGGGAGCACAGCCAAGGGCCCAGGATGTGTGTGTGTGTGTGTGTGTGTGTGTGTGTGTGTGTGTGTGTGTGTGTGTGTGTGTGTGTGTGTGTGTGTGTGTGTGTGTGTGTGTGTGGTGTGTGTGTGTGTGTGTGTGTGTGTACACAAGTCCTGAGCTTGCTCTGTATACGGTGTGTGAGCCTTTGCATGTTTGTTCTCCTCGTCGAGGGGATCCCGGCAACTTGCGTTGATAAGCGCTGAGTCCACGCTGACCACTTCCAGGATAGTGTTCACTTAAGTCAACACCCGGTGTAATCGAACGCCTCCTGTTCGCAGGTGAAGTGCTGCAGTGTCCCCACCAAAATCTGCACATCCAGTGATTCCTGTTGAAAATTGTCCCGTGGTAACAGGTTTCCTTTTACAGCGAGTTCACCTAGCCGTTCCCTCAGGAGCCTCATTAAGCTCTGCTGAGACAAAGAGACACGCTAGGATCTAAAGTGAGGGTTCGTGTTGGTCTCCAGCCATGGCCACGTCCTCTAGATGGGGCTGTATCTCTGTGCTGCTCCAGAGGATCTCCCATGGATGCTCTCATTCAAATTTTCTCCCATGCCTCATCCTCTCGTTGCTTATGAATACAATCTAAGCTGTTATACAGTGCGCACACGCTTTCCAATGCAGGTATAGAGTAAACACATTTCTGCTGGTATGCACACGTATCCTATACTGGTACACGCTGACAGAACAGGCTGCACGGATCCAGACTCGCTCCCTTGGTCTTTGCCACAGAAAAAGAAACTGTTGTTTCTATTGATTTATTATTATCTGCTCACTCTGAGATATTAAGACCATAAAACAATAAAGGAGAGCAATGCACCTGGGTAAATAAAATACAAGTTACTGTACATATACTGTACCTGCTCATCTTCCCATGGGATGAGACCAGTCTGTACTGGTTTAGAGCCGTTCCACGTTCCCCTTGAAAACGTGTCTGAGGACAAAACAGGGGATTCGACACATTAACGGCACTGTGCCGCCTTCCCCACGCCACTTGTCTGATTGGCTGCCACTGCGCTCGGTCATTACAAGTTGAGGACGTGTTAATGAAGGTAGACAGAGGGGAAATGATAGTGCGAGGGTTCACTGATGAGCAGAATGGCGGTGCACAGCGTCTGATTGTCTGTCATTTTCGGTGCCATTCATCTGCAATTAGTGCAGCGGCCGGCGCTTAGGCCAGTGTTGCGTATAGGTTAACTGTGGCGCCGCCCGATGTCCGTATTGGAAAAAGTGCTCGCTGGTCCGTTGTTATCGCATGGAAAGCTGGGAGCTTTGTGCCAAATGCTGTGGGAATCTCTGAGTAATCGTCAGCCGGACCCTTCGTGACGTGAGAACATGCTTCGGGGCCGACCTCCACATTCTGCTCATATGGCGGCCGCCGCAGGCTCCGCTCGGACGCTGTTAGATGGTTCCGCGATGCTTGACGACCAAAGAGGAAATTCCCTCAGCTGCAGAACAAAGTCTTGCTCAAGGACACTTCAGCAAGATGGATGATTGTTGTAACTGTGGCCAGAATCTGCTCTGCATGAAATCACTCTTTTTGCTTATCACACTTTTAGACAGAATAAAAGAAAGGAAGAATGTGCACTTGGAATTGGTTTGGTCCAGGCTGAAATATCTCAGTAGGTAAGAGATGGGCTGATAAAATGTATTCAGCACAGGATGAATGCAGTCCTGAGGGTTTGCCCATTATACTGTACCTCTTAGTGCAGTGCCGTATGTGAATATTACTGCAGCTCTCTGGAAACAATAATTGAAATAATGCATAAAACACAGGGACACAAATAAACAAATAGATTAGCCATTGATCAGGCTTAAGCTTCGATCTCGATGTGAGAGCACGCTCCGGTCGGTCGATAGCTCTAATTCAGCCTCACGTGTGTGCTGGCATGGTTCTACTACAACTCTCACTCCTCCACACGGGCCACGCTCACGCACGGCCACAGTCTTTCTTTTCCCCGAACCTCAAGACACACACACACACACACACACACACACACACACACACACACACACACACACACACACACACACACACACACACACACACACACACACACACACACACACAGCGTCCTGATTAGGTGAGCCGCAGGGGTTAGGCCCAATGACAAACAAACCCAGCGTGCGCACAAACACCTCAGCTTCTCAGATGAAATATAGATTTTCCTCTGTCCCAGAAGCTGATGGGTATTAGGCGCAGGCGTGCGTGCGAGCGAGCGAGCGCGTGCACGCGTACTTTTGTGTGAGTGTGTTCGGAGGCGTGTGTTTTGTCGTTCTCCTGTGTTCGGTATGGAGGGAGGAGGCAGCGGGGAAAAGCATGTAAGTGATATAACATTGCTTTGTTACTGTTAAAGACCATCCCTCCAGGGAAATAATAAGGTTAAACAAGTGCGTTGCCTGTTCGTGTCTGAGCGACTGTGTGTGTGTGTGTGTGTGTGTGTGTGTGTGTGTGTGTGTGTGTGTGTGTGTGTGTGTGTGTGTGTGTGTGTGTGTGTGTGTGTGTGGACTAAGTTTTATTTGTCTGCTGCGTTAATAGGACTGCCAGCTTATGCCAGGAGAAATGCATCGCTATGCTTTTTACTGATGGCAGCTGAAAGCAAGTGTACAGACTCTGCCTCTGCTACACCTTAAGGATAGAAAAGAACACAGGAAGGATACATGAGGTTCCTTCTCAACCTTTAAAACCTAGTGTGACTTTCCCATTTAGAATACGTGACTGCATCATTATGGGTTAGTGTGCAGTGCATTTGATACATGTACGATAGGAAAAGCTTTCATAAAGAAATTGTACGTACTGTAATGTTCAGCATCAAAATGACATATTGACAACTCTAGAACTGCAGTAGGTAAAGAACAAAATGTGGCATTGGCCATGGTGGAGACCAAACACTGAAATTGTGCACATTCAGCATATTAAATTTCTAGTGCTGATATATTCTGATACTGTACATAGGCCATAGTACTTTAAACACCGTTCTTCATCTGGTTGGAGTATTCTTATCCTTATTCATAACCAATCAGAACTATAGCTGTGAGTACACAGTGCATTTTGATTTTCTTAGTTAATGACTTCATATCTCTGACAATATTTCATACCGATTTCAGGCTATCTGAAGTTCATCACTTAATATTTCAACCACCCAGATCATTGTATCATCAAAACCAAAACTATTTTGCAAGCAGAGGGATTAAGGATGAGGCATAACTTTAATTATAACATAATCAGCTTTACTTTCATATCAGCTATCATTCTAGTCAGAGTTCTCTGATGGTGGGTGCCTTATTTAAAAAAAAACATCCAATCTCTTCAACATCAGTATTGTGAGGCATGTAATACCTCGTAGCCACGTCTGTAACTGTGTGCTTGTGTTTGAACTTGGCTCGCTGTAGGTTAAACTAAGTGGCTGTCTGGCACAGACATCTTTGATTATCTTTATTTATCCCTCCCACCTACTGTCTCTCTCTCTCTCCCTCTCTCTCTCACACACACACACACGCTCCTGCTAAAAAGCTAATCTTTTTGTGCTAATGAACAGTATTGGGTTTCCTAACAGGCTTTTAAAGTAAAGTGATGGATTGAAGGATGGATGGATGGAGGAGGGGGAGTCGGGACACGGGGAGGGGGAGGAAGTGGGAGGGAGGTGAGGTGTCAATAAGCACATCAACCTGATCCCTTTCAGACGGTGAGGTGTGCATATGCTGCTAATGTATGCATTAATGCACACACACACACACACACACACACACACACACACACACACACACACACACACACACACACACACACACACGCTCCTTCACTCATAAATCTGGGCAAAGCATAAAAGCAGGTCTTTTGGTGCCAATAAGCTGAGAGATGGATTGCAGGAGATGTCTCCACCTTGACCATTGCTGTGATGGATGCTCCAGGGTGTGTATGCATACACTCCAACGTATTACATCAGTGTGGAGTCTTTGTAAACTGCTGCAGAAGCTATGTCAGTAAATGGATTTCGAGGATTTTTGACACATTTGCTGGAAGGAATCTCAGTTCGTGATATAGTGTCCTGTTCACTCTATGATTGATGAGATATTTGCCTGCTACAAATAATGAATACACAATATTTGCATGACTTCCTGTTCACCATCCTAAAAACATTCCTCTCTCATCCGCCTCATGCGTCTCTTCAGGTGAAACAGCCAGAGAGTGTCTCGGGGATCACGGGTCCTGCTCCGTCCTGCTCTTTGAGCCCCTCTAATAAAGCTGATAATCATTTGTTTCCCAGTCACATTAGCATGCCAGTAATGAGAGGGGTAAGTCAGCCATTAGAATATGATCCATAATTCATTGTTGACTCCCGTTCATTATCCCAAACTCCATCCGATGAATGTTTAATAGGTCTGTGTGTGTGTGTGTGTGTGTGTGTGTGTGTGTGCGTGCGCGTGTGTGTTTATCATCTGGCCAACAACATCAGCTTCTGACGGATGGTTTATGCTGATGGAATTTACACCGGCGCCTCTGTAATCCTTTTTTTCCACGTGCATTACGTAACTCGTGACACGAGCAACTTTGTTAATTAGAAGTATGAGTCCGCGCCGCGCCGCAGTCCATCGCGTGCGTCGCTTCCGCCTGCGCGCGGCTCCCTCTCTCTCTCTCTCTCTCTCTCTCTCAGGTGAGCGGAGCGGACAGCTGTTATCGGCGGCTGACAGCAGCCTCCCGTCAGCCGCCGCTCGCCGCCGTCAATCACGGCGCGCTGTCGCCGCGTCGCCGTCTGAATGGCTTCCTCTCCCGTGTTTTCTCTGCCCTCGCCCCCCCCCCTGCAGCGAACGATAAACACTGCGGGTTGATTAATACGCAACGGTCCCCCAAACACCTTCATCGCGCTTCTTTGCGGCAAAATGACTGCTGCGGTAAATAAAAAGCTGGTAAAAGCAGCTGGAACAACGTCATCGTGTGGACGCCAGCCATAAGATCGCTGCTTTAAACCGGCGCGTGTGTCTTCTGGCAGGCTCCTAATGAGACGCCTGTGTTTTCCCTCCATTAGTAGTTTATTAGATGACATGGGTCGCTGAGGTCTGTGAAATACAGTCAGCTTCATTTAGCACGTTTGGCAGCGCGGGGCCACAGGGGCCGAGGGGAGATCGGGGCCAGGGGCTGCACTGGCACAGCTTTAGATGTAAATGTGTGTTGTTGAGCGCAGCCGCCACGCGCTTCAGCCAAGCGGCGCTTATTTAGCTGCCTTAAAGGAGCCCCGGCCTGTAAATAGAACTGTGTGAGACCAGGACTCCAGTCGCCAGACCAACGCGGCTTAATGTTTTGCTAACAGCTTCCGAGGTGCTAATCTGCCGTTCTTTTATTCTCGGCTGTGTGTAAACTAACGATTTGGGAAATATAGAGAAATATAATGTGTGTAATTCTTTGCTTTGCTCCTGCGGGCTTTTACTGTGACTCGGTGAATGGTTAAAACACGCACGGCATCCGCGTGGTGGCTCAGGTTTTAGCATTCAAATGTTTCACTGGATACGTGATTGTAGGGAAAGTGATGCATCATGCCGTTTCTCCAGTATATTCTACTTTATTTCACACTCGCTGCTAAAAGCAAAATGTTTGTGTTCCTGCTATTCCAGTCTGTATAGTAGATCTGATTATGCTAATGTGCAGCACCACACACAGCTTCCTGTGTATCCTTCAGTAGGTGCATGAAGTATGTGAAATGAGTTTAGCAGACAGTGATTTATTGCTAACGTTTTATGGGTAAAAAGGGATGCAGGTAGCGTTCTTTGTTCAGTTGACCTCAGACCACACACACACACGCACGCACGCACGCACGCACGCATGCACGCACGCACGCACGCACGCACGCACGCACGCAAACACACACACACACACACACTCACACACACACACACACGCACACACACACACACACGCACACACACACACACTATCATTTACAGCTAGCTGGTAAGTGACAGATAAAGTCATTTTTCCGCCGCTCATGTGACCTTTTGTGTCCGGGGCTATCAAAGGTCACTCCGTCAAGCCGGATTTACTGTGGAGAGCGTGCTGCTCTCCCTCGCTCCGTCTCCCCCTCCTCTTTACATAATTCCGTCCCTGTGTCCCAAGCGCTTCCTTCAGACATCCACTGCGTGTAACTCAGAAGCCCTGTCAATTTAATATGCTGGTGTCTGAAAAGAACTGAAAAGTCATTTTGTTCCTGTTAGAACCATGCTGGCAGTCCTGCTGCTTATGCGGCAACATCTCTTTAATGGCTTCTACACATCTCAGTCCACTTAGCATACATTACATGCAGAGGTGGAGCCAAAGGGGGGTGGGTAGTCGAGTACTGTAGGTGTCCCCTGAAATGTGATTGGCCGTCCCTTGAGCCCTGCCGCCGCAATCAGAAGGTGGAGACACTTGAATTACGATTGGAAAAATGAATGTGAGCCCTTCGGCACAAAGAGGAAAGACTTTAAGCTGAAATAAGTTTTCTAAATATAAATAATAATGAACAAGTTGCAATCTTACGACACCATATGAAAAATCATCACCAACCAGCCTATTGGCCTGTTTAACCTAGACTCTAAAATATATTTCTTTTATGTTCACAGTTTCTAGATGTGTTTGCTGTCTGTAGTGGTTTGTTACAGTAAAAAGGGCTAGAATGTTATTAAATTCTACAGTAAATTATTTAGTCGTCTGTGTGCAGCACATTTAATTGTTAATACTGTGCAGGGCTTTATTACAACTGTTGTAATTAATTATATGTAAATGTGTTATCCTGAAGCATTTCCACAACCAAAATCTCATTTCTTCCATTATGATGAATAAAGCCATGTTTATTGAACGCACCCCACCTCCCTCTTTCTTTGTAATTGTCACAAAGTAAGACTTTAGAAATACTCACTTTTTGAGACGCTATTGAACTGGAGGAATGATGGACATGGTGGTAACTCACAATAAAGAACACACAGGCACAAAGAGTCAGGGTTCGGAACCAAAGCCTTTGTCATTGTAATAGAGGAGTTTGTGGAGTGTGAGCTGGTTTGTCGCTGTGCCACGAAAACACAATTGACACGTCATTGTGTCTGTAATAAGGAGGCTAACACTCAGAGCGGTGCAAAGCTCGCTCAGGCACAAAGCTTTGCACCGCGTTCTTGATGTGAAGGACGCGTCAGGATGGAGGAGAAGGTGCTGGTTTGGAGGGCGGACGGGGCACCGGGGGAAATGCAACAGCTTGGTCTCGTGTTGATGGAGAGAAGTTGATGTGTGGATGGA